>NC_143181.1:10005000-10605000 GCF_047325235.1 Durio zibethinus
TGAGACGGCAGTTGGCTTGAGAAGTTTGTTCTCAAATTGGGCCCACAGTGCCACTGTTTGTCGTAAATTCCAAATGTAATCACCCAAACAGATAAACAAACCTTATAAAATCCCACCATATTTCTCTCGTACTTTCACACTTTTCATTAAAAAACTGGTTCCACTTTCCATCCATTCTGGAAAAACCCCTTTTTTTTTGGACAAAATGGATGAATCTTCTCTCAATGCATATAAACAACTATTCCATGCCCTCTCTTTGATTCCAATTTCGCACTATGTACTGGCATTTACGCTTATATGGGCACTGTTTCTCTACAATTTCCTGGAAATTCATTTCTTCCAAGACTTGTTTTGTGCACTTCGCTCTGCTCCCGTTGCATTGACCTTTCACCCTTCATCGCACATCTACCACGGTGTCGTTTCCAAGTGCCGGATCCTCCACGGCAGGTATACATTTCCTTTTTCTCTTTTACTGGGAAATTTGATTCTTCACTTTTTTTTGTGTGTGTGTGTGTTTGTGAATTGGTGAATTATTGCAGCTATTTTGCGACGCCATGGTTATCAAGTCCTCATTTTCAGACTGCTTTTCTCAATTTCTTTGGGAATCCTCCAGTTTTCAGCTACAAGAGGTCATAAAATTTTCACTTGGCTTTCTTGTTCCTTTTTCTTTTACTGGATAAGTTATAATTAAGCTCTTTTCCGAATAGAATTTCTAGTGTTAAACATTTTTTTTTTTGGTGCTTTTCAATGTAGCAAAAAGGCTGTTTTCTACTGTCCTGCTTTTGCTCTTCCATGTTTATTGTTTGCTTCATGACTTCTTTTTTTTTTTATTCTTACTTTTTGTCACTTATTTATTATAGGAAGTAAAAATGTTTTCATTATTATTTCATCAAGAATTGAATCGAAATTCCCTAAGGTCATGTTTGGTACACAGATAATGATAGGATAGGATAAGATGATATTATGAACAGAATTAGATTAAATAATGTCATCCTATCTTATGTTTGATGTATGTAGGGATTAAGATAGGATAATTTATTTATTGGTCAAAATTATCCTTCCTCAAAGTGTATACAATTTAAATTATTGATGTAATTTTTAAGGGTATAATAGGACATGTAAGTTTAACCCCATGGATTAAAAATAATCCTCTCCACTTTGAGAGGATTGAATCATCTTATACCAAGATGATGATAATCCTCTTTGTAATCCTATCTCTTTCAATTAGATTCAAACCAAACATTATATAGAATGATTATCATACTATCCTAACTATCATCTTATGTACCAAACATGACCTCATTTGTTAAGATTATTGCATGAAAAACATCTCCATTTATTGTTTAAGGATTGTTCCCTTCTCCCTTTTTCTTTGGGAGGTGATGTAGCACGGGAGGGGGCTGTGGGATGTGGAGGCTCATCATTTTACTCAATTTCAAGCATATTCTTCTCTTATAATGTTGGAGGTAGAATGAATACAGTTATTTTATAAGTTGGTCCATGTTCTTTTTTCTCTCAAATACCTGTCTATTCCTTCTCAGACAACTTTTTCATGCTTCCGATGGTGGAACCATAGCTCTAGATTGGCTGACAAGTTCTGATGGTAAGTGCAAAATTTTTTATGATATTATGAAGTCTCTACGCAGATATATATGCATGTGGAGCAACTTTTTGATATTAGTTGGTATGTGTGTTTTGAAATCTTTTAGTATTTTGTGCAAGGTTTTGTTTTGAAGATTTGACCTTTCGTAGCTGTTACAACCATCATCAATTATATTATTATTTTCTATTTTTGTGATATATGATAGGAGTATTGACTACGAAAAAATGTGAAAAGGGTGCAAGTTGAGGACAGATAAGATATTAAAGCATCTATGAAGGCTTCCTGAAAAATGAACTTGTTCAAAAGTAATGCTTTGGGTTATAAAAGCTCTTACTTTTGGCTTCCATTTATCATCTAACTATTTGGAATTATACAATACATATTGACTGTTATAATGCCAAAAGAGTTACAATATGAAGCTGCTAAATGCACATTGCTGCGTCACACAAATTTCTAGTACTGCTTCAATATTTTCCTTCTAGAGTAGAATCTTAGTTTGTAATTAGCTTCCTCATATGCATCTAAGATGATAGGATTAGGTGATACCCTGTTGGCAGTCACTATTAGCCCTAGAAGAGAGGCTAACTGGCTAAGTTCAAATCCTTGCCTGCCCCCAAAATCCCCCTCCCTTTCCCCAACAAAGCACAAGAAAAAAAAAAAAAAAAAAAAACCTTAACTATCTGCAAAGAGAACAAAAAGGCATCTCGGTTATAATGATGCCATATACCAACACTTTGTTGTTTCAGTATTTCCTTTGGAAACCAACTCTTTGTTGTTTCAGTATTTCCATCGGAAGTCTGTATAATGGGATTTGATCATGCTATGTTGCTTGCACATGGGTTCAAGTGTAAAACATGGCTATGTATCTTGACAGTATGTTTAATCTTTCATGAATCTTTCCTGATAATTAGGGTTTAGGATCCTATGGGGTTCATAGTTTTCATTTACTATGATGGCTTTTGATTATAGTTTCTTTAAGTTGACATGCTCTCATGTTTAGAACTTCGACTCAGATTTTGATAGCCTTTAAATCAAATATTGCTGCTTGATCTGTATACTGAATGACACTATCAGGTATCAGTTATTTGTCTACATATACATAATACCTTAATTTCATATTCAGTATAGTAAATATCCTATTCTACAATTGATGTGTTTGATAATTGTACAGTTTCAAGAGGTACCTTTGAGATGAATGATGCCGTCTCAAAGGATGACACAACTCCTTTGGTGGTTGTCATTCCCGGCTTAACAAGTGATTCTACTTCTGCAGTAAGTTAAATGTTAACTTATAACTACTCTTCTTTTCTTCTTGGTTCTAGCTGCTCCTTAGCATCGCTTGTTGGCTTCAATGTTCAATTTGTTTCAACTTTTGGTGAACTTGGAAAAAATAATCAAACTTCACTAGGATAGCTGTATAATTGTGTCTAGAAGCTTCAAGAGTATAATGACTAGTTAGAGGTGAAAGATAGGTTGTAGATAACCAAAGAGGCTTTTGAGGGATCTCAGTTTAGGACTTGCAAATTTCCATTGTAATCTCAAAATTCAGTTGCCTAATGAATAAATAGGCTTAATAAATAAGGCAGGTACCTAATCAGAATGAAAATATTTAATTGTATCCCCAGCATTCAGTTTTAGGCTTTTTTGGTTTCTTACTCCTCTTTTCTCATGAAATATGCTCTGATAACTGTATTTATAAATTTTGCACGTGGTCTTCATTCTGTTAGGTATATTTAGTGCTGTTTTCTTTTACAAGATTACTGCTTATATGGAGTGGTTGGCTGAGAATAAATTTATTGCTATTGATGTCAGTTTAATCCTTTTCAAGTAATTTCTTTCCAGCTCCAGTTGCTAATCATCTTAAAGAATTGCGATACTAACTGATGCTAAGCATCTTTAAAATTAATATGAAATTAGTCAGTCTTGTAAAAAATCTTCTGGTGTGGTTTGAACTTATGCAATCTCCTAGACCATTCTCTGAGGTAAATTTTATTTGAGACATTAGAGAAAGCTATATGTCAAGATGATAGGCATTAAAATTAATGCAAATTAATGACACATAGATTCAATAGGGCAAAGAGATTGTTGTGCTATATAGTTTACAAAGGTAAAATTCTCTTTCTATAATTCTTATGGCAGTACATTAAGCACCTTGCATTTGGAATGGCAAAACGTGGATGGAATGTTGTTATTAGCAACCACCGGGGACTGGGTGGTGTTTCAATTACTGTGAGTTGTCCTTTTTCTTTTATTTTCCTCCTGTTGCATTTTTAATTTCTGGCACATTTTGTTGTGATGTTCTATTTCTTGATATATAGTTCTTTTTTTTTTTCAATATCATCCAGTTTTGCTGAGAACTAATATCATGAACCTAAATCTAGACTAGTAATTGGTTGAGATGTAGTTGGATATGACGTGTTCCAAGGAACAAGTATGTATGGATGAAAACCTGATAGTTAATTGGTTAAAAGCTGAGGATTTCTTGTACTTCCTCTGGCAAGTTCAGAGATGCTAGGAGCTATATCTTGCAGTTAAATAAAGAGTGGTCCTCACTTAACCATTCTGTTAATATGAATCATTTTGTTCATGGTGTTTTCTAAAACTTAACATTGTTAATGAGTAACTGATCTATTTCTTTAATGTTGTACTTTGTAATAACACTTTTGCAGTCTGATTGCTTTTATAATGCTGGCTGGACAGAGGATATCCGAATAGTCATTGATTATCTCCATCATCACTACCCGAAGGCTCCTTTATTTGCTGTTGGAACTAGCATTGGTGCCAACATTCTGGTAAGTTACCTGGTCTGCTTTCTATCTTTCTTAATTGTTTGCTACATAAAAAATTATTATGAACTCTATTGCTTGATTTACCTCCCCCGTGCATCTGCCAGCTCATCTCTAATATGTTTGATGATGGTTCCTCCCTTGGGTCTCTGAATTTCCTGGTAGAAATAGGTGTCCTTCTGGGTTTTTATTTTTTTATTTTTAAAATTTTCTAAAACTTGGAAGACAAGTTGGACTGCACAGCTTAACCCTATGGTTTATTTTAGCTTTAATATAAGTTACAGAGAAGCCATGTAGCTCTCTTTCTTATTGCATGGGTAGAATTATACAAGGATTAAAAGTCTTTTAGGCTTCCTATCTATTCCCATAATTGTTATCTGGTCCAGAAAGCGCCTCTCTTTCTCTCTTTGTGTGTGTCTCTTTGTCAAACTTCTAATTTCCATGAACAGTGGTAAGTACCAAACAAAAAGTTACTCCAGTCAAGTTGTTCCAAGTTAGGCATTTGATTCAATGGGAATTCTCCTGATCATGTTGATTCTTGTCAATGCCATTTTGATTACCATTAGAAGGATTTCTTAGGTAAGTTAGAATAAGAAATTGGCTCCCATTTATGCCTTTTTTTTAAGATCATTTGAATCTATGTCTATGCTGATTTCCTTACTATGGTCAGGTGTAATTCTGTCCCTATATCTGAAAGATTTTGCTTGTTTCACCTTTCTGTCAATCAACTTGGCTTCCACTTCCTATAATTGCATTTGGTTAATCAACAAATTCTAGAAGTTTTCTTTCATTCTCTTTAAATGTAGCATTTTTTTTTTATTATTATTCTATACACCAGCAATGAAGTTTTTAAACTCCAAAAACAAAGATGGCTGCTATATGTCCATTTCATATTTAATTAATTTATTAATTTTCATAAATATATGCTAATGGGACACGTGTCAACCCCTTAACCCCATTTGTGAAGTTTAAAATTTTCACCTCCAATGTGTTGGATAATTTTCCTTTTTTTAAAGGTAAAATAAAGTTTAGCATTTTTCAGTTCTTGTCAATTTCCATTCTTCAGCTTATTGGAATAAATTGGTTCTTTCAAAAAAAAGAAAAAAAAGATCGAAATAAATTGGTTTGTAGTCCATGCTTTAATTGGTTCTATAAATGGCCCTATCATTCCCACTTACCACATAGAGTTTTCTTGTTTGTAGGCATTTGGATATATATATATATATATATATATATATATATATATACTCGTTTTTGATACTTGCGTAACGCACATGCAATTCTTATCACTAAAAATTTATTTCAATAAATAATTTTTTTATATTATGATAATAATTATAAATAGTAATAATTTAATTTTGATTTTGGTATGATATAAGTAAAATTTGATAATTTTTTATATAATTTTGATTTTAATAACTTTCAATAAAATTTTGATAATTTTTAATATAATTTTGGTACTTTCGATATTAGTTCAGTAACTTATTATATAATTTTGGTAATTATTGATAATATTTTGGTAATTTTTTAATGTAATTTTAGTAATTACTCTTTTGTTAACTTATGATATTCTTTTAATAATCATTAATAAAATTTATGTCATCATATATTTAACAAAGGAGTCTTGTACGAATGTGCAGATTCAATTTTACTATAAGATAACTTTTTTTATATAATAAACATTATTGTTTCATTTAAATTTAGAATTTTTTTAACTAAATTTTTTATTAAATAGGTTCTTAGTAGGTTTATCCTAGTTTCTCATGATTAAATTTCTAACTTTATTTCTACTAGTAACTAAGGTTTAATTTATGACAACTTTAAATCTAAAAAAATTTATCAATTATTGACAAATTATTATTGATTTATTATTATATTATTAGCAATTTACTATTAAACTGTCAATTATATCTTATTAAATTATTAATGATTTGTTACTAAATTAGCATCAATTTACTACTAATTTATAAATAATTTATTACTAAGCTATAAATGATTTATCCTAACTAAATTGTTAATTATTTATTACTAAGTTATTAATGATTTATTATAAAATTATAACTAATTTCTAGTAATTTATCAGTGATTTATTACAAAATTATCAATAATTAACTAATTTATTGTTAAATTATCCTTAATTTATAATTAAATTATTAATGATTTATTATTAATTTATTAATAATTTACTATTATGTTATTATACATTTACTATTATGTTATCATTTATTTACTACTTAGTTTTTTATTATTTACTAAAAATTATCCCAAATTTATTACTAAATTAATCATTATTTATTATAAAGTTATTACTAATTTATATTTAATTATTTGTAATTTACTATTAAGTTATTTAACTATTAAGTTATTGATGATTAATTACTATTAAGTTATATTGATTTACTTTTAAATTTTCAATAATTAACTATTAAATTATCATTCATTTTATTACTAAATTATTTATGATTTATTATTAAATTTATCAATTAATTATTACTAAACTAAAATTGATTTATTATTAAGTTATTATTAATTTACTATTAAGTTATCAATAATTAATTACAAAGTTATCACTTGTTATTTATTAACTTATTATTGATTTACTAATATATTGTTATTCATTTACAATTAAGAAACATGTAATTTATAAAGTCTACTAATAATATATGAAACAATTTTCTTTTTCTATGATAATATTATTTTATTTAAATTTAGAATTTTTTTCATGGATTCTTTTTTATTAAATAAGTTCATAGTAGGTTTATCATAATTTTTAAAATGAAAGTTTTGATTTCGTTTATGTTAGCAATCAGGGTTCAATTTTTGGCAATTTTATGTATAAAAAAATTATTAATGATTGATAATTACATTATCAATTATTTACTATTAAATTATTAATGATTTATTATTAAATTATCAATAATTTACTATTAAATTATCAATAATTTATTTATAATTTATGAATGATTTATTATTAAGTTATTAATGAGTTTTATTAAATTATTGGTAATTTATCACTAAGTTATTGATGATTTATTATAAATTTATAATTGATTTACTATTAATTTATTAATAATTCACTAAAAAGTTATTAATGATTAACTAATTTACTATTAAATTATCAATGTAGTTTACTATTTCATTATGAGTGATTTATTACTAAATTATCAATGATTTACTGTTATATTTTTATATATTTATTATTATGTTATAATTGATTTACTATTTAATTTTTAATTATTTGCTATAAAATTATCATCAATTTACTATTAAATTATCTATGATTTACTATCAAGTTATTATTTATTTGTTTTAAATTATACATGACTTATTATTAAATTGTCACTAATTAATTATTATAGTATAGATGATTTACTATTAAGTTATATTAATTTAATTTTAACTTTTTCATAATTAACTATTTAATATCAATTATTTACTACTAATTTATTTTTAATTTACTATTAAGTTATTTATTATTCACTACTATTAATTAACTACTATTAAACTGAAATTGATTTACTATTAAATTATTACTAATTTATTATTATCATTTATTAATTACTAAGTTGTTAATAATTAATTACTAAATTATTATTTATTTTTTGTTTAAGTTATTCTTGATTTAATATTATGTTATTATATATTTATAACTATATTATAATTGATTTATCATTAAGGTATTACATATATATTATTATATTATTACTGATTTATTAAAAAGTTATCAATATTTACTACTAAATTATTATTCATTTACTATTAAGCTATTTCTAATTTAATACTAAGTTATCAATGATTACTATTAGATTATACTAATTATTTTTAAATTTTTAATGATTAATTGTTAAGTTATTAATTATATACAATATGTTATCATTGATTTGTGTATATCCAAAAAGAAAGTAACCATAATATATACTAGATGGTGTAATCTGTAAGGTAAAGAAAGAAAGAAAAAAGTTTCAAATTTAAATGACTTGAAAAACATAAGTAAACACTTTTAATTTATTATCTATAATTTAACATGTAATAATAAATTAAAATCATAACTTTTTATACTAATGCAATTATTAACAATAAATAAATATATACAATATATATTAAGTCAATATTTCTAATATATTTTTCAAAATTTTTAGTTCATAATAAAATAATACATATTAAGATAAGTTTTATTGATTATTTGATTGAATTATTAGTATATATATTTTTATACTGTTAGTGAAGTATAATTGCATATAAAAAATTAAAAATTTTGAAATGTTACGTCATCAATGGAAATAATAAATTTTGCCTTATGTGTATATTTTTAAGTATACAATTTTGGGTAAAAATTTTGTTATATATATGATAAAAGTAATGAAAATTAATTTACTAAATAAAATTTATAAAAATTAAACAAATAACAATTTTAAAATATTAAATTAACAATAATTAGCTTCATACTCTCCATAAAAAATTTCTTCCACTAAATAAAAAAAGTATATTTTTAATTGTTGATTCATTTTTATTCCATTATTCAAAATAACATTTTTTATATTTTAATACCAATCAATTTCTCTATTTGGAAAAAGTAAAGAATATTTCGTATTTTCCATAAAATATTTTTTCTACTATATGAAAAGTTGACATATTTTAATTGTTACTTCATTCTTATTACCATCATTCAAATTGACTTTTTTGATATCTTAATACCAACTAATCTCTCTTTTTGGAAAGAGTAAAAAATATTATAAAGGTTCATAATATTCTAAATAATGTTTAACATTGTTGTCATCATGAATGAATTTGAATTATGATATAATCTCTTTCAAATGAAATATTTGTATTGCTTCCCTCAATTTATATAGCAATAACTTAATTAACAAATGAACGATTATAAACTCGTTAATTTAGATTAACATTTTTATAATATAAATTTTAAAATTCTAAAAAAAAATCATTTAATCTCCGTAAAACTTGAGTATAAGGATTTTTTTAAAAATTATTATTAGTATATATTTATTACTTTTGTACTTAAATTTTCATTATGTTATATTTTTATTCTATTTTGAAATTTATTATTGATGCCATAAAAGTATAACTAAATTAACATGGATTAATCAACTCAAATTTAAAACAATTCAAAACTCAAATTTAATATAAATAAATTTTTTATTTGTTTTAAATTTTAATTTAATTAAAAAATATAATATATGTAATTATAAAATCAACTAACTTGACTCGATTTCAATTAATTTTAAGAAATAATAAATTAATAGTTATTTAAAATTCAAAATGATTGAACATAATCAAAATTCGAATTGCAATAGTAACTCAATTAAAATCCAATATAAGTTATTCATCTTCTTTAACAATTTAAAAGTTTTTTATTTAAGCTTTTTTCCCTTCATATTCAATGTTTTATTTTTATTATTTTTGTGATTGAATTAGTTAATTAATTTTAAAAACATTCTAAAGTGAACTTACAATTATAAGTAATTGAGTATAGTTCTTTTTTATTTGAATTTAGAATGATTTGAATACAACTTTTTAAACAAAAAGAAACATATATCAATTATTAAGTCAAATTTGCTCAGGTGTATAAATGAATAGCTGAGTACATTATAAATAAAAGTAAATGATAAAACTTGATTCAACCTAATTGATCACCTATCCTAAGTAGGGGTATAATTGATCAAGTTTGAGCCGCTATAGTATCAAGCTTGAATATGAGCTTGAGCTAAACTTCAAATTCGAGGCTTGAAACTCAGTTTAGATTTAATTGAGTTTTATTTTTTTTTAGCTCGAACTTGACTTAAAATAGAAATCGAGCTACTCAAGTTCGCTCAATTAGCCTAATTTAATATGTAAAAATAAGCTCAATTTTTATATTTGACAAAAATTCAATTATTTGTACTCAAGCTTGAGCTCAAGTTCGAGTTTTTTTACAATTATTTTTTTATTAAACCTAATAAATATTATATTTTCATGATAATAACAATAATAATAACAACAAGAATGATAATAATAACAATTTACCAAATGATTCAAATACAACCATGAACCATCGGCAACAAAAATGAAGTAGTAGTAGAATTTTAAATTTTTAAGCCAAGTAGGCAGGCACTAACAATGTATGAAACCAAGGGGAAAACAAGTAATAGTTTTTATTAAGTATAATAATATATAAGATGATTCCAAAAAAGCAAAGCACAAAATATAGAGTTTTCAATAAAATCCAAAGAAAAGTAGTATTTCTTGGAATATTATGAAAAGAATCCACATCTTTGTGGAAGCTACAAGAAAGTTAGAAGGAAAAGTCGTAATTAATTACTTACAACAAAGAAAATAAGCAGAGTTCGCCAACCATTTCCCTTTCATACATAGTAGACAGCAAACAAAGAAAAATCAACGAAATGATGTGCTTCAAAAAGTTCTAAACCAAAAGGTAAGGGATTTAGGCCCCCCTGAACTAAAATGGCCAGTGCAAGACAAACCCTGGATCCTTAAACAAAAAAAAAAAAAAAAAACCAGAGGAAAAACTTACAAAGACTTACCCAAGTGTGGTTCACAAACCCAGATTATTTTACTAATGTATTGTTGGGGCCTAAGATATCCATTGGCAAAGAGAGGAAAGAGGCGTTGTTGGCTTGGAATTTTTTAGGATTGCCAGAGAGAGGAAAGCAGGCGCTACTTAGGCAAGCCGGGACTCGGGGGTGAAACTAAGAAAGAAAGAATAAATGAAAAATGCATTAGGGTTTTCTAGGTTAAGTATTTAAAGGTAAAATGGTAAATTATTAATTAAACTAATAAAAATATAAAAATTCGATTAAGTTCACGAGTTACTCTAGTCGGGTATCAGAATGCTCGAATTCGACTCGCTTGATAAGTCGAACTACTTGAGTTCAAGGTTGACTCAACAATTACCTAACTAAATTCGAGTTTTATTCGAATTGAATCCGAATAGTTTACGAGTACTAATATATCATCTATACCTTTAATCTTAAGTCTAAAATTCAACTCAAAATTATAAAAAATAAAAATTCAAAATGATTGAAATACTAAAGACATAATTAAATAAAAATTTATCAAATTAATTTTGTTAATGAATACTTTTAAATTACTTTTGAATTTAGTTAAATTATAATTTATAATAATTTTTTATTTTAGATGTAAAATAATAATTAATTTGATAAATTTTAGTTCTTTTGAATAAATATTACCTAATATGACAAACTTAAAAATTTTAATACAACAATGAATATTCTTGAACTAATATAAAAAAGAAAATAAATGAGTATACAATATTTCTCCAAATAAACGAATTTCATATTAATTTTAATGAAATTTCAAATCAATATATTTGTATATTTTTCATTGAAAATATCATATATCATTAACATTCTTTGTCATATGAAAAAAATAGAGTTATGTATAATTAATTAATCAATTTTTTATCTCATTTTTTTGTTTAGAATAATCTTCCATTAATGGTTCTATTAATTGAATGTAATTGTATGTTTTATCCATTAAAAGCTTAATTTTTTATTTAAAAAATTTTATTATACATAAATTTTTATTATATAAAATATTAAAAAACATAATTTTAAAAAATAAAATAAAATTCTAACCTCGGTATTTGTCATAGTTTTTTTACAAAAATTTCAATTCTAACAACAATGAATTTGTTTGTAATACTTATATAATTTTTAATAATTTTATTTTCAGCATTAACAATATAAATTTTCATGAATAAATATAATTTTAGCATAAATACATTCAAAAGATAGTTTCAATTAATTTTATCACTCTTAAAGAAATCACCAAACATAATTAATTTTACTTTATTTGATAATTTTTTACTTAAAATAATTCACATTAAGTCACTCAATTATCTAGATGAGTAAAAAAAAGCGAGTAATTTAATGTAATTAAGAAAGATTAAATAATATTGAGATACAAATTAATCATATATATGCATATTAAGATAAAAGTTTAGAGAAAATTAAATTAATTATTGTTTCAATCAATGTGAACAATTCTTATGATAATTTGACGGGAATAAATTTTAAATTACTGGTAGTTTTATCACCTTTTAAATCATTTAATTCTACAGCTGAAAAATCCAATTAAAGTGTTTAATGAATTATATATCAGTAATTGTTAGTGGAGGAGATGTAATTGTTTTGTATTTAATTTGATATTAATTTTTATTTATGAGAATAACAATTATAAAATTCAAGAGTAAAACATACAAAAGAATATTAATTATAGAGGTTAGACGAAATTATAAAAATGATATATTATGGAATTATTTCAAAGGACTAAAAAGATTAATTATGTTATTAATAATCAAATTATTAGCTTATAAAATATATAAATAATAAAATCATTGACATACATATAAATTTAATATATTAGAACAAAAAATTAAAAGATAATAAAAAAACCAAACATGCTTTAATGACTTAATTATAGTTATCTTTAATAAGTTTATTGACATAAACTACATATACAATTGTTTTTATAACAATTAAATAAATAAATTTCATATAATTGTTTTATTCCTATGTACATTAAGCTTTAATGTCATTTTATTTATATTTTCATTTCATGTGAAAAATCATTTTACTTACAAAAAAAAAATCTAATAATAAAAAAATCATTTAAATTTAAATTTATAAAAATTACTAATGGTATTTTAGTCAATCATTGTTAATATTTTTCAAATTAAAATTTTATTAAGAGTATTTTAATTAATAATTTTTAGTTTTTTTTTTAGTCTAATTATAAAAAAGAGTCTAATAATAAAAACTTTTATTTAAATTTAAATTTATAAAAACATTTACTAAATATATTTTAGCCAATCACTTTTAATACTTTTAGAATTAAAATTTTAAAATTTTAAATAGTTTAATTTCACATAAATTTTATTTTTAATTTTAGTTAATTTAAATTAAACTTAAATAAATTAATAAAAATTATATATTTAAGGTTAAATTTGTTAATTTAAAACTTTATGAGGGTATTTAGATCAATTACTATTAATACTTTTAGAGTTCACACTCTTATATATATATGATATATATATATATATATATATTTGTGTGTGCACTTATCTTTTTTTATTGCTTTAATTAGGCAATAGCAATTTACCTGATCATATTGCCATTTTTATAGCAATATGATCAGTTTGTAATTATATTTCTTTAGCTTGATTTATAAATTATATCAACTTAATATTTATTTGTGACATCTTAATACGAATTATTTCCATCAGGTGAAATATCTTGGAGAGGATAGAGAGAAGGTACCTGTAGCTGGAGCCTTGGCTATTTGCTCCCCGTGGGACCTTTTGGTTAGTGCTTTTATCTCTAGCAAAATGTAGCTGTTAGTCTTTTGGGTTTCAAGTGGCACAAGTTTTATGGAAGAAATTACTCAAAGTTCCATTAGTTGTTAACTGCTAGTTTGAAATGATTTGCTCATTAAATATCTTCTGAGTATGCCATTTTATTATTCTTCTAGTTCGTTTTTTTCCCACTAACTTTTATGAAATAAATTTCTCACAATTCCATTATTTCTTAACTGCTAGTTTTTAATTGCCTTACTCCTTAATCTCTTAGGCTTTTGTCATTGTAATTTGTTGAATTGGAGATAAAGTAAAATCCCTCATATGTTAAATTGGAAGCAATTCAGGAACATAAATATAATAAGGGTCGCTCTACCTATAACCAATTGGTTTTAGGTTGGATGCCCATCTAAAATTTAATGTATTATCATAGCATACACTATCCCCATTTGTTAATGCCTTAGTGATAGGCATGTATACCAGTAATGCGAAGTTCATGCAACACGATAGGCTCATTATGTTTATAGATGAAGTTCATGCCACGTGATAGGTCCGTTGTCCCTAAACATGAGCAGGAGTGTAGAATGGAGATAAGGTAAAATCTGTCATCTGTTAAATTGGGGCCAACCTGGGCATATAAATATAACAAGGAATACTCCATCTTAAAATTTAACATAATTGATATGAAATATAAAATACAGAGTATTTACAATCAACAATACCAAATCATCAAACACCATAAGGATCAAGCACAACTGAGCTTAAGCTCCATAGTCCATATAAGACTGAACGGTCAACCTTTCATGGCAGAGCAGCCAATTCATTTCTCCCCATTATGAAAACCAAGAGGATGCAAATTTCATTGACTAAATGCTGTGGTCACGTCCCCTGGTGGATAGCTTGCCACCCAATCTTCTCCCATATTTGCGCTTCTTTTCACTAAATTTAGCCTAAAATAGCGAACTGTTTGTTTCAGCACAATGTAGGCCTCCACTTTGAGTATCTTTACCATGCTTGATTCTTTGTAAACTGCATCAGAATCAGTTTCTAGGGTTATATTCTGATAACCATTATATATTCTGATAACCACTAGCATTATACAAGCAGATTGCTTGTCTCATAGCTAGAGCTTTTTTTACATGTATGGAATCATCATTTATCTTCTTCTAGCCCTCCTTTATGACCCATATTGAAACTCATGTGCCTGTATCTCATAATGCTTGATTATTAGGGCCACCACAGCTTATCTTTTTCTAACTGTTAAGTAGTATTATCACAAGTCTCAAGTTGCCAGTAATTTTATATTCAAGTTGGGCAGCTTCACCTATTGCAAATTGGTTTTAGGTTGGATGCTTAACACGATACCTAAGTCCAAGTTTGTTCTATTCTTCCTATTTGTTGTCCCTTTTGAGGTTGTCCATGTGGTAGGCCCTTTTTGAGCTACAAGTGAAGGGAAGTGTTAAGTGGTTTTATCTTACATCTGTTAAGTCTTAGATTGCCTTTGGTTTTATATTCAAGTTGGGCCTCTCCACATCTTGCCATTTGGTTTTAGATTGGATGCTTAACACTAACCTTTGAAGGTCCCTGTTGCTGCATTGTGTCTTCTACCAAGTTCCCTTGCTCCCTAATCTTCTTATTTTTATCTTCCAATGATTGCCATGCAGCTGAAATGGCCTGTATACAGCAGCTGCACTACTTGGACTGGTCTTTTTAAAATATGCTTCTCATCTAGCTTTCCAATTATCCAACAAGTGAAAGCTATGTGCACATATGAAGCCACTTTTACTTCTTTTCATTCGTCCTTTATAAGCCCTTGCAGCATCCATTTATTTATTGTAGTTATACTTTCTTTGTCAGCCTTATAACCTAATGTTAGCAAACCACTCTTGCTCGGTCCAATCACAAAGCAGTATCTACATTCTTTATTTCCTTACTTTTACAATGAAAGAGGAGAGTTGACTAGCTTCATCTGCCATAAGTTGTAGCTATTATCTAATCAACTATTACATGCTCTCTGCACAAAACTAGTGAATCTGCTTGGAAAAGATAGTCGCTAGTTTAATTTCCACTCTTTGATCTACAATGTGTGAAGAAGAGGGACTAGATGAAGTTTGGGTATTTTGCTTCGTTTTGAATGAAACCAGATGTTACTGTATATTATCCTGATGAGTGAGGTCTGTTCTGGCATAACTAAAATGTCCTTGCCCCCAACTTGATTAGTAGGGACAGTAGAGATTGCATTTACAGCTGTAAGAGATAACAAATCCTGGGTTGAGTCAAGTTTCTGTGTCCAATGAATGATCAGGTCATGTACCTTCTGTAGCAACTGTTGAGCATCTTGCCGTGAATTTCCAGTCATGTTATCTTCCAAGAGCCTATTGCCCAACAATCTCTTCAAATACTAATAATTCACGCTTAGCACCTGCCAGATTGGCTTCTCTTTCAATGGTTCTCTTCTTTCCAGGATACTACTCCCTGGCCAAGACACTTTTTCACCCTTTCCAGCCTCCATTATATTTTATGAGCAAAGTGAATTTCTTTTAGCGCTCTTAGCATATAGGCCTCTCCAACATTACTTTGCTGGGAGGGCATTATTAAAAGGATTCATGTCCTTGAATCCCATTCCCCGTTCTGCTTGCTCAAGTTTCTGTGAACTTTGTTGGTGTAATTAGTAGCTTAATCTTATTTGTTACCTTCACCAGAACTTTTACGTATGTGTATTGGTTCACCACAATATTCTTAGGTGGCTTAAAACTAGCTTATGTAAGTTGGGAATGGACATTCAGCTTATTTGATTAGTATTTCTCTTGCTTCTTGTGATAACATTTTCAATTTCCTGTCCTTTCACATCTTATAAGTTAATTACAGTCCCCCTGAACTGTATTCCTGATTCTAACAACTTAGACAAACAGCCCTACCTTTGTAGAAGTGACCTGTTAATTATCATGTAAAACAGCTGATATGAAAGCAGTTGGAATGGTTCGATAGGCACGAGGTCAATATAAAACCAAAAAAAACATGGGGCTAATATAAAACCACAACAAATGCAGGACTTAACCAATATGGTAAACACCGTTTAACGCTATTGCTCATGTGTAGGCCTAATACTAATAACAATTGGAGCAAATGGTTCTACCATGCGCGTCAATTAGAAGGCAACAAACAACTTAGTTTCTAATACCATGTAAAGGCATCCAACAGAAAATAAGGCTGCAATAAAAGTCTGAATCGACTAATATGCGACAACACTAGTTAGCTATGTGAACAGGGAAGAAGGTTAGAAAAGAGACAATGACAGAAACTGTTGCGATTAATATTAGGATTTGAATCAATTTTAGACCCGGTTGCAAGTTTCCTTATGCATGATTCTATGATTTATCAGCCCCGCAGCTGACAAGGAAATTTGTGAGATTTTATAAACTGAAACTTGATTGTTAGTAGTCATGATTTTACCATATTGCATTATATTGGTATTAGACTATCAGTCAGTTTGAATATCTTTTTACTTGGAAAGCATCATGCAGTCCCAAATGCAAAGAGGAGAAAATCAAAATCTCTTGTCGTTTCTGCAAAGCCTTTAGAATGATTGGGATGGATTGCAATTAGCTTCTTTTAAGTTGGCAGTTTCCTTGCAATAATAGTGTGGGGTTCACCTGCATTTGGCTGGACTAATTTAAACTTTGGTTCTGCAAACATTTAGTATCATCTACTAGAGGTTTTTGCATCTGCGAATCTTTCTTTGCACATTGACTATATTAATGAAGTTATAGATCAGACAAAAGGGAAAGAACATGTAAGAAATGTTGCCAATTCACTGATTGCTAGAAATCTTCAGTATGAGTTTAGGAAATGATGTAAAATTTTCATATAAGATTGATGCTACTCCTTTAATGTTGTAGAATGCGGAAGTTAATAATGAAGTTAATAAAGTTCTTGAATGGGAAAAATTTTTTTGTCAAGCATTCTTTCTATATTCCAGAGTCTGATGAACCGTAGGCTGGATTACTTAGTCCTCAATTAAGGGATATTTATCATGTAAGTTTACCTGTGTTTTCATGTATGACAGTATTGAGCAAAGCTGCTCCTTATGTGCATCAAGTCAAGTTTTTGCTTTTGAAATGCGCATTATGGTTGTTTAGCCCATCAATTAAGATTTATTTCTTCTGAGGAATGATAAAGCAAAATAGATGATGCATGAATATTGTTCTATATAGTTGTAAAAGAGACCCATAACTAACTTCTCTACTGATCTTCTTTATTATATCATCGAAAGATATCCTAATCTCACAGAAAACAAATTTTTTTTAGTCTTTACTAATTGAATCTGCTGGAACAACTTGTGGATTTTAAGATTGTGAGCAAAAGTGTTATGCCTTTCATGGTGGTCAGAAATTACCCAACAATTTGTGACACCAGCATAATAAAGTTCTACTTAGACCTAGTAATTTTAAATACGACATGGTGATACAACACGGTGATACGACACGAAAACAACATAGAAAAAATTGTGCATGGGTTTAGTGTAATTGTGTTTCGTGTCTTAATTGTATCAACGTGTTTAAGACATGACATTAGTGTTCGTGTCAAATAGTAATGACACATTTAAGATACCGTATTATTGATAACATGAAAAAAATTTTAATTTTATTTTAATTTATTTAAGAAATAAATTAATAATTATATTTATAATATCATTTTGGTGTTTAAATAGATTATAAATATTTAATTTTTTAATAATTTTTTTATTTAATACTAATTTAAATGATATTTTTTGTTGAAATAAATGGATTAATTGTGTCTAATCATGTTATTCATATATAACAGTGTTAATTATGTCGTGTCATGTTGTGTTATTTGGGTATAAATTACTTTAAAATGTATTAATTGTGTCGTATCGCGTGTAGCGTATAATAAAGTATTATGTTCGCATTTAAATTATTCATATCATTTAAATATTCGTGTCGTGTTTGTGTCAAGCTTATTCGTGTTGTGTCTAAAATCGTGTTTGACATGAAACATAACACAATGACACGAATTGCCAAGTCTAGTTCTACCTACATGTGCATGCATGATATGTGTCTTCATGCATTTCTTTGTTTTGGCTTACATTTATAATATTTTGGTTAGTTAATATTGGTAATGATTTCCTCATTTGAATCACCCTTTTATGTGTATGCTATTGATAAAGTATTAATCCTTAGCCCCTGAGATTATCATTAGAACTAATTATTTAGTGATGCTAAGCTACAATAAGAAATTAACTAGGTACTACAAAAATAGAGAACACTCATTTTGGTCAGATTGAAGTTGAACTGACGCATACTAAGCTCTGGCAATTAAAACTAACTTTCTAGCCTTGGCAATAAAACGTGACAGAATCTGAATGTATTTGTTTTAATCATTTTTGTGGGCAGGTTCTTGAAACCTGCCAACTAACTGCATTAGCTCTTGAATTAACTCTTACCCATCTTCTAGGACATTCTACATTTTCCAATCATTTGCATCAGCTAATTCTTAAAAGTTATCGACTTATTGTGATGTGAATATATAGATTTATGTAGATAAGAATTCTCAATGCAGGGCCTTGTGTTCAAAGTTTGTTAGTTATCATGTTATTTCTGCTATAGCCACATCAAGTTACTATTTTTTTGACATTGTAGCAGGATATGTGATCATTCATTTGAATCTGCAATTGTTCTTCATCATCTGGTTACATGTTCTGCTTTTATATATATATTTTGGTTTTTATTTTCATTTAATTTTATATCTTCTGCAGATTGGTGACAGGTTTATATGCCGCAGGCTAGTTCAGAAGTTATATGATAGAGCCATTGCAATTGGCCTTCAAGGTTATGCAAAACTGTATGTCTGTTCTACTTTTATCAAATAAGTTGTAAGATTTGAAGACTAAATGCAGGCCCTTGGTGTCTGAAACTCAACAATGTTCCAACCTTTTTGATCTTTTCAGAGGAGGCATGCAGAATGATGCCTCCGGAATGATGTACCTAGTAATTGGTTTCTTTTCCAACTCATTCTGCCTTTGGAACTTAAAAGCACCGACAATACCTGTCTTTTTTCCTTTTGGGGTGGGGTGGGGGGAATAGTGTTTGCAAAGATGTCTCAATTACTTAAGTACTAATAAATTTTCAATATCAATTTCCTATAGTTGATATGACCCAAATGTTTTTTGTAGGCATGAGCCTCGCTATTCTCGGCTGGCTAATTGGGAAGGCATAAAAAAGGTTATTTTCTTCTTTGATATGAGGACCATCATTTCTTTGGGATATTGCATTAGTGTAGTTAGAATAATTGATCCGAAAATGAAATCATGCTGTTCTGTAGTTTCTTATACTGCAAGAATCAACCATCATTGATCTAATAATTGACCTCCTTTTGTTAGAATATAAAGTTTCCTCATTTTTCTTTCATCATGGGAAAATTAACCTTAAATTTCTAATCCGGACTTGGTATATAATAAGTTTCTTATTCATTGCTTCTTCCAGGCCAATCCTGGATAGTTACCACATGAAAACATTGAGCATGATGACATGTAGGATGCATGAATGCTTCAATGCTTACTATCTTTTGTTCTCTAAATAAGTACCTAGGGCATAACTAAAAATGGAAAAATTTTCAATGTGTTTCTTAAAATTTCTTATGGGGTTGCTCCCTCACCGCCTGTTCTTCCTCTATGGTAATAGGTGAACAGTATCTGTAGCCAGAAAGAAATACAGACCTATCTATCTCATGCAATGAGCTATGGAAAATTTCAGTATTAACAGTTTGCATCTCTTATCTTTTCCTTGCCCAATCTTCCTCAATATATAAAGATAGAAAAATACAAATATAAATTATTTGAGGAATATTACCTGTCTTTGCTGTTTTATGAATATTTCCCTAAAATAGGATAACAACCTGGCATAAAATTTTTATTGTGGTTACACTCTTACAAATTTCCATGAAAAAGGTCTGCAAGGAGGGCCACTGGATTTTTGCCTCTTTAACCTGGAGGAAAGTTTAGACCTGAGCTTTCACCTCAAGTGCATGCATTTAACTGATTTGGATGCCTTGGAATCACCTTTGTTCCCCTTCATTTCATAACTTTCACTATTAAGTTTACTGCTAGACAACATATTTATGAAGTTGCCCCTCTTTCTCTTATTGGCAATTCTGTATGTTATCACTTATCAACTATGGCAGAACTTCAAGAGAAGTAACATTTTCACTCAATCTGTTTCTTTGGGCATAAGTGTCATTAGTCTTCATTATGCTTCTCTTCCTTTTATCTTATACTGTTTACGGTTGTCCTCTTCTTCAAAAGTCATGTTCTATTCGAGATTTTGACAACTCCGCTACATGCCTTGTTGGAAAATTTGAGGTACTATCTGAAACTTTATCCATTTTTCTTCTTTGCTGTTATATTATGAGTTGCCAAAAGTATCATACTGTTTTCTCAGACTGTGGATACGTACTATAGGCATTGTAGCAGCTCTTCCTATGTGCAAAATGTGTCAGTGCCATTGCTTTGTATCAGTGCTCTAGATGATCCTATATGTACCAGGGAAGCCATTCCTTGGGATGAATGCAGGTGGAGCTCCTGTAACCATGCTACTGAATGCTGCCTCTGAGTTTCTGATGTTATTTTTAGCAACTGATCTGGTAACTCTGTCTTTAACAGGGCAAATAAAAATATTGTGTTGGCCACCCCACAACATGGAGGACATCTCGCATTTTTTGAGGGAATAACTGCATCTAGCCTATGGTAATTCATAGCTCCACGTTAGTACATAACCAACCAGTATAATATGTTTCTCAGATTTATTGATACTATAAGCCAGACTTTTCCTTGATAAAAGATTTTCAAGAAATTTACCGGCTGTTTTGTTCATCTTATGATTTTATTATTGCCGTCATCTAAGGAACCCCCTTCACTGAAATTGAGAGTGAGAACTCCATTTTTCTTGGATCCTTTGTGCTTCAGTGTTTAATCTTCATTACTTTCAAACTGATCTTCTCTCTAGCTTTTAGTTGATAGGCTATAAGGTCACCTGCTTAAACAATTTCTTGTATATGCAATGGTAGTCACCAAAAAATTTGATGTGTAAAGGATGTTGTCGATATGTAATTCTTTTAGCACATTGAATGGCAGACCAGTTCTAACACAGATAACTTTTTCTTTTTGTTATTCAGGTGGGTTAGGGCCACTGATGAATTTCTCGGTCTCCTACACACTAGTCCACACATGCACGTACAGAAGGTTTGCTTTATGTTCATTGCCTTTAAGTTTGCCTACCCAGACATTGCTAGGTTTATGAAGTACTTGTTGAAAGTCTTGCTCTCTGGTGCAATAAAATTATTAAACAATATAATTTTCCGATCTATCTGATTGTAATTAATTTGATGCAATACTTAAATCCATGTCATCTTGTTGATACTTTCTGTCTTCATGCATTTGCAGGCAGAGAATTCTGAACTGCAGCTGTCAGTGGGATCATCTACTGATCAGGGTCCGTACGTAAATATCGCAGAAGATGGAATGGTGGCTACAGTTGGTAATGAGCATGCGAGCAAAAACGTAGTTGAACACTTACCTGGATTGGGGAAGATTCATAACAAAGAGTGTGATCAAATGGTTTCAGCAACGGAACAAAAACAGTACCTAATGGAAGCAAAGTCCGATATTGCAGCCAGTGCTGCTCAAGTTTCTGGACAATGTTCAAATCTGCAAGGCGCCAAGTCTTTGGATGTGATTGCTCCAGTGAAAAGATGCTTGAATCACCTTTCCCGTCAAAACAGAAAATCAATGTGGGTACTGGCTTACATTGCCATAATTACAAGCTGGCCAATAGTAGGTTCAGCTTTTCGCATCTTTTCCAGGAAGAAGCTCGGAAATGTTTCACTTGCAACTTCGCATGGAAGGTAATCCAATGCAGCTACTTTGTATTTTGTGCGTGTTTGATGTGTCATTATTCAAATCCAAAAAGACCTGTTTAACTAGCTTTGCCTAGAAATGACATTAAAGCTATTAATGAGGCAATCTCTATTATGTCGTATATTGTCTCTTTATTTGATGTCACAAGACCTGGTGATAAGATTTTCCACACCATTGGTTGACAGCCGAGTGCTTACGGACTTAATAGATAGTAGTATTTTGTATTTGTCAGGTAAAAGTATCTGTTTGAACCAATACACAATAGATAAAATAAATCCCATATACAAATGATTAAACACAATGCGATCAACTTGTTAATCATGTCAACCTCTTTGCTAGCTAGCAAAGGATTATAGTTGTTGGCAATAATCTAAGAAGTACGAAGAGAAAAAGAATGAAGAGAAAGAGCTATGTTAAGGCAGAGAATGGATACATGCTGCATTTTTCATTGCAATATAAACGCATTATGCATTATTAAACTTCAACTACTTTAACCACTAGACATCCAATCGTCTGTCTAAAGTTTTTGGATGACCAAAAGCTTTAAAAATAATCTAAGACAAGCATGACAGGAACAGAGGTGGATCCAAATGTACGCCTAGGGTGTCTTATGCACGTCTCCAAAAGGTGAAAAATAAGAAAATGTGAAGGAAAAATTTTCACTGAACACCTCCGAAAATTTCCCTTAAACACCACCAAAGAGTAAAAGGCAAGAAAATTTAAAGAAAAATTTTCCCTATACATCTCAAAAGTTTGTCCTAAAACCATTTCGTCGATAAAATTAATAAATCTATTGAAATTATATATATATATATATATATATGTATATATGTGTGTGTATTATAACTGAACACTAACGAAAAAAAAATCTGGATCCATTATGGACATAAAAATGTCATAATAAAAACAAAAGATTTGTGACATAAAAAATGCCACTTGCTTGCTGCATTCAGCAGCTAACAAAAGTGCTCTCAGTTGTCATTGATTTGCAATGAAAATCAAAATATGGGGACTAAAGGTGTTCAAACTGAAGTAGAAATTATATTGTTGCTAAATATATAGAAGGTTGTTGGAGGACTTTTACCTTTACAATTTTTCAAATTTATATGTGAATGATCATTAACTTTTCTTTTCTTTTCTTCTTTCTTGAATTTATATGTGATCCATTACCACTGTTTGCTTATATGTTTTATATGTATTTATTTTTTAGAATTACCTCTATACTTTATTGGTAAATCACAATTTGACACATCATCAAAATTTTTTAAAAACCTTTAGTAATAAATATTACTCCTTTTATCCTATATTATTAGTCCCTTATTGATTTTCAGAAATTTAAGAAAAAATTGATTTTGGTGTATATAATATTAAATTTTTAGTTTTTTATAGATTTGATGTTCCATTGTTTTTAATGATAAAAAGTAAAAAAATATATATAATATATAATAAAAATAAATTCAAGTGTTCAAATAAATAAAAAGGACATAATTTTAATACATAAAAATAGACCAAAAAAAAAATGAGAGTAATATCTTTGAGATGGCTTAATGTTATTAACAGTGTATAAACATTTTAGAATATTCGTGCATTATATATATATACACGCTTTTTACATCGAGAGATTATAACTAACTGTGCTTAGTCAGTGTAAAAGTTGGAATCTTTTCAAATCAAAGTAAAAATTTAGATTAAACCATTGTAAGCAATCAAGTTAAGGGCCTCAGCCATTAGCCATAGTTTGCATATAGTTTGAATGATTGACCAAATCCTAGCCACACATTTTCGTACTCTTTTTCTTCAGATGAAAAAGGTGTAAGATGAAAAATTTTTTAATTATTGATTAAGTTTCATAGATCACCTTTGCTATTTTGTAGCTCAGATCTTTAATTAAAAAATTGTTCTTCCTCCTTTCTATTTTCAGAAGCAGACGGGGCTTAAGGTTGATAATTTATATTTTAAACCGGCAATCTTAATCTTATTATTTCATGAAAGAATTCTATACCGTTATTTCTATTTTTCCTCTCAAATCATGGATAGAAAATTGTAATCATTGATTCATAAATTTATACTATTTCTTTTCGTAAAGTATTCCCTCTTGATCAAGCTTTCACTCCTTCTCTGACTCCATCTTTTCTGAAACCCACCATTCTAAATGCTTTTGTCTTACTCAGGTTGCCAATTAAGTCATGTAATAGACTCAATAACAATCATATTCACACCTTTGTTAAGCAATCCCTAGGTTTAGATATGAATCCTACTTTCTTTTTTTTTTTTTTTTTGTAAGAAAAAAATTTATAATAGATAAGTTGTTCAATTTTTCAGGTTAAGACAAGATGTATTATATTTGATAATCTAAAACAAATTGTTATAAATTATGCATTCGAAATAATTTCAATAAACGACCACTGATAAGACTTAAACCAAAAACTTCTTCATTAAAAAAAATAAATTTTAACCAATTAAACCAATCACTTGTTGATAATCTTATATTCATTGTGACATTAATTACCTCTACCGGTTAATATTAAGTTAGTATTTTTTTTAAATAAAAAAGTCACAATTTAAAAATAAAAAAAATTACAGATATAAAATTTAAACCTTAAATCATTAAATGTCATATTGTAAAAGTAATTGAATGGATTAATTAAAATAAGTTTCCGATTTAGTCAGCTAAATTTTTTCTTTGACAAAATCCAATATAATCTAAATCAAAGAAAATCCTAAAATATGAGGAGAAAATTTCAAACCAAAAAGGATCTGTTGAGAGGCTATAACCCACTTAGGTTTTGCTAGAAAACAAAGATATTGATGATTAGCACACGAAACAATGACTCATACCGCATCCAACAAAAATATGAATCTGCCGTTTGATTGCATAAGGACAAATGAATTTGGTAAGAAAATGACCTTTTTCATTGTAAGGAATCAAAGCAAAGAAAGACAAACCTGGCTCCATTTTTATACCAGATTTAGGCTGTAGAATAGAACTTTCCTCTCCAATTTTTCAAGTACAATATCTTTTCTTTGAGAAGATTATGATCCTTATTCTGATCTGCAGAACATTCAAACCATAGGAAGTAAGGCAAGACAAAGACATAGCAAAAGCCAATTAGGTATCACTTTGTAATCTCAGCCATTATCCATAGATTTAGAGTCCTCTACATTGCTTTAGCAATCTCATTATTTTATTGATGCATTCACTTAAACGGTTTTATAATAATGATATGTTGGTAATCTCTTTAGTTGTTGGTATCAGAAACCGTATCTTGTAAACCTCGGAGAGTATTTTGATCTAAGTTATGTTACATTGCGTTATATGGAACTCTAAAACAAAGATTTCCAAGATTTAGAAATTAATATGCTCCCCAAATATTACCACCTATCATGGTGTTTGATATGGTTTTGAATAGGGTTTTTATTAAATCTAAATTATATCTAGCAATTCGTGTATTTTTATTTATTTATTTAGTATCAGAGATGTAAAATACAAGAATTATCATATTATAATTTGTATTAATACGTTATATATAAAACGCATTTTTTATTTTTACAAAAAACATATATATTTATTATAATTTTAAATCGTATTGCTTTAGTATTTTTTTTTTATAATATCACTGTCTTATTTAAAGTGATTAGATCTAATTGAAACTTTCTTCTTCAAGACTGACTTCCAAATATTAAGAAAACTATAATTTTGAATCATCTTAAGATTTATGTAATTTATATAACTAAATAAAATTATTCTTTGATTGTGTATTACACCAAACAAATGGTAGGACTAATTATCTAATATTCATGGAGCATGAAATATTGAAAAAAAAAAAGTTGAAAAGATGTGAAATTGGAAGAGAATTACTAGAAAACAATTGATTAGGACATATATGGAAAAAGAAAATCTATATGACAATGCAAAATTTCAAATGCAGGTAATATGAGGGGCAGACTTAGTCGTGGTGGGCATTAATTAAACTACAACTAAAATGTTCTAAAACAATATTATTGCTTCTTTGAATTGAACCCCAATGGCATTATTTCCTTTGCTTTCATTGATTCTTGTTTGACTTGGGAATTCATATGAAACAAAATGCCTTTAATTTGTCACGTTTGCTTATTAAGTTATGCACCAAAAGTCTACAAATTCACTTGAGAAATTGCACCTTCAAGTGTGAATAGAGAGTAAAACAGATAACAAAAAGATGAAACGATTATTGATAAGACTGGATAAAATTGAAAACTCGTGAATTATTCTTGCTTTCATGAGAAAGTTTGATCAACAACTATACTATTGCTAGTAATAGCTTTTATTTTGTCAAGAAAATAATGAGTTCTCTTATATATTAGTCAAGATCCTTGTTCTTATTTTCTTCTCTCCAAAACCTAGCCATATGGCTTTGAAATAAGTTGTATGAAAACTCCTCTTTGTTTTCAGATGTAAACTCATAAAATTTCCTATGTCGAAGATGTCATGGTGTTTATGGACTGGTTTCATATTGGAAAAATAGGAATGTGATGATCAAAACCCTAATTTGCTTTCAGATCACCCTCCTAAGAATGGATAAAAACCAATAGGTCACTTGCAATCAAGTACTTGGCTCAGTTTGGTTGCTGACTTTGATAAAAAAGCAGGGTTATTAGGTCATCTTTCTTATGTAAATTTAAAAATCTGAATTAATGATATATGCTATGAGCATAAAGCTGCTACATGAATATATTATTTCTCGAAAACTAATCAACAAGTAGTACATGGAAATCCTTATCATCTGATTTTGTCAGATCTTCATTTTTCTTAATAGCAGCCAAATCATTTTAAGAATTTGCTTACTTTACGTAGTTTAATGCATACAAATAAAGATTTTTAGTATATAGAGAAACCCCAGGTGAAAAGTCAAGGAGAAATGGCCTGCATGTCGGTTGGCTGGTAATGTCCTGCCATATGAATGCAGTTGTCATGTCATCATCATTCGCCACTGGTTTAAAGGATCATGTTTCATTATAGATTTTCTTCTTTAATTCCCTCTTTTCAATTTCCTTCATTTCTTTCTTTTCATCCGTCTTCCTTTTTAGCATTGGTTATCTGAGAAGTTGCCATATGTCAATCTCACAGCGTAAGGGACAGCATCAAAATTTGAAGCAGTTTATAAAATAGTAAGCTTTTTCATTGTTTTATCAGGCAAATTTCAAGTATTAGTTAAATTTAATAGTAGCTTCATGTTGTCCATAAACAAAGACAATAAACAAAGGAAGTTGAATCCAGGTTCCAAGGTCCGATGTTTCATGTTATTTTGTTTTGGGGGTACAATGGGTACAATGCTATTGTTTCTTAGGACACATTCAAACGATTCTCCCAATGTATATTAATTTATTTTCACTTATTCCTTCGACAACTCATTCAACTCATAGTATCACAACATTTTATTTCTCAACTTTTTTTGTTTTCTGCAATGAATCCAGGAACAAGATACCGCATCAAAAAATACATTGAAACAAGTGGGGGAAGATCAGTACTATTTTGGTTAGATGAATATAACAATTTTAACATCCTTTTGTTTTTGACAATTCTTTGTGAAATCTCATAGATCGTTCATTTATGTTTGGTATTGTTATAATATATAGATTCATAAATTTATAGTTAAATTTAACAAATAAAATCGTCACCAATCTTTTTTAATTAGGTGTGATTGGTCACCTAAGAGATTTATTCTCTTAAAGAGCTCCTAAGCTTGACTAAGGGTCTCTAAAAGAATAAGTTTAGATTTACTAATCAGAATGGAGTTCGAAAATTTGGTTACATGTGGGGAAGGTTATAGCACCCCCACATGCCCATCTACAAGATGTTACCATTTTATTTTAAATTTATCTTAATGTCTTGATTCTAATGGTTTTAAATTTTAAGATGAAATATTGAAAATAATTCTTAAGATTCTACATCAATCTAGTAGAATTCTTAGAAATATTTGCTCACTTCAAGAGTATTCAAGAATCTCATTTGATTTTTTGAACAAGTTTCATCGTCGGAAAAAAAGTTTAATTATTTTTTTTTCATCATTTATATTTTTTATTTTGGTTTTTTTTTTTGTGAAAATATATCTAATTATTCCACAATTTAGGCTAAATTATTTTTATTTTTTTGAATTTCTAAATTTTTCACCGTTTGGGTCTATTTAAAAAATTTTTTTATTTCTCTTTTTTTTTTAGAAAGAAAATAATATGACACTTATTTTTCTTGAAATTTCATTTAAATTCTTCCATCATTGGGACAAATTTAAAGAAATTTCTCACCTAGAGATTTCTTAGAAATTTACCATTTGAAACTTTTAAGATTCTCATCCTTAGATAATTTTTAAATATTTTGAACCAAATTGAAAAAAAAAATACAATTACTTTTATTGAAATTTCATCTAAACTATTCCATCATTTGGGACAAATTTAGAAAAATTTCTCACCTAAAGATTTTTTAGAAATTTATCATTTGAAATTTCTAAGAATCCCATCCTTGGGTAATTTGTATTTGATTTTAAAATTTTTATTAATATTTTTTATTTTTTTATTTTTTTGTTTGAAAATAAATATTAATTATTGTTATTGAAACTTTATCTAAACTATTTCACTATTTGGGATAAATTTAAACAAAATTCTTTACGTAGAAATTTTATAAAAATTTACCATTTGAAATTTCTATAAATTTCATCATTAGATAATTAATAATTATTCTAAAAAATTTTTTATTTTTTTTATTTTTTTCAAATTTACTCATAAAAAAAATACCCCCTAATAAATAAATAAACACATAAATAAAAAATAGATAAAAAAATTAAAAAAAAATAAAATGGCTCAATTAGAGGATTCGACGTGGCTTTGCTTCAGGAACAAAAATCGACTTGGTGACTAGGCTCAGAAGCTCGGCTCGGCTCAGCTTGGTTGAAGGGGTTTGGTTTTAAACCTGAGTTGGCGAAGCAAGTTACGCTCAAATCGGGTTGTCCCGAATAAAAACACACGGATCTTGGGGTCCTTTAAATGCCAAAATGACATCATTTTGGTGAGGCTACAAAAGCCTAAATTCTTATTTTTCCTTCAAATTTTTCTTCCCCACTCTCTCTCCTCTCTTTCTTTTCTTCTTTTTTTTTTCCTCTAGAATCGGATGAACTTCGGTTGAATCTTCACCAAATTCTAGAAAATGTCATCGAAATTTGGGTTGGTTCACTGGAAGTTCATCAAAAAATTTAACCAACACTAGAATCTTCCACCATATTTTACAAAACTTGCCAAAAAATTCGATCGACTTCAAAAAGTTTACTGAAAAATTCAACCAGTGCTAGAAAATTCATCGAAAACTGAAAATTTTCGCTGAAATTTGGGAATTTTCCAAAATTTTCAAAAAAAACCCTTTTTTTTAAACTAAAAAAATCTTCAAAAAAATTTTTTTAACTACTTTTTTGTCTTTCTCTCTCTGTTTCTCTCTTTGATTTTTTTGTGTGTTTTGGGTTTGTATTTATAGGGTTTTGATCCAAAGAATCCTAATTCAAATAGAAATCCTAATTTCTTTTAAACATCAACCTTAAACCCAACTTAAACCAGTTTGGACAATTTTACACAAATTAAATCAACTATTTTTTGTTTTTTTTATTTTTTTTATTATTTTTTTAATTAACAAAAACCAGATTAAGTAAAACCTCGAACATATTAGGGAGTCTACAGCTATCCTTCTTTGTATATTTTTTGTGAAACATGAATTGTGCAAAGACATAGACAACCCAATCAACTCGACACATATATATATTTTTTACTCAGACTCCCTGAATAACATAAAAACTCATTTAAATAGAGTCTCCACGACTTGGAAAAAGTAAACAAAACTCTTCTAAATAAAGACTTAACAACTTCAAAAATAAAAGCTCAATGACTTTGAAAAATAAATAAGGCCCCTCTAAATAGAAGTTCAACGACTTTGAAAAATAAACAAGGCTTCTCGACAATCATGTCCAAAGGAGTCATATATCATGTTTGATGAAATTTGTAATGGAAACTTAAAAATTCATAATTTGAGTTTGAAATTCAATGGTTCAGATTCACAAAAATCTTTTAGCTTTGCAAGGATTCACTAAAATTTGATTCTCAAAATTTTAACTTCACAAAAATTTGATTCGTAAAATTTTATATATGCAAAAATTCATATTTGCAAGATTTCAAGATTTGCCTTTATGAGATTCTCATCCAAAGTTTTAGTTCAGGGATTCGTATGCAAATTGCAAGGCTCACATCCAACATTTAAAGATTCTCATTCAAATTTTGGAGATTCACATTCAAAAGTTCAAAGCTTCTCATTTGAGTTCAACGGTTCACATTCAATAAATCTTAGAGTTTCATATCTCAAATATTCTAATTTAAAATTCAAAGACTCTTATTTGAAAACTCAAAAATTCAAAGATTCTCATCAAAAGATTCATAATTTTTTTTCAAGTGACTTTCAAACTTTTATCAAAATCAAAATTTTGTATATAATGAATGTCATGATCAATGATGCAAATGCAATAATCAGGATTCTTACAATAATGTAGATGCCATACTCTAAGTCATAATTCAAATGTTTACTGGCTGATGTATGTCTAAACCAAGTTACATACATGTATTATTCTAACTTACAATGCAAACGTAATACATGTAATGTAGATGTCATGAAATTCTAATTAATTATGATAATATGATTCTCAAAACTCAATTATCTCTCATCTTTCTTTTTTAATTTCTCAGAACTTGATCGCAATTCATAGGCTTTGCAATACTAGTCATTCCAGAATGAATTTTGTCCACTGATCCACATTATTTTCACTATAATTCATAGGTTTCTCAGCACTAGCCATTTCAGAATAAATTATCCTTTGATCCATATTATTTTTATCATTTGATCACAACTCATAGGTTATGTCGACCAATTCATCACCATATTCATTATCGTATATTCTTTCAAATCATCTTAGATTTTTTTTTTCAAATGAATGCAAAAATCTTTCATGAACATCATATTCATTCATCATCATTTCAAATCATAACAAATATAATGCAATCACACATTCTAAATTTATTCTGGGAATGAAAGAATAAGAGAGCACGATGTGAATTGAAAGAAAGGTAATCAATGAAAAGTGACTTTAGTATAAAAACAAATGGGCAAAGGAATAAATTCAAAATATATCACTAAGGATGGTATTAAATGGTACAACAATGTCCAAACAATGAATACTTAGACAATTCTTAACATTAATCTAGAATTCTTGTTCAAAAACTCATTCCATTGACTTTCGATATCAATTTTGAGCTCATTGAACTTTGCCCCAACTTTGAGAGATCTTCAAGTGTCTTTGATTTTTCATCCATGTGAACTATTTATCCAACTCTTAACTCAGAGATTTTTCTACCCAAATTGCTCATTCGAGTTTTTAATTTGTGTCTTCATTTTTTCTCTTTTTCATTTTTCATTTATTTTTTATTTTTCTTTTTTCTTTTTTTATTTTTTATTTTTTATTTTTTATTTTTCCTTTTATTTTTTCTTTTTCACCTTTTTTCTTCTTCTTTTCTTTTTTTCCATCCATTAGTGATATCTCTCACACATCAATCTTTAGAGTAATGTAGCATGATTTCGTTATTTCATCACAAGCATTCCTTAGCCCAACATATGATCATTCAATTCGAGCACTCACATTTGATCTAAATGAACTTTTAAAGGTTGTAATGTAAGCCATGGTGAGGGTTGATGAAAGAAATAGATAAAATAGGCTCAAAACATGTGTTTAAAGGGTTCAAAACCAAATGATCATTTATCATCATTTGATACAACTTGGCATTTTGCCCCATTCCATATCATTTCACTACTTTTTCTTTTACCTTATTCTTCACAAAAAGATTCTCATTACTTTACCCCAAATCATGTGTGGCATACATTTTTTTTTTTTTTTTTTTTTGTAGATGGGTTTTGTAGAAAGGTTCCTTTTTCTAACTTTCTAACTTTAAGACCTTTTGCAATCTTTTGTCTTTTTTTCTACTCAAGTATATTTTTTTTTCAATTTTCCCCCCAATGTGGAAGATGATCCTTGGTTGGGGTTCTTTAGAAAAAAAAATCATAATAGGTTCAAAAAGGGTAGCAATTGATGGTTTTTTGAATGGTAAAAGAAATATGGTCATTTTTCATCTCAAATATGAATGCTTTCCTTGAACATCATCTATTGAACAAAAAAAACTCATGAATTTTTATAAAAGATGGCACATTTTCAAGATATAATAATTTCACATCTGCTAGTAGCTAGCTTCTTTTACTCAAATAGTCTTCTTAGATCAATGTGAATGAGTTTTCAAAATTAATTCTCAAAATTATTGTCATCATTGTTTAAACATTCATTATTTAGATTTTGAGAATGGAAATAAAAAGATGTGGTAAATAGCGAAGCATGAAATAATGGCCTGGATGAAAAAAAAAATAAAATGCATCAACTTGTCTTTTATTAAAATAATAACAAATGAAATCTTATTGCCTAAAAGAATTACTAACATTACGTTGAAAGAAATCTTAAAATACAAGCAACATCCAATAGCCTTAACATCCTTTCTCTTTTCAAAATCATGCCTCCATATAATCAAGTAAAGGATTTTTATTAATATCTGGCTCCTTGATTTGTTACAGCTCTCTAAGTCTATTTAAGTCACACTCGTTCTTTATCTTCACTCGAAGAATTGATATTGTAATTGGGCAATGGATTGCCACTAACATTAGGTGTTGTTACCCCTCCTTGATCAAAGTTTATCATTCCATCGTTGATCAATCATTATACCTTATGCTTTAAGGTAATGTAATTTTTTATGATCAGTAATTCTATAGTGATAGTCACAATGGGTTGTAGGATTATACCACTTGGGATAGGGTGACTTAAGCAGCTTCAATCGGTTGAAAGAATCAATTGGTTATTATAGAGCTCTCGGTATAATTTCGTATAAGTGATGAGGATTGGATCAAATACGAGTTTTTTTGGGATAGTTCATAACTCCCGTGAACCATTTATTGGGTTAATAGGATAAATCTAGGGTCTTACAGGAGGTTAAATGTTAAGGCTGTATATAGGAGCTTGGGGGTTAAAAACATGTTGGTATGTTGATGAGTAAGATGATAGTGAAGTTGGTTAGTATGGGTAAGATAAGGTATTATTCACAGCAGGATAGTATAGGGAGTAACCTTGTAGTGGATAAAGTTGATAACCCCTAAATTGTCTATCAAAGCTCATGGCTTAAGTTTCAACCTCTTTCTTGTCTAGCATTTTCCTAGTTTTCCTTTCTTTCAACTAGTCATTTTTAATAGCATTCTCAATGATTTCACTTGAGATTACCATGTTGGCAAAATTTTTTGTGACATTCCCTATTATCTTTTCATAATAAAGAGATTTTAAAGTGCTGACAAATAATACTATGGTTTCTTTCTCAATCAAAAGAGGTTGTACTTAAGTAGCTATATCATTTCACCTTTGAGCATATTCTTTGATGATTCAGTCACTTTTTTTTTCATATTTTACAAAGACAAGCGATCAAGGGCTAAGTCTATGATATGTCGATACTAACTAATGAAGTCATAGGTCATATCACATTATGGGTCCTGTCCAACTGGATATACCATCTAGCAGTAAAGCTAGCAAGGCTATCTTAGAATACATGCATTAACAACTTCTCATTATTAGCATGGGTAGCCATTTTTTTATAGTACATAGATAGTAATATGGGTTTTTGAACACTTTATATCATCGTATTTTTCAAACTTCAAAACCTTAAACTTTGGAGGAATAATGACATATGGGACTAAACAAAGTCCAGCAGCATCACAAAATCATAAAAACTACTCCCTTCTATAGCTCGTAATTTTTCTTCTTATAAGTTCATCTTTTGTTCAGCTTTTAAAGTTTTTAAAGTCTCATTCTCTTTAGGCCTTAATTTTTTTTTCTCTTATAGATCATCCAAGTTTGGGATTAGTATTGATTCTACTGCCTTCTCAATAAATATAGGATTTACATAACTCTAATATTGTCCTGGATTTGAAGTTGATGGCATTCCGAGGTATGTATATCCTACAAGATATGTGAACTATTGGGGTGGTGCATCTTGAGTGGATTAGGCTTGATGTGGCTCAAAACCATAAGGATATATAAGGTTAGTCACCTTTTATAACGAATGATCTTGTTGGCTAATATTTTCTTTAACATTCTTCCCTTTGTTCAGCTTATTCAAAGTTTTTAGAATCCTGTTCAATTCCCCTTCAAGCTTTTCTTAGGCTTTCTCTATCCTTTCGAGACGATTGAAATTTTCTTATTTCATTTTCTAGCTCAAGCCTTTGTATTGTATTAATGAGTCAAGTGTGTGAGATTTTTTGGTGGTGAGGCTATCCTTGAACCTTGAATACCATAATTACAACAAAAAAATATTATGCTTTATGCATGATATGTTGATGTATGAATGAAATGTATATTTTTATGGATGAAATCTAATATGAAAATAATACAGATGCATAATGACAATGATAATGAAAATGATGCATGAAAATGCACAAAGTCAAACAAATAAAATGGTGCATGATATGTTGATGCATGAATGAAATGTACATTTTCATGGATGAAATCTAATATGAAAATGATACAGATGCACAATGACAATGAAAATGATACATGAAAATGCACAAAGTCAAACAAATAAAATGATTAAATCACAAATCGTTCTTTTTTGTATCCTAACTTTGGGTTACATCTATCATTGGGTAAAAAATGCTCTATTTTAAGGCTAGCCTCTTAAGTGTACATTATATGCAGGGTTAGGTGATTTTGACTACTAACAATTCCCAAATTATTTCTTACATCTTTATCCATCACGGACTAGTAAAGCATTTCAATCCTTACTCATCATAGGCTACCAATAAAAAAGATTTAATTTGAGTGAGAATATTTTGCTAGCCATTACCAAGATTATCATCTCACAAGAGCTTAGGTACTTTACTCCTTCCTAAAAATGACAAAGCCCGAGTATAAAGCTCATGTAATGCAAATGCATGTGATAGTGTATGTGAAGGAACATATTGGTTTTCAAAGCCCCTAAATAAAATACAAGACAAAAAAAGAAACAATGTTTGTAAACAAAAAAACATAATTATTACGCTTTACAACCATTAGACCAAAGGGTAGGATAAATTTAAACTTGTTATAGCCTGACTCTCTATAGCATCTCCAGTGGAGTGGTTAAACTGTCATAACATATAGATCCGTAAATCTATAGCTAGACTTAACAAATGGAGTCACCACCAATCTTTTTTAACCAAGTGTGATTGGTAACCTAAGGAATCTGTCCTTTTAAGGAGCTCTTAAGCTTGACTAAATGTCCCTAAAGAATAAGTTCAGGTCTACTAACCAGAATAAGGTTCAAGAGTTCGGTTACATATGGAGAAGGTTATAGCACCCCTACATAACCATCCACATAATGGTATCATTTCATTTTAAATTTATCATAAGATATTGATTCTAATGGTTTTAAATTTTAAGTTAAAATATTAAAAATAATTTTTAAGACTTTCCATCAATCTAACAGAATTCTTAAAAGTATTTTCTCACCTCAAGAGCATTCAAGAATCACCTCAAAAATATTCAAGAATCCCATTTGATTTCTTGAAAAAGCTCCGTCGTAAAAAAAAAAGTTTAACTATTTTTATTTTTGATCATTTATATTTTTTATTTTGGGTTTTTTTGTGAAAATGTATCTTATTACTCCACCATTTGGGTCAAATTAGAAATATTTTTTTATTTTTTTGAATTTCTAAATTCTCCACCATTTGGGCCTATTTAGAAATTCTTTTTATTTCATTTTTGTTTTTTGGAAAGAAAATAATATGACAATTATTTTTCTTGAAATTTCATTTAAATTTTTTCACCATTTGGGACAAATTTAAAGAAATTTCTCACCTAGAGATATCTTAGAAATTTACTATCTGAAACTTCTAAGATTCTTATCCATAGATAATTGTCAAATATTTTCAACCAAATTTGGAAAAGAATACAATTACTTTTATTGAAATTTCATCTAAACTATTCAACCATTTGGGACAAATTTAAAAAATTTTCTCACCTAAAAATTTCTTAGAAATTTACCATTTGAAATTTCTAAGAATCTCATCCTTGGGTAATTTATATTTAATTTCAAAATTTTTATTAATATTTTTTATTTTCTTATTTTTTTGTTTGAAAATAAATATTAATTATTGTTATTGAAACTTTATCTAAACTATTCCACCATTTGAGACAAATTTAGATAAAATTCTTCACCTAGAAATTTTATAAAAATTTATCATTTAAAATTTTTATAAATTTCATCATTAGATAATTAATACTTATTCTAAAAAATATTTTATTTTATTTTATTTTATTCAAATTTAATCATACAAAAATGCCTCTAAAAAATAAATAAACACATAAATAAAAAATAGATAAAAAATACAAAAAACAAAAAACAAAATGGCTCAGCTGGAGGATTCAATGTGGCTTGGCTACAAGAATAAAAATCGGCTCAGCGACTAGGCTCAGAAGCTTGGCTCGACTGAAGGGGTTTAGTTTGACACTTGGGTTAGCGAAGGGGTTACACTCAGGTCGGGTTGCCCGAATAAAAATACGTGGATCTTGGGGTCCTTTGAACACCAAAAAGACGTCTTTTTGGTGAAGCTATAAAAGCCTAAATTCTTTTTTTTTTCTCAGATTTTCCTTTCGCACTCTCTTTCCTTTCTTTCTTTTCTCTTTTTCTTTCTCTAGAACTCCAATTGAATCTTCATCAAATTTTGAAAAATGTCACCGAAATCTGGGTTGATTCACCAAAAGTTCACCAAAAAATTCAATCGACGTCAAAATCTTTCATCGAATCTGAAAAATCTATCAAAAAATTCAACCGACATCAAAAAGTTCATCAAAAAATTCAACAATGTTGGAAAATTCATCGAAAACTAAAATTTTTGTCCGAATCTGGAAATTTTCAAGATTTTTCAAAAAAATCCCCTTTTTTTTAAACCAAAAAAATATTCGAAAAATTTTTTTGACAACTTTTCTACCTTTCTCTCTTTGTTTCTCTCCTTGATTTTTTTTGTGTGTTTCTGTGTGTGTTTTGGGTTTGTATTTATAAAGTTTTGATCCAAATAACCTTAATCCAAATAGGAATCCTAATTTCTTTTAAACTTCAACTATAAACCCAGCTTAAACTAGTTCGAATAATTTCACACAAACTAAATCACTTATTTTTTCATTTTGTCATTTTTTATTATTTATTTTTTTAATTAACAAAAATCTGATTTAGTAGAACCCCATACAGATTGGGGTGTCTACATGTATATAAAAAGCTACAACTTGTAATAGAGGAAAAAATTATAAGTATTGAAATTTGAACTTCGAAAGATAAATCAACTGAATTAAACTACGAGCTTTCTCATTTCTTTTTTTTTTTCTTTTTTCTATAGCACAATCAAGTATTATAACTTGACTGTACATCCTTCCCCGGCTAATCATGACAGTGGCTCTCTTCTAAGTCATAAAAAGAATTGATGGTTAAAGAATTTAATCTCAAGATTTTGGTGGAAACTAATCTCTTTCAGGCATATAATTGTCTGCCAAATCTTAGAATTTGCAATTCACATAATAATAAGCTGAACTATTCTTACCATTTCAAATGACATTGAAGTCACATTACCAAAACAAGTAGTTTTTTTATAAGTACAATTCCGGGCAACAAAAGCTTATTCAAGCTCCAACACTCTATACTATAGGGATGCATGTGTTTACAACCGATCAAGTCAAATGCTAAGATATCCATGGCTTATTTTGAAATAAAAGGAGAGTGTGGGTGAATCCAATCTAACATGCACAACAAACATTTGATTCCAAATTTCTTGTTTGTTTCATATAATGTTGGATCTAGATGCCTCAAGGAAATATCCTTGGATTGTAGATATTGACTTTGAAAGAGTACTTTTGACAAATGACAAAATTTTATTCCAAAGGGAATCCCAAATATTGCAATTATTTTCGAAACATGGTAAAAGAAGAATACTAAAACAAGATTTAGGCAGTTGGATTACGAAGACAAGTATTTGTTAATGGCATTGGCATCTATCTAGAAAGAAAAAGGTGTGGACAAGTCTCTTCAATGGGCGGTAGGTATAGATTCCCTCATTTTTTCCCCATGTATTTTTGTCGACTTCATATGGCATCTTTCAATCCTGTCCGAACGACCCAAGGACTCAAACCAATAAACATTTCATATCAAAAAATTTTTTTATTTGAGAAAATCAAAATATTTTCTTGACCTAAGACACTGATTCTTGAGAATATAATGACAACCTTCTTTTCTTTATATATCTCTCCAATCCAATTCTAAGGGAAAATTTGAGAAAGAATTCCTATCTCTCTCTCTTGTTATATTACTCTAATTTGGTTCCTTTAACGCGTAATAACACAAGGGAATTTTTACGAGTTATTCCGATCTAGCTATTCTCCCCCATAAAAGCCTTGCCTTTTTCACGTCTCTCATGTCATAAAATCTTAATCTTCTTCTCCATCTCTTTGATCTTTGTTTCTCTAAATTTCTCTCTTGAAGTGGTCATGGAAGACATAGATGAGGAAGAGCTTTTGAATCTCGGCCTATCTACTGTGACAGATACTAGTGTGGAAAAGAATAGAAAACGGAAGAGAACGGCTAATGTTACGAAGCCTTTGAAGCCATCAAATGAAAGTTGTGAAGGGAAGATCATATTTAAGCTTCTTCAAGTGAGGGAAGAGATGTTAAAGCTAGATCATAAGCGAAAAGGAGTGGTTGAAGATGGAAAAGCTCTTCATTTGATCCATTTGTTGCTAATCGCTGCTACTTCAGTTGATAACAATAATGTGAACCCAGCCTTGGAGAATCTTATCCAACTGTATCAAAGTGTATCATTAATGGGAGATTCAGTACAGCGAGTTGTTGCTTATTTTGCTGATGGTTTAGCTGCAAGGCTTCTCACCCGAAAATCACCTTTTTGCGACATGATAATGAAGGAGCCTACTGCTGAAGAAGAGTTTTTAGCTTTCACTTGTCTTTATAGGGTGTCTCCTTATTACCAGTTTGCTCATTTCACTGCTAACCAAGCTATAATCGAAGCCTTTGAGAAAGAAGAAGAGATCAATAATCGAGCATTGCATGTTATTGATTTTGATGTCTCTTATGGCTTTCAATGGCCTTCTCTCATTCAATCTCTTTCCGATAAGGCATCCAATTGTAAGCGGATATCCCTTCGTCTTACAGGCTATGGAAGAAGCTTAGAAGAATTGCAAGAAACTCAGACGAGATTAGTGAGTTTTGCCGAAGAGTTTCGCAATCTGGTCTTCGAATTCCAAGGGTTGTTGAGAGGCCCCATGATCAAGCTGATTAACCTGAGGAAGAAAAAAAATGAAACAGTTGTTGTAAATTTTGTTTCTCATTTGAATACTTTGAATAACTTTCTAAAAATATCTGAGACATTGAAATCAGTACATTCACTTAGGCCATCCATTGTTATCTTAGTCGAGCAAGAAGGTAGTCGAAGCCCAAGAAGTTTCTTATCAAGATTTATGGAATCTTTACATTATTTTGCAGCCATGTTTGATTCATTGGATGATTGCCTCCCACTAGAGAGTGCTGAGAGGTTAAGTATTGAGAAAAATCATCTTGGGAAAGAGATCAAAACCATGGTTAACTGTGACAAGGATGAGGAAACTAAGTCGTGTACAAGGTATGAAAAAATGGAAACATGGAAAAGCAGGATGGAGAGTCATGGATTTGAAGAGATGAAACTGAGTTCCAAGTGTTTGATTCAGGCAAAACTTCTGATGAAAATCAGGACTCATTACAGCCCTCTGCAATGTGAAGAAGGAGAGATTAATGGTGGATTTAGAGTTTTTGAAAGGGATGAAGGAAAGGCTCTTTCTTTAGGGTGGCAAGATAGGTGCTTGCTTACAGCCTCTGCATGGCAATGTGTATGATATATATTACTCTTTTCAAACACATTCATATCATTCTTAATTGTAACTCAGTTCAAATAATAATGGAATTTGATGCCCTTAATTTTTAACCAATAAATTGGTTATGCTATTTTCTTTCTTAGGTGAAAATTTCATGTAGGATTATGTAAAGTGACGATAATTAAGAATGCTTTATTTGTCAACTTTTTCATTATCATTCCAAAAAATCATATTATGTTTTATGTAAAGTTGTATTAACCTCTGGATTTAAAATCATTGCTTACATATATTTGAGATTGACTATAATTCACATAAACAATACGCAGTTTTAGTAAAAAAGGAAAGGGTTAATGATTTACTCAATGTGATACGTTGTTACATTTTTAGAAGCAGAGATGCTGTGGCAATGAAGGATATATATATATATATATATATATATATATATATATATTTCTTTACATTCCTAAACACTAATTCCCATCCATTTCTTTACTTTAAAAAGGCTAACAACTTGTAATTTGGAACAATCTTAGTTAGGGGTGAGCAAAAGTCAGTTTGAACCGATTAGATCGATCGAAATCGAGCAAATTCGATTGAATCGGTTCGGTTTATTCGATTTTAGTTATAATCAATTTTTTAAATCGGTTAAATTGGTTAATTCGGTTGATTTTCGATTTTTAAAATTGATAACCGCATTAATCGAATTAACCGACTTTCTAATAATTAAAAATAAAAAAAATCGAGATAAATATTTTTTTTTTTTGTAAAATATTGTTGAAATTATTAAATTTTTTAGTAATTTAGTTTGAACGATATTAAAGTTTGAATTTTATTAAATTGAATTTGTGGTTAAATAATTATTAATAATAGGAAGAAAAATGATAAAAAAAAATCGGTTATTTAACCGAACCGATCGAACCGAACTAATTTTGATTGATTCAGTTATGGTCGGTTATTTAATAATATTCGATCGATTCGATTATTTGTTAAATGAAAATCGATTAAATCGGTTATTAATTTTTTCAAACCGAACCGATCATTTACTCACTCTTAATCTTAGCGACTCGAGCCCAAAGTACTAGATTTTTTTTTCCTTATTTGAATTTTGATAAGTGAAATTAAAGTTTTGGTTGATAAAAAAGATAAAAAAAAATATGATAATTAAAGATGAAATTTTTATTGATTTAATGATTAATATTTATAACTGCTTTTATATTTTATATCTTATCTATTGGATTAATAAATTTTTTATCTTTAATTTCTTTCATCCTTTTTACCAAGTAAAACTTAAGACCAAAAACTTAATATTTTATCAATAAATCACGTAATTAGTGACCAATCAGATAATTCCTAACATTGTATCAAACCTTTCTATAGTCTGTACACATAATCTGAATTAAGTTTTATGCCATCCACCTTTCTTTTTTTTTTTTTTTTTTTTTGGTGCAGATTAGCTTTACAAAACATGATATCCATATTGTTTCCCTTCTTTCATGGTAATAGAATTGTTGATAAGCTCTTAGTGAAGTTTTAGTAATTGAGTTTCGCCTGCTAAAAGATCTATGTTTTACCTTAGATGAACATTTTATTACTTCTTGTCTCGCTTTTTGTTGAACTTATTATTTACGAGCTGCTTGTACATCTTATATTTGTGCACATTATAAAATTGAACTTACCTATATTCAAATTAGACTCGTTTATTAAATGAGTCCTACAATTTTCTTCAAACTTAACATATAAAATTTCTTGCAAAGTAATTGAACGTGTGTATTGCTTTCTCTAGGTAGAATGTCCATCATACATACATATATATATTACAGAATTATCAAATAAAGTATGTTGATATGAATATTTACGTATACAATTATTTTTCATGACACATAAGATATATAATAAAATATTTATTTATCTTCATTTTGTTTGATGGACGCTTTTACATTTTTTACATTTTACTTTTTGTCTTTTGTTTTCATTTTTTTTTTTTTTTACTTTTTCACTTTTCACTGAAAGAGCAAAAGAGAAAAGTATTACTCAAATTGAACCTTAATTATCATATTTTATTACATATTAGGATTTTTTTATTTTATTTTTTATTATATATTAATTAACAGATTTATAATTTAAATATTATATTAAAAAATTTTTAAATTCAGATAACATATTAAATATTTTATTACAATTTAAAATTTATTTATAATATTAATCCTATTATACTTCTATATGCCTTGACTCTTGAAGGTTACAATATAAAATTTTAAATCTAAAAAAATAAAGTAAAAAATGATATTGGGTGAATAAGGAAGACCATAAGAAGCCCAAGTCCATATCCAATTAACACAAAAATTAAAGCGCTAATCCTCATCACTCATGGTCCATTCCCTCAAAGTTCAAGAGAAATACCAGCTGGGTCACCTATACTTTCAATTATTTATCAACTTGCTCCTTTCCTATTAAAATTTCTTCCCATTAAATCATTTCATTAAGCATTCTCCAAGATTTTCCTTTTTAAAAATATATAATTAAATTAATCCCAATCGCCAAATCTTGTGTTAATAATAACACATAAGCCAAAAATATACTTTGTAGATAAAAGTAAATATTAAAATTTACTTGCATTTTAATTATGATTTTGAATTTTCTTTTAAAATAGTATTTAACCTAATTGAACCAAAAAGAAAATTTTGATGGCTTATTTGATAAATTATTTTTCATTTCCTTTTCTCTTCATTCCTTTCCGCTTGCTTTTCTAAGTGCTTGGGGTTTTTTTTTCCTTTTTTCATTTAAAGAAGATGACAAATTTGAAAATAAAAAAAAAATTGCATATGTTAAATTTTAAATCTACTAAATATTACTTTTTAAAAGTGATTGCATGTAATGACTAATTTAAGCTTTGAATTCAAAGAGCTTGAATTTGACTTATAGATGTGCATTCGATCAATTCAATTAATTTTAAATTAAATTATTTAAATTAAAATTAATTAAATTATTTTATTTTATTTCTATTAATTAACTCAAATTTATTAGCTCAAAAAAATAACCAATTGATTGGTTTAGTTATTGAATAATAAAATATATTTAAATTAAACTATATTTGAAAATTGTAAAATTTGAAATAAACTTAATAAAATCAGCCAAAATATGTTTAAATATTAAAATATTAAGTTAAAGAATCTAATAACTTATAAAATAAAATGATCTATTTTATATATTTTTAGTTTTATATTAAATTTTAATTTAATTTAATTAAAATTTTGATTAATTCAATTCCATAATCAAACCAACTGAAACTTAAAATTATTTTAGAATATTCTTTATAATCAATCAAAATTAAATCGATAATTGAGTAATAAACTAAATTAATTCGGTTTCTAACCGAGTTGTGAACAATAGCCTACACTTTCCACCACGTAAAGCTTCCCAAAGACATAGGCGTACTTGAAAAACCAGCAAGGACATTTTCGTAAATCCATTATAAAACCCATAACAAGCGCAACTCTCCTTTCTTTCTTCTTCTAAAGTCCAGAGAGAAACTCCAATGAATATATAGAAGCAAAGAGTCCGCCAATCTGATTGTCATTTGCTGACCCTTTGATCTAAGTAATATTTTAAACTTTTGAGATCTGAATCTGATAAAAAAAAAAAAAAAGGAGAGCAATGGAAGATCTGAGATCAGCTGTGGAGGAGCATATGGAATTAATGGTGGATCTAATTCAGAAGCTATCCTCGGAGTTCCGTTCGGGTCTCCGACCCGCCTACGATAACTTAATTGGTTTCTTTTACGCCATCGACTGGAAGGTCTGCCTCTTCTCTTTTAATATCTTTATCTTTTTCTTTATTGGTTCCCGAGAATTTGAGGTAAAATTCAACCCCCGGCGGGGGTTCAAAATTTTGAATATTTGAAACTGTGTTTTTTTTAATTGTTTTCTCTTCAGCATTTTTCTGTAATCAAAGAGAATGTTACTAATGTTAGTGTTGGTTAAAGAACTAAAATTTGAGAGAATATATGAAAAAAAATGCAAGTTGATTCATTTTTATATGTTTCATTTCGAAAGCTGATTGCATAATGCTCAGATTTTCATTTAAATGGGTGATTGGAACAATGTAAAACCCAAGTTTAAACTGGTAATAATGTCCTATTGTAATTCTTTACCTTATCTGCCCATCGTAAAGGCAATTTCTTGAGTTAGATAGGTTGCAGCTCTACGTTGAAGTTGATATGTGGTTAACAAACTAAAGATAACATGCATGGTTTATGAGTTTAACTTGTGTTACTTTGAACTTTTTTCATTTTTAATTTACTAGTCAAGCTATTCCTAATAGAAATGTAGATTTTATACACGATTGTCAGCAATGGAAAGTTGGAAACTCTTCAAATGGGATGCTTAAAGCCTTAAATATCTTCTTTTAGATGACTTGTTGTTTAGCATCAAGTCTTAGGCATAGTTCTTGTGTTCAATATGGAACAATTCACATATGTTTTTCTAAAAATGTTATGGTTCTTTGTTATTTGAGTTCTTGATCCACCATCTATTAAGAACAATTCTCTAACCCGCTTTTCTCCCCATTTTTGGCAGGAACCATGGTTAATGTGCTTACTGGCATTCCATGTTACCTTACTGATAATAACAATCTTCTCCAGGAAGAATACTAACTTCCAGATGTGTTTGTTCCTTCTGGAATGTAAGTTTGTTGTTTTTCTGTTATCAACAATCATAATCAATAAATGAGTATTTTAGATCTCTGCACTTGTTTGTTTTTTTTTTTTTTTGGTATTTAAGGCTATCAAGGATTAAATCTTGATCGCTAGAATTAAGAGCCCAGCATGGTACGAACAAATCATATGGTTGTTGTCTAAAATTAAATTAACTAAGATCTCTCCTTTTGATTATAGTAGTTTGTTACCAAGCATATTGATTTCTTTCTTTATTTTAAATGTGAAGCTTCATACATAAACTGTCTTCTTGTGGTTGAATGATTAAGGACATATGGAATATTGCATGTTAATATATCATAATGGCCTTGCAGTCTGATCATGGTTGGCCCAATAGTTTGTTAGTTAACCTTAAATCAGGTGGTAGAGTTTCAAGGATATTGAATAGAATTTAACAGCTCCACAATATTTACAAGTTCTGCCTTCTCTCCATTGACAATGTGTCCTTAAACCCACCTCTCTCTTGAATAAGAAAAAATAATGAAAGAATAAGCAGAAACAAATAGATTATACAGCAAAAGATGGTTCTCTCATCTAGAGCTGGCCTAAATATTTTAGAGGTCCTATTTCACATCATAGGAATTTCGTCAATAGTTGCATGTCAAGTTGGTGATTTGGAAATAGAAGCCCAGTCTTTGTGAATGTATCAATAGAATGGACGACGTTTACCTAAAAGAACTCTCAATAGATTCAAATAATTACAGTAGATGACTTCACAGGCAAAAGAACCCACGTTTATCTTCATATGCTAGGGTATGTACACTTTTAAGTATTTAGGTTAGGCGGTATATTAATCATTTGTACTATTTAATATTTAATGTTCTAATATAGGTACATAGGAGACTACCACATAGGTAGGCTCTCTACTTTTTCCCTAACGATATACACTTCCTTCCATGTCTGCTTCTATCCTAGCCCATAGCCCTATAACCTTGATAGTCAGCCATGTACATATGGGACATAAAGTAGCAACCTTCCATGCAAGTTAATGTCTACTTATTCCCTAGGATGTCTGGTTCTTTTCTTCAAGCAAGGGATCCAAGAAATAGACTTCCAATTTCAGAATTCGTTTTAAAATTGCTATAGTTAAGCCATTATAGAGTCAATAAAGTAGAAAACAAAGTTGAAATTTGGAACGTTGTCATGAATATAGAAGGGTTTAAGCCTATAGCTTTACTGCAGCCATGCTCCTAGTCATTAAGTTAGAAACACAGCTGAAACTTTGGGATGAAGATCATCTTGCCATTGAGGAGGTTGAAGTAATCATACCTGTTCTGCAGGAAGTTTAAATCCATTTATAGGCTACAAATCTTATCTGTTTATTCACTTTTGTTACAGTTGTTAGAAATTTTGATTAATGAATCTCACTAAATATGACTTACCTGAGTAACCAGCAGTAGCTTAATGTTAAAGGATTTCTATGTCATCAAGCATTTCAAAACAGTGAGCTCAATCCAAAGGCACATCTGCATAAGAAGACATCACTAATGTTTACTTTCTAGCAAATTATTCAGTTCTGTGTCACATGCATCATCTAACCTCCTCCATGCAATGTGAAATAATATTGAAGTTCAATTTATTTTGAATATTCTCACTTCTAGCTTATTTGCTTGATGATGTTTTGTAGTGCTTGGTGTATATTTTGCTGAGTCACTGAATAGATTCCTTGGTGACAACTGGAAGAAATTTGCAACCCAAAATTATTTTGATCCAAGTGGACTTTTTTTATCAGCACTCTGGTCTGGGCCTCTTCTCACTATTGCAATCATCATCTTGGTTGGTGTTTTGGAACTCCTCCTGTGCCCCCTTTTTTGAAACTATTTTTCCTTTCTCTAAACCTCAACTTCCACTTTCTGCAGATAAACACTCTCTTTTCCATGTGTTACCTAATAGTTAGATGGAAAAAGGCCGAACTCAGGCACCGTGCAAGGCGTTCTCGTAACAAGCAGGATTAAAATTGCCTGGTGCTGCATTGCTTCCTCTTCTATTTTGATAAGCATGTGAAATACATGTTAACCTCATTTATAGCACTGTTTGTTCTTTACTTCTTTTTATATAGGGGGTATTTTATAGCATTTCTTGTTCTTTACTAGTTTTCATATTTAGAATTGTTCCCTTGCGTCACGGTCTCCTTTCAGGATGTTTCAGATGGTGCAAGATAAATTTTCCATTTCTATTTCATCAGTTAATTAAGTTGTAAATCATTAGATGGCCTGGCTATCTGCTCTAGCTTTGTGTACCATTCAAGTTCTAAATTAAGCAAAATTTTCAGCTATTTCTTTTTCCTCTCAAATGCTTATTGTTCAGGGACATATAAAATGGTTTTAGTATTATTTTATCTGTCTTGTCTGGTTCTACTACAATTAGGGATATATAAAAACGGTTTTGATTTTGGTATTGAAATGGTGGTAGTGGTGAGGAAATAGAGGCTGGTATAGTGATTTTTGGTGTTGGAATGTGGTTGCTATGGATTGTGTTTGGGTGATGATGGCAGTGAAATGCTGGTGGCTATGGGAGTTTTTGAGTGGTTTTGGGGGATGTTTTCTGGTGGTGGCTGGTTAGGGTGGCTTTGATGGAGGTTGGGGATTAGGAATTTTTCTTTATTGTTGTGATTAGGGGTGTAAACAATATATTTATAATTGCAAGTTAGTCTGGCTCAATTAAAAAAAAAATTTGAATTCAACTCAATTATTATCAAGCTGAGTTTGAATCCGAGCAGCTCGACATATCGATCGAGCTGAATTCGAACATCTTTATACCTTCTTCATGTAGCTTGTGAGTTTAATGGAAATTTTCAAATTTAATATATATTTTATTGTTTTAATTAAAAAATAATTTTTTTATCCTTATATATATATATAGACACACACACAAGTAACCTAACCTAAAATTCCCAAACTCACAATTTGCTAACTTTTTCACAATGTCGCCTTCTTCCTCTGAATCCTCTCTCACTCTTTCTCTTGATCCCATCCCAATCCCAAGTCCCAACTGTAGCAGGTAACCTTCTGATGATCTTTAGTCTCTGCTTGCTCTTCCTTTCCTAGCCTTTAGAAGAATATTTCCTCTATTATCTTGTTTCAGAACAGTATGATTCAAGCTCACTTTCTGAGTTTTAGCTCACTCCTCCACTCATGTGTTTTCTTGATCCTTCGCTCTTTTACCTCTTCTCTGTTGGTACGATTTCTTCAATTTCTCCTTTTACTCTTTGTTTTTTAACGTCTAACATACAAATCATTTCTTGGTTTGATTTCGTTTACATGATTTAGGGTTTCTTATTTTGATTTCTTTTTGTTTTAGGGTTTCCGAAATCACCCAGCCAATGATTGTTTTGATTTTTGTGTTGATTATGATAATGTTGATTTATTCAATTTGCTGCATTAATTAGGGGACTTGGTGCATATGTTCTCAGTTGCATCTTCTGATGATTTGTGTGCTGAGGTAACATTCCTGATAGTTGTTATTTTGGAACTATATTTCTTAAAGAATTAACTGTAAGCAGAACTATCAGTTCCTTACATGTTTAGTTTGATACGCTTCTAGAATTAGTTAAGTAAATATGTCTGTTCTTCAAGCTTTTATTGCCTTTATTTTTCAAAGAAGAATAATAATTTTACGCTATTTACTTTTGCAAGATAACAAGGTTTAAGTTATTTAGTGATACTTTATAAATTTTCGATTATGGCTTAGTCTCTCCTGATCCCAGGAGACCTAGGTATACTGCTATAACTATTGTGTTTGTTCATTCTATGAATTATCTGTTCTGGACCTTAATTAATTGCAATTAGTTGTGTTTTTTTGTGGTAGCAATTTATAATTTGTTTGTGATTGACTTTTGTTCAGCTTTTGGTAGCCTTCAAAGAGCGTTAGCTATTTAATTTCTTTGCTTGGATATTTAATTTCTTTCAATTTTTAATTATGACTTTTATTATAATGTTGTATTTGAATAATTTGGCGAGAGATTTTTACTTTTTTATGTTTAGATAATTTTTTGGATTTGGTTATTGTATAAGTTGTTGTTATTATTATAATTATTATTGATATTATTATTATCTTGAAAATATAATTTTTATTAGGTTTAATAAAAAATAATTGTTAAAAATCTTAAACTCGAGCTTGAGTATAAATAATCAAGCTTAAGTCGAGTATAAGAATTGAGTTTATTTTTTATATAATAAACGAATATAATTGAGCGAACTTGAGTACTTCAATTTTTATTTCGAGTCAAATTCAAGCTAAAAAAAAAAAAATTCAATCGAGTTTGAGTTGAGTTTCTAATATCGAATTTGGAGTCGAGCTTAAGCTTAAGTTTATATTGTATCGGCTTGAATAAAATCACATCTTAAGTTGTGATTTTTAAATGTCATTTCTCCATTTTGCTTTGATTTTAAATAAGGTTTTTATAGGTGACAAAAGTGAAAATGGGAATGATGTTTGTTGATAGAAGGATCCAAAAATGTGAAACTGAATCTGAAAAAGGAGACTTAAGATTTTTGGATTAATGTTGCAGGGGATGATAGTCAGATGAATAAAATTGGATATTACCGTTAGATGATTGGCTCAAGTGATAAAGAGAGTATGCACATCTTTTTTGTTATCTGAGTTGAATCCGTAGAGAGGGTTGTGGGAGTGATTTTTTATAAATTTGTTAGATTCGACAAAAATAAATTTATTTAAATTGATCTGAAAAAATCATGTACCGAGCAAAACTTAAGAATATACTGCCGTTTAAAAATTTATAATTTGGATTAAAAACCATTTTTGAATTGAAGAGTTGCCAAAGCTACATTGGATTGTGAAGTTTCGCATTTGCATGCAGAAAACGTGGACTAGGAAAGCGGAAGAGAAGTCGGAAATGAAGGGGAAATTTTGGTGTAATAGATAAGAGAGCGGCGCAGATTAGCATGTTAAGCCGGAGCAGTTCGTCTTTTATCTTTATTTTTGTATCTTTTTTAATTTTTTATTTTATTTATGTATTTTTCATATTTGAAGAAAATAAACAATATTCTCAAGGACCTTTTTTCAATCACTTGAGCTACCAAGTCCTAAGTGGCCAAAAATCTTAAGGTTTGTACAATATAAATCCAAATTAATTCCAAATGGAATAATTTATACAAGTTCAATGCATTCGAATGAAAACCTCATAATAAATATGTTCAATCCTGCACTAAAAATTAGAATCAAATTAATTCTAATATATTTAATTCAAAATTATTGTGAATTATTTGAAAGAACATTTGATGTTTATGCTAGACAATGTAATAACCATTAGTCATTAGTGGTTTATTACATAAAACTTAAATATCTCTTAATTTTATTACATAAAATCCAATAGATGTTTGGTTACCTAACATTTATATGGATTCATGATTTTTGATTTTCTACTATTCATGTTTTTTAAAATTGTTATTTGTTAAAATTTATTGAAATATTTGATTTTCTAAATTTTATGTTTTAACTTTCGATTTTCTTAAGACTCATGATTTTTCATCTTTCTTTTTTTTTTTTTTTGATGGAAGGATTATATAAGTGAATTTCATGTCTATATTACATTTTTTTTTCAGTCATGAGACTTGTTTTTTTTTTATTATTGTGTTTGCATTTTCTTAATTTTTTAATTTTATAATCATAATTTATTATTTATTATTTGGTATTTCAAGTTTGTTTCTTAGTCAATTAGTGTATTTTTTAGTATTCGCATTTTTATTATTTTTCATTTTTTGACATGATCATGATTTTTTCATTTCAAATTTAATTTTCAAACTTAACTTTAGCCAATTGAAGTATATTATAATTGATTAGTTAACTTTTGAAGTAAATAATTGAAAGATAAAAATTTTTGTTTGCTAAATTGTAGGATATTTATAATTATAAACCTGAATAACGTATTAGCACAGAAATTGTGTTGATTGATGAAAAGTACGAAATAAATTTATTTTTGTTATATTTTTGTTATATTTTTATTTTTTAATTTATTTGATCATTTTCTATACTTTCATAGAGATTTTATATTTATACCGTTCATTGAAATCATAATGCATATTAATTAAAGAATAAGATTTATCAAAGATATTGTTACGAATAAAGATGATTATTGAATAATTGTTGTGAATGATAATATGATTCATTTTGTATCATCAAAGAGATATTTGATGGAGTAAATATTTGATATTGTGTTTTTTACTTTGTAGCTTATGATTGTTTTAATAAGCATTCAACTAAGTGCTTATGGATTTTGAGGTTTTTATACTTTTCTTTAAAATAATTTTTTTTATTTAAAAATTTTTCATTAGATATTAGTGGTGTCCCTTTTCACAAGGATTTGTTTCATTGTTAAATTGTTGGTGACAAGTCCATTAATTGTTTGGTGTTACGTAGATTTAAAGTATTATTTTTTTTTAATATTTTATATATTGGCAATATTATAAGAAGGATGGTTTGTTTAAAATTTTTTAACTTTTTTATTATTATTTGAATTAAATATCATTTTAATAATTTTTTTTACTTTAGCAAAAAGTTTACAAGCATTAGTTTGTAGATAAGTTCCTTTTTAAATTTGAAGAGATGCTATTAGCTTTGGGAATCGAATCTCAAATTATTATATTTACTGTTTGATTGGTAAGAGTTTTCGAGATTAAAAAAATTACAAAATAAATTTTAAGTTGTTATAATTATTTCTTTAATCGCTAATAGTTATAATGTTTATAACGTTCTAACTATGTTGTTGGTTCTCAAATTTTTATCATCATAGATATGATTTGATTTGTTTAAAAATATTATGATTTTAGAATTCATTGTTTCTTTTGTTGATTTTATTTTAATTTTTATTAAGTTTGCGTGTAGGTATTTGATTTAAATTGTGTTTTTCCTACAACAAATTCATTCACAAACTAAATACATTTTTTTAAAATTTTTTAATCTAAAAATTAAAAGGATAAGTTCTTTTGTTTTTCTAAAATCAATATCTTAAATTACTAATATGATTTATTTTAATATTTTTAAAATTTTTCAATCTAAAATTTAAAGTTTTTATTTTTATTTTTTTTACGAAAATTAGCTATCAACAATTTATTCATTTTTGTGAAAAAAGTTTTAAAGAAATCTTAAAGGTGAATCCTTCATGAAAAACCCTATAGATGAGAAAGTTTAAAAATCTTTAATTTATTTTTTATTTTTTTATAAAATTCATGTTTTATTTTTTGTTTTAAAGATTTTTTAAAGTGATTTTTAGGAATTAGGGTTTTACCTTTATAGAGATGAAAAAGTGAGAAAGATTAAATATTTTAATTTATTATTTGGCTTTTTATATAATTCATATTTTGTTATTTTTGTTTTGATTTTTAAAATTTTTTAGAGTGATTTTTGGGGTTGTAATTTAAATAAATATGTTTATAAGTTTTGTAAGAAGATATCTTTCTAATGAGACTAATAATGATCTGTTCATTGCAATAGATAAAAAAGTGAAAAAAAAAATTAAAAGGTTTTAATTTACATTTTTTAGTTTCTTATAAAATTTATTTTTAATCTCTTTAACTTTTTAGTCTTATTTATTTTTTATCTTTTAAGCATTTTAAATCTTAAAAGTAAAAGTGTAATTTTCATATAATCTCTTCTTTATTGTTTATTTTTTTCCTAAAAACTATTAATGATGTATTCTTTTATATGGATGAATTGGTGAAAAATATTAAAGATTTTTATATTGTTTATTGATTCCTTATCAAATCCATGTGGTATTATCTTGTGCTAATTTTTAAGTTTTATATTCAATAAATTTTCATATGAATTATATTAAGTAAGTAAATTTATATATTAATTTAATTAGAAAGAAAAAAAAATACACTTTAACTTATATTTTACAAGTCTCATACTGAAACTATTTTTTGATATTATGTTATTTGTCATTCTTATTTTTTATAATATAGATGTGAATTTATTTTTGGTTACTTTTTTTATTTTTGTTAATTGGTAGGTTTCAAGTAATTTTAATCAATTCATGAAAAGAAAACAAAATTCTATTGCAATTGAAAATTTAAGTTTTCACACTTGTTGGAATTAAATTTTATTTATTTTTAGTAATAATAAAATATAATATTCATTTTTATTTTGGTAATTGTATCATTATTGTTATCAAATTATAATTAAGATGTTGGTGATATTTGAGGTTAGTTATACCTTTTATAAATTGTAATTATTATTTTCTTACCTTCTTGAATTTATTTATTTGTTGGATATATTAATTTGTTATTGATGATTTGAGTAGTGTTATATGTCAAAGATGCATATGATTAGGTTTCCAACCATTTTATTTACAAGACATTTTAATTTTATATAAAAATTAGATATTAATTTAATATATTTTTTACTTATTATTTAATAATTTCATCGACAAATCGTAATATATACCTTACCAAGTCATTTTTTAAATAAATATAAGGGGTTATGTTATGAGTAACATATATTAGAATGCATATTGTATAAGACAATGATTTTTTTAATTGTCTTTTGACAAATTTTATATAGATTGAAAATAGGAAAAAGGATCCACTTATTATAATTTTTAATAAAATTTTTAATTTAATCATTTATTTGACACAAAAAATGATTTATTTTTAAAAATATGAAATGATCTTTCAATTTAATGGCGCAAACTATTATAATGCCAAAAGAAAAAGTTTCATTATCATAATAATTTATGATTAATACATTTATATTTTAAAAAATAAAGTAAATAGTTGACATTGCTTCAAACAAAGATATCCAAAAATGAAAGCTTAAATAATAGGTGTTACTCATATAAATAATTTATAATTTTTTTACAGTTGACTTTTGCATATCTTAATTACAAAAAAAAAAGTTGAACAAAAATAATTTCAAATTAGTAATAAATAACATCACTTAAAAATATTATTTTTTTTAAATTTCTTTAAAGACTTTACTAGATATATAGATTATATTTAAATACCGAGTTATAATTAAAATATATTTTGTTTTTATGTGTTTATGTAGCCTTTATTAAAAAATAAATATTTTGCGAAAGTTGAAAAAATAATAATATTTTATGATTCCTTAATATTTACTCATATTTTATTGAGTTTCACCAAACTTTTAAGTTTTTTCATATAATAACATTGAAATGTTAATGAAAATAAATATTGTAATTGAAAGGACATTTTATAAATAATTTTTAAAGCTTTCATTAGGAACTCTTGTATTTCACATTTATACATATCTACATAATTGGTTGGTGATAATTAGGTGATTTTGAATAATAAATTTTTTATTTATCATATTTAATTCAAATATAATTATTAGTTTTCTAAAATCTTTTTTTTAAATTTTTGTACCTTGTCAAATAAAAAAATACATATTTTTTGATATTTAGTATATTAATAACCATAGAAGTTTCCTCATTGTTGATTGTAACTAAAATTAGTTTATTCAAATCCAAGAAATTATGAAATTAAGTTGAAACCCTTATTACACTTGTCAAGTTTTTATTCGTTAAATAGAAAGAAAATATAATGAAATGCATATACAATAAATCTTACATCTTTTTACATATGATAGGCTCCATTTATCCAAAATTATTTTTTGTGTTCAATTTGTTTGTCAAATTAAAGCTTTAATAATTATTTTTAAATTACAATGGAATATAAAATTGTTAGAAGATAATATTTGAAAATTTAAATATGAATTATTCTCAAATCATATTTTTAAAAAAATCATGAAACCATTATACAATTTCATTTGATTGTTTTGTATTCATTAATTTTATAATCTAAGGAGGAAAAATATGATGCTTTCTTATGGTTTGACAGTTATGAATATCTAAATATTCATATTATTCATATTATCAAGATCATATATTCTTTGTAAATTTCATAATTAGAAATTAAATTATTATTAATCAAAAAGAGTTTATGATATAGGCACCACTTTATTATATTACATATAATAAATATAATTATCAATAATTATTTTTTATGTATGAATAATCAATAATTATTTTATAACATAAATAACCAACTCATATCTAAAGGGGACATTTACCTTAACATTTAAAAATTTGGAACATATGATATGAGATAAAAAGAATTGGCTTAATGATATAGGAGATAGTTGGCGCTGTTTTTGTAATCTAACACATAATAAGCTTTGATGAATGTAGAAAAATCCAATTCTTGGAATTTGTATAGAGCTATTGTTGATGTAATTTCTAATTTGGTGACAATGGAACATGTTGGGGCTAAACTAGAGAGTGTGTTAGACTAATCAAGGAGAAGAATAAGATCAAGGGAAGTCAAACTTAAGACTCTAGCGCATGCTCCAACACTCAAGTTAGTATGTGTCCTAGAAAGGAGAAAAGTAAAAGATAGAAAGTGGTAACAATGGAGAAAGCAAAGAGAGTGTAAAGTTGAGAATGATGCATACTTGGTTAGATCCTCCCTTTATATCTCATGGATGATGACATGGATTGTTGTGTGTAGGCACTAAAGACAAGGTAACTAGAATATTATTGATGTGGCCATTAAAGTATAACATGTGCAAATATATGGGGCTAACAATGTTTAACTATTAATAATTTTAGTCGTTAATTTTTTGTCATCATCCATACTTTACAATATCTACTCCTCCGAAAAGGAAATTAAAAAGAGATAAACAATACTAACACTAAGTTCAAAATAATTATTATTGGTTACTTTGAATATATATATGTAACAATATTTTTGGTCTATTGTGCAATCTTCTTTTCAAAATATCTTTATCTTATTTTTAAATTACCTTTCTCCTTCATCTCTGTCATATTTTGATTGATGATATTACTATTATTGACAATGAATTTTTTTTCTTCTCTTCTATCTTTCCTTTTTTTCTTCTTCTTTCTCTCTCCCTACCTTTCGTCCTCAAGCTATTGTGGTTACTTCTATCAATAATGATTTCATTTCTCTTCTTTTTTTCTTTTTTTGTTATCTTTTTCATTTTAAAATCATTATTTTACTCAAAATGACTCACAGAATTAGAAAAACTATTTTTGGTTTTAATTTTTATTATTTTTATTTTCTAAGGAAAAATCGATGAAAAAAATTTGATTATGTGACTTTAAGTTTTTTTTTTTTTATTATTTTGAATTGAGATTGATCGAGGTTTTGAAAATGATGGTTGGAGTATTATTTTTTATTTTGATTGTTTAAGTGAAGTGCTAACTTTTTTTTTTTTTTTAATGTAGGCATTGGAATTGGAGATTTTGTGAGTGGTCCTTGTTTTCGAACCATCGACTTTGTTCTTATTCTCATTTCTCTCTTCAAGTTTTAGCTCACTTTCTAAAAAGATTGCTATGTCAATAAAGTAAAGAACCAATCTCATTATAATAATTTCTACTATATAGCATCTTTTTCGAAGATTTTTATTTTTAAAATATAAAGATACAAATATAAAAATAAAAAATATTTCTACTAAAGACATCTAGACTTAAATATTTATTAAAAGTTTAATGCCATATTAATTGTACATCTCATTGTTAAATTTATATTATTTTTTATATTTCTTTCAAAAGACAATTTTTAACAAAACAAAAATTTAACTTTGCTAATGGAAATGACTTTTTTTATTTTTTTCTTCACAAATATTTCTTAAAATATGCACTTTAGTGATGATTATAATAATAAAACACTCATACATATTGTTTTTTCTAAAACATAAACATATATAAAGTGAAAGTGAAGATTATTCAGGTTAAAAATATATGAATTGAAATGAACATTAGATGTTTAATTTCAAACTAAAAGATCCTGTGATTAAACTTTATTTATCTTTGTCATAATTTTTTTGCATCTTTAATTTTATAAAAATAATACCTTAATTTGCATAACAAAAATTTATGGTTAAATCATTATTCATTATAACAAAATTATCATTTTTGTTTCATATCTACGGGTTAAAATATTGATTTTAAATTATGATTTAGATATAATAACAAAACTATCATTTTCGTTTCAAATTCTTACCTTTGAAAGGAACACATACACAAAAAGGAAAATTAAAATCCATTTATGCTAAAAATATGTAAAATTAGTCATCTCTTGATATTGATGGCCACATGCATGCATCGATGTCATTAAGATCTTGAATTTAAGAGCTACCAAAAGTATGGAAAGATGTATGTTTACTTAATAAAAACACTATTAAAACCATGGTTAATATGCATGAGCTTTAAATGATAATTCATTATAATAGAATTTGCATACAAATTTTCAATTCTAACTACATACATACACAAAAAAATAATATTAGGGGTTTAATATCAAATTAATAAAGCTTATGGCCATCTAAGTGTATTTATTTTGATTTTATTCTCAAAACAAATTTTTTGCCAAAATAACACCTTCATTTAGTAAATGAAAATGATTTATTTCATTTTATTTTCTTATCACTCCTTCCTTGAAATACAAGCTTTTAGGGATATTCATATGTTTTAGAGAATACAATTGCATAAACAAGAGATAAATTAGAAAATATTTATTATTTATTTGATTTTATATAATAAAAAAATAATTTACTCTCCATTTATTTCTATATAATGTTAGGTTTTTACACAATAAATACAAATATTAAATATTTTTAACTTCTTTGAATATAAATTATAGTTTAAATAAAAAATTATAATATGAAAGTCATCATATTAATTTCAATGTTTTCAAGTATTAATTTTTTTTGAATAAATTAACATAGAAAATAGAATATGAAGAGTTAAAATATTTGTCTATATATAATTATATTTCAAACAATAAATATGCTCATTAATGATATATATTACATAATTATTTATTTGAAATAAAAAAGTAAAATATGAAACGTTAGCATGTTAATTTTTTTGTTCATATTTTAGTAATTAATGATTTGAAAATAAATATTTAAAATATATATAAATCAAATTTTCAAACTTTTCAATCAATAAAGCAAATTATAATTATAGGAAAAAAATCTATACAATATAGTCGTATTAATTTCAATCTTTTCATAATCAATTTATTTTTAAAAAATTATCTATATTCTACTAATCATTAAATTTAAAAAAATGATAGAGATATTAAAAGTCACAAAAAAATTATTATATTAATTTGGATTAAATATAAAATGGCCCTTATAATATATTTTTGTGTCAGTTTGATACCTAAAGAAATAAAATTATTAGTTTGATCTTCCAATTTTTATTCTATCATCCATTTTTATACTTGAAACTAACTTCGTCAGTTAATTTATTAAAAAAATTTAGTCAATGTCACATCATCAATAGTCATATTAGCTTTAAAAATTTTTAAAATTTTAAATAATTCTAAATAATTTTAATAATTTGAATTTTTTAAAAAATATATAAAAAAATTAAATATTGAAATATTTAAAAACTTTTAAAAATATATGAAAATTTAAAAAATTCAAAAATCTCAAAAATTCAAAAAAAATCTAAAGAAATTCAAAAAAAATAAAACTTATAATAAAAATAACATTTTCTTCAAATTTAAAACAAACATCACAAAAACTTTAAACAATTGAAAATAAAAAAAAAATGTAATTTTTTTTTGAAAAAATCTAAAAATTGTTAAAAATTATGAATTTTTTTTCATTTTTTTGAATCTTAAAATTTTAAGTTTTTATATATTTGATTTTTTTTAGCTTTCTTTAATTTCTTTTCATTTTTTATTAATTAATTTTTTATTTTTAAAAAAAAAAATTTAATTTTATAATTTCTTAGAATATTATTTTAAATTTTTTTAATTTTTTTGAAATTTTTAATTTTTTAATAAAATTTTAAGATTTTTTTAATTTTCAAAAAATTTCAAAAAATTTTAGATTTTTTATTTTCAATTTTTAGGATTTTATGAATTTTTTAATTTAAGAAATTTTTTAATTAAAATTTTTATTTTTTTGAATTTTAAGATTTTTTTTGAATTTTTATTATAATTTTGAATTACTTTGAATTTTTTAAGTTTTCATAAATTTTTTTAATTTTTAAAAGTATTTCACATAGTTTTTAATTTTTTATAATTTTTAAAAATATTTTTAATTTTTAAAAATTTTAAAAAATTTTTTAAAATTTTCGTTTAATGTTGATGTGACGTGATGTTGATTGGACTTTTTCTTACATATGTTAATGTTTGATTCATGTCATGTAAGCATGTGGACTAATAGCATTAGTTTAAAGTACCAAAGTGATAACAAAATGAAAGTTCAAGTATTAAATTGACAAATTTTTCAATATATCAAATTGACAAAAAAATAGTGTAGTACAAGACTATTTTTATATTTATCCCTATTAATTTCAATAGAGGATGGATCAAATTAAATAAGTTTAAAGCTAATATTTTTTATACATCTTTTCATAACTTCATATATGATAAATATTTTTATAGATGGATGATTAAATTTAACAACCTATTTGTATCTATCACTCACTTAAAATTTTAAATAAATTTAATTTCCTATAATTTCAATCAAGACTAATGTTTTTTTAATATATATTAACTATTAAAATTTTATTATAATCAAACAAATAATTATACATTTTAAATTTATTTGAAATTTGGCATGCGTGATTCATATGAATAGAGTATAAATTACAAAGATTCTATTAACAAAATATAAATGTATAAAAACAAAATAAATCAACTTTGTTAAAATAAATCTCAAGTTTTTAAATAAAATAAAAAGATTTTTATTAATTAAAAATAAAATCAATATAAAATTAAATCAAATTTGAACGTGAAATAATATAATTTTTTCGTATAAATTTATGAATTATTGAAGGTCAAGGTAAATTTTGTACAAAAAATATTTATTACTAAACATTAATACTTTTTGGAAAACTTCTGATTTATGGTCCTTTAAAAGTTCAAATGAACTTTCCATAGAAATTAAAATTGCTAAATTTTAAAACTCAAACGTCTTATTTTGGCTTTTGCTGTTAAAAAAAAAAAAAATTCCGTGCGTAAAGATGAGTGCATAGCGTGGCAATTAGCAAGAATTTCATGTGAATCCCATCCCACACCAAAAATCTTCCTGCGTAAAGTGAGGTCAAATAGCCGTTATAAAAATACTGTAATTTCAACGGTCACCTTTTCTATAGATTCAAAATCAAAATCCCTCCAACAAAACTCCTCATCTTACTTGCAAGAAGCCACTATATGATACTAACAAAAGCCCGTTTAAAAAATAAACCAAGAAAAAACAACTCTTATCTCAAATATCCTTTAGCCTCGCTCTGTTTCTTTCCTGTCTACAATGGGTGAGGAGAAAGAAAGGAAAATTCCAGTGTTTACAGTGATAAAGAACGGAGCAATTCTCAAGAACATTTTTGTCATCAACAAACCACAAGAAATGGAAGACGAAGAAGACCCACATAATCAAACTGAAGAAATTTTGATTGTTGGTAGACACCCAGATTGCAACATCATGTTAACTCATCCTAGCATCAGCAGATTCCACCTGCAAATTCACTCCAAACCCTCTTCCCAGAAACTCTCTGTCCTCGACTTATCATCTGGTAGTAAATTCCTTACCCCCCCCCCCTTTTTTTCATTTATTCACGTTTCTTGTTATCAAATCTTTCTGGGTTTTCTTTCTTTTGACGTTTTATTCAAGTTTCATGCGTTTCTTGGTGTTCTTGGGTTGATTATCTTGTTTTGTTTTACTTGGGATGCAGTTCATGGGACCTGGGTTTCGGGGAAGAAGATTGACCCTGGAGTTGTGGTGGAACTGAATGAAGATGATACTATAAAAATTGGTGGCTCAACTAGAATTTATAAGCTGCATTGGATTCCTATGAGTAGTGCCTATGATATGGAAAACCCCTTTTTATCTGCTATGGATTTACCCATTGAAGAAGAGAAAGAGGAGGAAAGTGTAGAGGAATCACATCAGGTGAGGGTTTTTGAAAGTGTTCCTATTTTTTGGTTTTATATTTATTTATCTTTTACAATTGAAATTGAACAGAAAGATTTGCAGGATGTCAATATGTTATGCTGTAAATTTTAATATCTGAAGTTATGTTCTTCGTTCTAGTTTCCTTTGTTCCTTTTATTATGGAATGTGTAGGATGAAAGTTCTTTATTGGTAAGGATGAATTTATTAGAGGCAATGGGTCATTGGTAGTAAACATGCCAGGGTATGACGCTGCATTTAGGACTGAAATGTTTTTCCCTTTTCTTCTGATTCTTTTGGGAACTTTAGGGGGAGAATACAATTTTAACTGAAAATGAATGTAATGAGGGCAAATATGCATTGCCGGAGGAAGGACAAGAAGAAGAAACATTTCAGGTGAGAGTATGTTGCTTCTAAAGCAGTACAAGGCATAAATTGAAGTGTTTTTTTTTTTTTGTACTTTTCTTTTCTAATCATTTTTGGTTTTGTACAGGATCAGAGTTCTGTACCAGCAGAAGATGAAGAACTTGATGCAATGGATGCGGTTTTGGAGGGTTTAGTTTCTTTGTTTTCTGATGAGAGTGCAGGAGTACTTATGAAGAAAGAGATTCCATCAGCACCTCCGATGCCTGAAAATATGAATTATTCAATATATTGTGACGAATCTGAGAGCACATTGAGGAATAACCTTGGAGAGAGGGAACTTTTATGTCTCCAGTCTGAGCTTTCAAGCAATATTTCAGAAGAACTGGATATGGTTGTTGAGGGGGTTATCTCTGAATCCCGAAATCAAAAGTTCGGCAAAGATAACAAGAGCATCCTGCCAGAGACTGTCACAGAAGCAATATCAGAAGGAGAGAACCTAGAGAGATCCCTAAGAAAATCAGAGCTAGAAACTGATCACTCAGAGAATAGTGATCCTTCATTTGTAGAACTGGATAACTATTCAGCCAATGAAATAGTTGAAGAAACTGAGAACAGAGGACCACTGCAAGCGAGCCAGCAAAAGAGGATTGTTTCAAGACTTTCCACTGCTCCTCACCTGATAGAATCAATTAACTCCGCTTTGCAAGACGAAGATGTACTTTTGAATATCAAATCTCAACAAGTACAAAAAGAAAACCAGACCCCCAAGCTCCTTTCTTCTTTGAAAGGAAAGAAGGAGAATGCTGCAGCAGATCAAGAGTCAATCTTGACGGTGAACCTGGATTCTACATGTTCTGATGGATGCAAAGACTGTCTCTCTGGAAATGTTAAGGATGCTGAAAACCAGACCCTATCACGGAAAGACTATCAAAACGAAAACACAAGTTTCTGTTCTGCTCCTCTCCCAACAGAATCAGTCAACTCATCTTTGCCTATTGGTGGTGAAGTTTTCTCTGAGTTTACAGATGATAAAAGGAACCCAACCCCACAATCTTTCTTTGCTCCTGCATTGCTGTATGAAGACGAGAATTTAGAGAGCTCTCCCCTGAGGTTAGAGAAAAAATCCAACTTGCATAGTATTTGGTCCAGAAGAGGTAAATCTGCTTCTGTTCTTCAGATTCAAACTGGGAGGAGCACGGGAAAAGCTGTTGAAGGCACCAACAATGCAGAAAATAAATCAATTCTAAAATCTCTTTTTGTTTGCTCAGAAGAGGCGGAAGAAGAAATCTATACTCCAGACAAGGAGAATTTCACCCCAAACACTCTTTTAATGAAAGCGTTGAAAAGAAAGGGCAAGCTAGAAGAAATTGAACGTTCTTCAGAGGTTACTTTTAGCCCTGATCTTCAGCCAGAAGACAACGTGGTCGCCTCAGACAAAGAAAATCAGACACCAAAACTTATCAAAGACCTTAAATCAGCAAGAAGGGCATCTCCAAATCAACCAAAGTTAGAACAAGAGAGAATGGTGTTCAAGGGAAAAGTAGAAAGGGTGCCATTTCAGCCAGAAGATAACGTTGTCGCCTCAGACAAAGAAAATCAGACACCAAAACTTATCAAAGACCTTAAATCAGCAAGAAGGGCATCTCCAAATCAACCAAAGTTAGAACAAGAGAGAATGGTGTTCAAGGGAAAAGTAGAAAGGGTGCCATTTCAATCTCTGCTGGTGGACTCTGCTTGCAAAAGTGTATCGGAAGCCTCAGTCCCCAAGACTACAGCACAAAGTAGCAATTCTAATACTTTCAAATATAAATCAACAGAGAAGAAGATTGCTCTTCCATCTTCGGTGAGTTTTGAGAAAATCTTAATGCCTGATTTCAAGAATTCATTACTAATGGTTTGTAGTATTCTTGCCAAGCATTTGTGTAATAACTAAAATTCATTTGCAGAACAAATATGTTGCAGAGGGAAGGAGGACTTGGACCATGGTAGCAGACACTACCTCTCTGATGGACAAGGAATCAAGGAAGTCATTAGAGCTTTTACAAGGTCTCAAAGGGATGCGATTGATCATTCCAAGAATTGGTAGCTAAATTATAAACATAATCATCTCTTTTATCATAATGATAAATAATTTCAATGCTAACTTGCCATATTCTTTTTTGACAAATTTGGATATTATTTTTTTAAAGTCATAAGGGAGCTGGATTGTTTGAAGCGACGTGGAAGTCTATTCAGAAGAACAACAGAAGCCTCTTCAGTTTTGAAATGGATTGAAGACTGTATGTTGAAATCAAAATGGTGGATCCATGTCCAGAGCACTATGGAGGAAGGAGGGCCAATAGCACCAACTCCACCTGCCACTCCTGAATCTCAGTTCAGTGAAGGCAGTATGGGAAATCCCTTTGGGACAACGAGGTCAGCACCATTTTCAGCCCGGGGAGGTCTAATGGAAATTGCTTCACCCACAGCAGAAGATCACATCCTTGATTGTGCCCTTCTTTTTAGGAAAATGAAGAGTGATGGACAGTTCGTCCTGCTTAGTAACGATGTCACGCTAAAGATCAAAGCCATGGCAGAGGTGCTGATGTTTCCACCATGATATAATTATCCTCTTTCTTACTTCTCTTATTTCTTTTTCTTTGCGACTTATATGTTTAACTTTTCTTCTTATTATTTATTTCAGGGTTTGATCTGTGAGACAGTGCAAGAATTCCGCGAAAGTCTGGTGAGCCCCTTCTCTGAGAGGTTTATGTGGGTTGACAGCTCTCCTAGAGGACAGACTTGGTCAGTCTTGGATGATGTAGTTTTGAGGGACAAGTATAACCGTTTCCCCCCAAGGAAGGCATCCAAGGGAGATGTGAAGGGTTTGAAACTCATCTTGCTTCATAATTCCCACTATGGACAGATCAGTTCAGTCCGCTAAAATAATTGAGCCTGTGGTTTAATACTAGATGTTATGTTTTTGAACATAATTGCTTACGATAAAGCATATACCATTGTTGTCCTCTTTGTCCAAATAGTATTATTGGTTTCACTATATAGTGCTGGCTGGGATAAAAAATAAACCAGGCATGATGTGGTGTCTTATAATTATTCACATAATCACGCACTAAGGTTCACTGGCATATCATTGTTCCTGTGGCATTGGAGGCTGGGGAAGATACTGAGGAGGTGGCAATGGATAAGGCTGGTAGTATTGATGATATCTCCTTTCTGAAGGTTAGTTGGTTCCAGAGTCAATCCAATACAATTGAGCATCTTTCCCTGCTAGCAGCATAAGAATTTTGCCAGGTTCTATGTTGCTAGAACATCAGAGGCAGAATTTGGTCCTAGTCAAAAGTAAAGACATGAGTAGACTAACAAATGTTTATTGCTGCAATTCTTAACGAAATATATCATTTTCTGAAGTATTAGCCATATCTGGTATTTGGTCCACATGGCTTTGGACGATTGGAAGGAACCTGTTTCCAGTACAGCGCCAGATGAGATGGATTCTTAGCCAAGGCCAACTCAAAAAATGGACGGTGAAAAGTGCCCAAATTCATGCTTAAGTGAGAAGGTCTTATTTGCTATACAATTATTGGGGAAAAAGTTTCTATGCTTTGATACAACAAAATCATGAGTTACATGACCAACCTTGTTTGGTGTATAGTTGTCGGGATAAGGTTTCTATGGTTGGACGCAAAAATATGACAAAGAAGGCCAAACCGATGATTTGACCCTACATCAGGTGTAGGGCAGGACTGAATGTGACCAAGACTTCTTCCTCTTAATAGGAAAACAATAAAGGAAGCATATGAAGATCTGTAAGGTGCCCGAGTGGAAACTCAATGGTTGAAACTCATGATTCCATACAAAAAGGACCAAAATCTCAATTCTCTTGAGTTTGAATCTTGAGTCGAGAAGGTGACATTGATGGCATAAAAGACCAAAATCACTTACAAAAAGAAATATTGAGCTCCATAAAACAAATAAAAACTGCATTCTATACTTACAAATACTACAGAAAACAGTATAGAATGAATGAATGCACCTCAAATTTAGCCTCCAGGGACATTATATAACCTCGTAGTTATGATTAGGGATTCAACATGGAGTTAGCGTTTGAGGATTTTAAGCAAAATCAAAATTATAGCATTAGATCTTAGTGAACAAGGACTTTCTTTTCATTAAAAATAGCATTTATTTAAGCAAATTAAGGACATAGGGTTACAAAGGGTTGCCTCACCATACAAATGTAACACAAATTAATTAATATCCCTAATCCAAGGAAGGAAGAATACATTCTAGAAACAACAGCCAAGACCCAAGATTATTAGAGCTTTAGTCTTGTCTATTTTTCTGAGTGTAATTACCAAACCCTGTAAGGAGAAATGCAAATGAAGTATCTGAATCATCGAAGGGTGGTCGAGGGAACTCATGAAACCCACCGAAATTATATGTATCGAAGTTCAATGGTGAGAAATAACCAGAAGGATCATCAATGCCCCCTTTAACATCCACATTGCTTTGAACCCCACTTTCACTAGAAACATTGGAGGAAAAGTTGAAATTCATGATTCCAACCTTGTTAGTGGCTTGATTAGCATCTCCTCGATCAGATGGCCCATTGGATCCTTTAGTTTCATCCAAGGGAATTGCTGGAGTGTGGCCCTGGAAAAGGGCAATATGACCAAAAAGCTTATCTTTCCTTGAAAACGTGGTGCCGCAAGAACAAAGCCATTTATCTTTACCACAATGCTTCTCATGAGTTTTAAGATCAGCAATTACTGAGAATTTCTTGGTGTTGCATCTGCTGCAAATGTAGCTCTTGTCACAATGGGTTCTCTTGTAATGGTTTTTGACACATAAAATGGTCTTCAGAGGCTGAAACTTTTTGTGACCCTTATTTCGCTTGCAACCAACATAAGGGCAGGAATACCTCTTGATAAGAGTTGGTTCAGAGCTGGATTCTTTATTGGGTTTTGCCAGTGCTGCTGGTGTTTTGTACTCATCTCCATGACCTCTCATGTGCATTCGTAAATTTGCATCTCTCTTGAATCCTTTTCCACATATAGTGCAGAAGTGAGTGTGGGGTGCAAGGATTTCTTCCTTTTCTAACTGCAATATCTCATAGGTGCCAGGTAAAAGATTTTCTCCTTCCTCAGTATCTTCCTCATCCTTCAATTCATGTTCCTCAATTATAAGATTCTGCTCATTTCCACTGTTATTACTAATCTCAACAGAGTTTGGCGGCTCAGAGACTTTGCTTCCACCAGCATTTTGTGGCTGAACCCCATCATTCAGCCCTTGTCCAGAAGGGAAGACAACTTCACCAAACTGCCCAAACTGTCCAAGAGATGGAGTGGATGCAGAAAGTGTATGCTTCACAGATGGGAGAAGACTACCAAGAGTAGATATCAACTGAACAATAATTGAAGTTAGATCAGCAGTAATTAGCTGTTGTCGCTGAGCTACAAGTTCATCCGGTCGCCCCAACACTTGGTCCCTCCGGCCAATGATTAAATTCACCAAATCCTGAAGCTGATGGATCTTCTGCTCAAGGAATGAGAGATTGTTTAGCATTGCACTTGGATCCCAATCTTGGACTTTACTGGCTTGAAGTGACTCATTAACAGGGCCATCTTGGATGGGGACTTTAATTTGGTTATGGGGATTATACAGCAATGAAGATTGAGTTTGAGAATTTTGGTTGAATGCCTGGAAAGGAGGTTCAATCCTGGTGCTGTAATCTAAAATGGATGGATCTTCCCACTTCTGCTGATGTTGGGTATTGAAATTGGTAAAAGATGGGTGTTGAGGAACTTTCTTTTGTAGTTCACCTTTAAGATCCATTTCAGGCCTTCTAAGATATCAAGATCCAAATACTATTCAAAACTCGAAAACATCAAGGGATTAGAAAATATTCATCAAAATTTCAATAAATTTCGATATAGAAATGAAAAATTGCCTACTGATGGAAAAACAGAAAGAATAGCCGAGGCATCAAATCATACGAAGAACCATTATACCCCAAATCCAAAATTTCCATAACAATCAACTATCAGTAAAGATACTATTGTTTTGACCAGAACAATAATGTATTTTCAGCATAATCATGCAAGAAAACAAGAATCAAACTTCACAGCCAAGTTTACTCATGAAATCCAGCAACCTCCTTCCTTTTCCTACCCAAAGTCATAAAAGAAATAAACTGACTCACAGAATTGCAGAAAAACAGAAACTGGGTTTGTCAATTGAAAGTCAAATCAACTCAATCATCCCATAAATCTTCCTTAGATTGAACTAAAATCCCAGAACTCAATTCAAAGTTCCAGCAAGAGCTTAACCCTTACAAACTTGTATCAAACTAAAAATCTCATCTTTCTTGTTATCCAACTCCATTTCGTACTAGCTTTTGACATACACCTAAACTATCTTTTTATTTTTTCAATCAAATTAGTAACTCAAACACCCAAAATATCATATCAAAATTTAATAGTAGCAGAAACAGTTGAAGCAAGTAAATTTGAAAAGATGTCAAAATTCTGCTAAATACCCAGATACAAAAATCTAATTTTTAGGGCTAACAAAGCTTAAAAATTAAAACTTTACTGGATTAAGAGACTTACTATAGATTCAAGATTGCTTGGATGCTGTTTGTTTAGTGCTTCTAAAGATACAGAGAGGGAAAGAGGAAGGAGAAATGGCAAAGAGAAAGGAAGGTCGACACAGTCAATTTATCAGCAAAAGGCTCAGCACAGGTGGAAAGAAGATGGCTACTATGTTTCTAAGTGGGATACTAAACAAGTCAATCCCATCAATCATGATCGTTGATTTTTTTTCTTTGAACTGCTACAGTCCTTTTTCTCCTTCTTATTGTGTGAAATCTATCAAAATCAATGAGATTGAAGCATAAAAGATCAGAGCCGTTGGTGGGTAAATCTCAATCCTATCATTTGAGTAATTTTTAATATATATTTTTTGTTTTAAGAGAATACTAGCTTCGCAGGAGGGTGGAGGCTGAAAGGAGACAAAAGACTGAAGTGAGAAAGGAAGAAGGAAGGGAACCCACACAACTAAGATGATATAGATTGTCTTTCTGTCTGCTTGATGATAAAATAATGATCAATAATCAATGAACACTAACCATTTGACTTTTTTCTTTTATTGTTTTTAATGATTTTTTTTTTCTTTAGTATGAATATTCGGAATGAATTGGTCGGAAGGAAGGGTACCAGGAAGCTAAGCTAGCGCCAGATCCGAGGACCATTTTTTTTTCTTTCTTCTTCCTATTGCTTCGTTGAAACGTGGTCAAGCATGTAGATTCGGCCCGTCTCTTGCATTGAGTTTCATAAAAAAGAAGGAAAATAAGAAAAATAAAAATACAAAGGAAGTAAACATTTGTTCCACGTTATGTTTAGCATAAAGGATGAAGAGTAAAGAAAAAATTAAAGATTAAATTGTAAATAAATTCTCAATTTAAATTAAATAAATGTTTTTTTTGTCACAATAAATAAATATTTTTTCAAAAATTGAATTTAAAAAATGTGTAAGTGCACTTTAATTTTTATCTAGCCTCTTGTTTTTCTCTTATCAAATGAAGGAAAAGATGAAAAGAATCATTTGTTTTCTTATCTTTCTTTCCTATCAAATACATAGTTACCTTTTTGTTAATTACCTTTATACCTTCTTAATCACCAAGACGTGTCCGATTAATACAAATGACAAAATTTGACCTAATCCATGAAATGCAACTTAATCAGCATGAAGTTTAATCTTATTATAAATCAATAACACAGTAAAATAATCTAACTCAAATAAAATAACTCAAATCTAGAATGATTTTCAAGGCAAAATGACTCGTATTCTACTTAATCCAACTTAAATTAATTTGAAATATGAAATTACTTTACATTTGTGTTGACCTAAACTCAACTTGAATCGATCTAAAATTTGATATTAACCGAATTGAGTTAAAATCCTATGTAAATCAATCTTAAAATATCTAATTATGTTTATATATCTAAAATTTTGATAAATAAAGTTAAATATTTAATGCATATTCAAATTGAATAACCACTTATGAAAAATAAATGTTGAAAATAAATCAAAGAAACATGCAGAGAGATTTTAAAATATACATATATATGAAAAGATTGAAACTGAGAGGTAAGGTGATATGTATAGAAAATTTTATAATTAATATACTATTTCTTCTTTTATTTTAAGAAATTAGTGTATTTAATAAAAATATTTTTTGAAATAAAATTTTGAATAACTTTTTTCGTTACAAAATTTAAATAACCTTAATTATTGTATATAGAGAATCAATTAAACCTTTAAAATATAATTTTACTATCCTCAACCTCTTTGCGTATTCATGTAAAACTTGTTAATCATCATTTATATATACATGGAGAAATAATCCGCTAAAGTCAATATCAATTGTTTAAATGTGACACATTAAATCTTGCATTATGTCAATACACCTGATGATTCTAAAATTTACAAAAATTATAATATTATCACGTATTCATTTCATTATTAAATTTTTTTTCTAATTTTCTTATATGTTGTATTTTATTAATTTCACATATATATATGTATAATATTAAAAAAAACACATGTCAACCTTAATTTTACTTGTAAAATTTAAAAGTTTTACCATCAATTTTTTAAAATCTCCCCTAGATAAGTTATCCCTCTTGGTAAAAAAAAAACTCTATTCTCCAATTAAACTCCACTTTTTGAGTTTAAATTTAACGGTAGAATATATATTTTATACTGTGATTGTAAAATGTAATTTTTCAATTTTTGATTAATTTGATTTTATAATTCTTATAAACTAAACCAAAGGACAAGACAAAACCAGAGAGTGCATGTGCCGCACATCTATAAAAAAGGTCATTACAACGCCAAATATCTCTTTTTTTTTTAAATATTTTTAAATAGAAAAAAAATCAAATTAAACTATAATTAACATAGAAACGTATCATTAACATACCAATTATGATACAAATTTTGTTTAAAATATTTTAAATAAAAAAATCAAACTAAAACTATAATTAACATAGAAATGTACCACTAACATATCAATCATATACGTATCATATAAGAATAAACTAAAAATTACAAAAAACGAAATATTTAATTCAAGGATAATTGAATGTATTTTATGTTAAAAATCAAGTTTAAATCTTCTTGTATATTAATTTTTTGGTTACTTTTTTTAAAAATATTATTTTTTTGGTTACTTGGAAATTAAAATTGCGTAAATATCTACAAATCAAATCGAAAGACTTTTTAGCATTTAACTACCAATAATCGAAAATTTGGCAACGTCAAGTTGAACAAATTGTCCAATTCAGGGTTACTGAATTGAAATATGACTGATGTGACAAACATTATCTAAGTCGACAGTCTTTGTTGGCGCTTTTTCGCTGGTTAACTGCATTTGTCAAAAACCTGTTGAAAGCGTCCGTTATGTACGTGTCGAGAAAATAGCGGTGCTTCTTACCTGTAACAATCCTACTTAAAAGCTGGATTATCCGTCTATCTAAAAAAATTCGTTCAAAATTTAAAAAAGAGACTTCCTAAATATACCATAAAATTTTTTTTATAAACTTTAATTTTTTTAATATTTATATAATAAATTTTAATTTTAATTTTTAATAAATAATAAAAATACTCTTCAATAATTTATATACTCCAAAACTTCATTTATAAATCTTAAAATTAAATTTTGAGAATTATATTATATTTTCGATAATTTATTTTAAAAAAAATATATAATTCTTGAAAAATTATTTTTAAAAATATAATATAATTCTCGAAAAATAATTTTTGAGAATTATATTGCGTTTTCGAATATGAATTTTCAAAAGTAATCTTGTATTTTCTAAAATTTATTTTTAAAAATACATAAATTGTTGATTAAATATATATTTAATTATAAACTTTTGATAATATTTAATTTTAATTTAAATAAAATAAATATATTTAATCTTATAATAAATAATATGTAAATAAATAAATTCGATGTGCTAGGATCTCCAAACGTTTCTAATGATATTTCTTAGGTTGGCTTAATTCTAACAATAGGGATATCTAACATTTAGGCTAATATCTTGGTAGCCGAAAAATATTGAAGGTCGAAAAAATAGAGATCCTTACTGTCAGATTTTTCAGTCTGCTGATGACAATGTCAGGGTCAATATTTTATAGGGTGTTTGAACTCAAACTAGCATACATACACATATATGAGTCATCGATATGTCCATTCTTATTTAATCATATGTGCAAATGGAAGAAACATACTAGTTCTCAAGTATGCACAGGTATAAAAGTATTTTTGTCTTGAAACCAGAAAACCAAGAACACATTTTTGCCTATACAAAACAAAAAATCAGAAAAGAGTATTTTCAATTTTCTAGAATCTCAATAGAAAGAACAAGTTTATGCCATACATGTTGAGAACATCGATTTTAGTTTCATTCACACACATGATCAAGTAAATATGTTCATAAGTGCATGATTAAGATTTTCAGTGATTAAAAGTGAAATCGAACTTTTCAAATATATATATCCAAGAAGACTTAAAGTTTCTCAGATATTCATTTTCAAAAAAGCTCAAGGCTTCTTGAAAATAAATATCCGAGAAGTCTTGAGTCTTTTCAAATATTTATATCTGAGAATCGTTGAGACTTCTCAAAATGGATATATGAGAATCCTTAAAACTTCTCAAATTTTCATTTTCGATAAACCTATAAACATTTTGGATATTCATTTCCAATAAGTTCAATTTCAAAAAGTGAAGAAGGAAAAAGAGAGAAATGATAAGAATGGAAAATAGTAAGTGAGGGTGGAGGTATATTTACTAGAAATAAAAAATTGAATTTTAAATTTGGGATTTATTTAGAAATATGGTGTACAGAGTAGAAACTGGGGTGTAAATAGAATTCCCTTTTAAAAAATTTTGAATATAAAATTTAGATTAATTTAAAAATAAAAGTCAAGCTTTGACCATGACATTGAAGATTTAGATTCAATTTAATTTGAATAATTTTTATATGTTTTTATATTTATAATTATATTATATAAAAATAGATATAATTAAATAATATATATTGATCATTAATATCATATGTTTATAATCATTAATTTCATCTAAACATCAAATTAAATTAATAATAATAATTTTTAGATTTCATTTTGTTGATTATTTATTTTTCATAGTTATTATAAAATTATTTTTAATTTTAAAAATTGAAATATAGACAAGTTTGAGCTATTTATTTAAAATGGGTCAAGCTTCAACAACAAAATTAAGCCTATATTTCATATTAGGTCGAACTTGATCAAGCCTAAAATTTATTAATATCATGCTTAAGCCTGAGTCAAATCTTACTCAACCAAGTCATGCACCATAACTGTTCCTAAAATTAGGATTTTTTTTTTGCTTCATTTCCAATGCTTTTTCAACTTATTGCTTGTGGTTGTCAAAATCTATATTTACTAGTATCACATCCCACGCATTACTATGAAATTTTAATTTTTTTATCGTATTGTTTTACCATTTTCATTGACACAAACAATATAGTATATGCTTCCATTGCTTTCCATATTGAAAAAGAACCTCGCTTTCCACTACTATTTGATTTCTATTTGTTCTGATTTGTTCATTGTTACTTTTATTTTTGCAATGTTGAATCAATTTGTTGTTAGTCTTGTGTTCTTTCTTTGTCAATTATATTTTAGACTAATATTCCAACTATAAATAGAGAGTTGTATAAATAATAGCAGATGTGAATATCAATTGATATGCATGAATTCAATTGTGTATTTTTATTTTTTGATTGAAATCATATAAACTTAAAAATGATACTTGTGATTTTTATTCAAATGCAACTACCATTTTATTCATAAGCAAATCAAACACAATTCATGTCAACAAATAGTGATAGTTTGCAATGTTTATTGATGAATAAAATTTAACTCTATGAGTGAGATTAAATGGATGAAAAAAAGCCAACCTTAATAGGATTGATGCTTGAAAATTTTTATTATTTCTATGATAGGAAAGATAGAAAAATGTTTTACAAACAATATGAAAATTAAAACATGTTACACTTTTAGTCAATTTTTTTTTTGTATGGAAAACAATATATACTTAAGAACAGAAGTTACATTTAAAACAATCATGCAAACTACTTCTTCCTAGCAATAAATCTTAAATTTTCAAACATTGTGTTTTTAATTCAAATGAATTGGATCCTTTAAGATATATAGGCATATTTTATAGAATCAAATAAAAATTTGTTCATGTATGATGAGCTTATTGTTTTGAAAGTCATTAGCATTTATCTACTAGCAAATGTATATTATTGTTTAAGACATGTAATACAAATTAAAACAGAATAGCAAAAATCTTAACTTTTTGATAAGAAAAGATAACATAGACACAAGCATGGTATTAACAATTTAAACAATTATGAAAAGATTTTATAATCAACATCAATATTAAAGTTTCAACAATTTCATTTCTACTTTAAAATTTTTTGGCTAGTGAGAATATGCATAACAAAAGTAATTATAATTAATCAGCTTATTAAAACATACATAACAAAAGTAACATTCAACAACAAAGAATTATTTGTTCATTTGTGAGCTTGCTGTTTTTAAGATTGTTAACATTCTAGACAAACTAAATGAAGGTAAAAAAAAAAGTTGAATGTTTTTTTCAAAAGCAATAGCATACTAATAGAATGTAAAAGTTAAAAGGAAATCAAAGATGCTTACCTAACAGTTGAAGTAAAAAGATTTGATAAGAATAACTAATCTTTCATATTTAAAAAACACACGTAGATGAAGAATAACTTACCAACAATGGTTTAAAAGCAAACCAACAATCATTTTTATTAACAATATTTAAATTTAGCTTCATTATTTTTCTTTATCGAATTAAATTAAGAAGTCACACTATACAAAGCAAACAAAAAATTGCATTGAATAAAAATAATTCAATAACATGGGCCTTCATGGTAGTTAAAAAATGCAATTAGTACTGACAGGCTTATGATAAATGTTTAAAAAAAGAAAAATGGTTTTTACAATACTTAACATTGACATAAAGTAGTGCAAAAATTATCACAATCCATAAGATTATATAGATTTTGATTACATAACTTAAAAACCATTGTTATGGTATCTTCTTATAATTATTTTTGTGCATCCCTTATTTCCATCTTTATCAAGTATGCCATCTTCAACCTACAATCTATTCCAACTAAATGTATCATTCTAATTTTTCTCAATGGGCAGTAATGATGTTCTTACATATTAAAGACTTCTTAAAATATCATAAGGTTACATTTATTGAATTGAATTCTATTACAAGAGTTATATAGGCAATCCATTGGATCTAGCTAATGACTTCATGTTGCACAAATAGAAATAACAACATTAAAACTTTGCAATAAAGAAACAATAATTATTAAAAAAACCAACATTGAAAGACTACAGCCTTAGAAATATAAGGATAATATCATCAAAGTCAAAACAACTTAACTTTGATTATAATTGATCAACAATAGAAGAAACCCATTATGAAATTAATAAATTAGGACAAAAAATTTCAAATTTCTATTTAATTTGAATCTCTTATACATGTATATACAACCAAAGAAATGAAAACAAAAATTAAATGAAAAGAAATAATGGAACCTTACAAAAAAATTTGAAAGAAAAAGATAAAGAAATAGATATGACATTTTTATGTTTATGTGAAAATATCTACTCTGAAATATAGAAAAGATAAAATGAGAAAAAAATGTATAAAAAAGAAAATGGGAAAAAAAGTTAATCGAAAAGAAAAACAATTAAATGAATTAAATGATATAAAACATAACAAATTTTTTTGTAAAGAGAAAAATCATTTTCTATCATAAATTAAATAACAAATCTAAACTTTTAAAAGAATGAGAAGTAACTTACTCATGCAGTTCAATTGCTAGAACTAAATATAAAATCCTAAATTCTTTTTGATTTTTCTTTGGCATGATTCAAGTGCTAAACAAATTTTTTTTTTTCTAATGGATTTTTCAAAACAAAAGAGGTATTTTTCCTTTTTGTGTGATAGGAAGAAAGAGACTTTTGATTTTTTTTTTCTGAAAAAATGATTTAACAACATATTAAATTGAGGAAAAGGAAGAAAATAAGAAAAATTTTAAAGTTGCAAAAGGTTTTTGATATTAACCCCTAAGTTTTTAAAATAAATGTGCATTGATCATTTTGTTTTTTAGGAATACAAAAAAGTATTAAAAAATAAAAAAGATATAGAATGCAAAACAAAATGATTTTTTAAACCTAAGAACAATCATTCCTCCTAATCTAAATCATCTCTAAAATAGCCTTTTTGGTTCATTAAAATTTACAAAACAAATGTTTCATTCTTTCTCCTTAACTTAAAAAACTATTAAATCTTTGAAAAAACATAAAGGATAATAAATGCTCATAAATGAAAAGGCATCAGGTCAAATAAGTTGAAAAGAAAAGTTTTAACTTAACTATAAAAAATGACATGTGTCAACTAAACAGAAACTTGTAGAAAAAAATAATATATTGTTACATACTATATATTAAAACTACCCATAAGGGATTAGTTTTTGCCATCTATCTAGTATGTTAAATTATTATTTTACCTTTATCATATTATAAGATTATTATTTCAGCCTTTAATTAAAATAAAAAATAAATTAAAATCTAAATAATAAAAAATAAAATATACTAAACTTATAAAAACCCACATACCACCACATACATAGCTACAAGTAGCCAAACCCCCTACTAACAAATAATTGAAAAACCTAACAACTTTAATCCCAAACCAAAATCGGACTCCCATATATTGCTATCCATAATAGCTTCATAACATTTATGAACACAAAAAAAAAATTGGGGTTTCGATTAGGTATTTGGGTAACGAAAAGTTTTTGTTTTCAAATCATTAGATAGGAATAGTAGAAAAAACAAAGAAGCCACCATCGACAATGAAAATGGCATGGACGTATGTGGCTCATGGTTTCAAGTGAGCTTTCTGAAAAAGTAAAACAAAGGAAACATAGGCCATGATGAAAAGATTAATGTAATAAGAATTGAGGTTGTTTGGATCGCATAAACAATGAAAATAAGGGTGGTTAGCCAGAGGATTTAACTATTAGATCTTAGGCAAACGAGAGATTTTTTTGAAAAACTAACTTGACAATGGTGTAGAAGATGCCAAGAGGTTTTGGTGGGTGGATTTTTGGTTGATTTTTAATGTTAGTGAGAATAACGATGGCGATGGTGACTGTTGCCAAAAATTAGAAAATCTGAGTGGCAAGTTGTTGTATTTTTCTTAAGAGATTTTTTTAGAGGGAATGTGATATTTTTAAAGTGACAAGTAAAAGGTAAAAAATGAAATGAAAAAAAAAAATATATATATATATATAGGATTGAAAAAAAGGTCTATGTGTTAAACTAAAACTTGCATGCCTAACGCAAAAAAAGTTGCAATGTCTAAAAAAAATGTTAGCTTTAGCCAAATGCTGAGTAAAAAACTCTAAAATAACTATATTTGTGCAAGTGATATCTGAAAAGTTATATGACATCACGTGGGTGATAAGCTTTAGTAAAAAAAAAGACTAAGTCAAAAAGCTTGTTAAATGCTTGAAAATGATGTACTAAAAATAAAGAGAAAGAAGGCAGATCTTAAAAATGACTAAATATATAAAGATTAGATCTAAAAAAAATTACTATATATAACTATAAAAGAAAACTGTTTAAAAGGTAATTAACAAAAAGAAAAAAGTGTCCCACAAATTATATTCTAATATATTTAAGATGAGTTGCTATGTTATTATTCCTTTTATTCAAAATCATATCTATATACTATCCATTATGACATAGCATAATATAATTAATTGTAAATATTCTTTATTATGATATGCAGTTGATAAGTTCTCATTTTACTTTTATATATGATTATCTATTATGATCTAGTAAAATATTTTAATATACTCCTTCCATCCTAAATTGTTTGGGTGTTATTAACTTTTAAGGAATTTAAAAAAAAAAAACTTTGACTTTAATATATTTAATATTAAATTTTAATTTTTTTATAAAATTAAAGCTTTATGATTTTTAATGTCAAAAAGTAAAAAAATCATAAAAAATAATTTTAAAATATAAAAAGTAAGAGTTTTAGATGTTTGAAAAAAAGAAAAAAAAAAACATAATTTCGAGACATCTTAAAAAAAAAATTGAGAAAAAAATTGAGATGGAATGAGCATTTATCTATTATTACATGCAATTGATAAATTCTCATGTCACTTTTGTATTTGACTATCTATATTATCTATTAGGGATAATGTCCTATTGGCCTCCTGAACTATTGTATTTTTTGGATTTGGTTCCTAAACTAAAAATAATTGCTAAATAAATACCTAAGCTCTCAAATCATGTATTAATTTGACCCAAAAGTTAACTCTGTTGGTCGAGTTATTGACTTAACTATTTTAGCCAATAAAAAACTACCATTTGGACACAAAATGACATGTCAACTTAAGTTATTGTTTACATGTTATGCTTATGTGATCATATATTGACAAGTCTAAAAAAAATTTTAAATTTTTTTAAATATTCTTTTTCTTTTTTCCTCTCTCAAACGTAAAATCCCAAAATTTGAAATTAAAGAACATAGCCACCAAAATTTTCCATTTTTCAAAAAATGATCACTAGCCACCATTGTTGTCATTGTTTGGTCACCGTCGATCATTGTTGGCTGATTTTTATTGACACCCAAATTTCACCATAAGCTTCCTCTTGGCCTCATTGTCCTGAATCTGGATTTAGATTCTCACAAATTAGCCTTCAATGTCCCAGATCTAGAGCTAAAGTTGTGACTTTTCAAGCTTTTCTCTTTTCTCTTTTAAATAGGTTTTCAAAGAATCCTTCAAGAATCCAAGATCAAAATTTGCAAACCATAGCTTTCACTACCTTTTTAGCCATAGGGTTTGCCACTAACACAATTTTTTCTTAAGAACAAAACTCAAATCCCACAATCTTAGCTTGAAATTCTAATGTTGAAACCTTAATCTTTTTCCCTTTTTCTTGTGCTTTTGGTTTTTTTCAATTATGGGCGTGGATTGTGGTTGTTTTTTGTTGGGTTCGAGTATTGTGTGCTGGATTTCTTGGTTGTGTACAGAATATGGGTTTAGGGATACTAAATTGTTTGTGGGTGTTCTTAGATTGATGAGATTTATAAGTTCTAGCTATAGAGTTGTTTGAGTTTTCTCTGTCTACTTGTGACTATCTACTTTTACTAATGGTTAATTTTGGCTTGGAGTTGTTGATTTGGCTTTTGGGTTTTTGCTTGAATGCATTCGATCATTTGTGCTGAGGCTTATTTTGGATTAACTCAATTTTTAAGTTTAGGTTTCGTTTTTTGTGTTGTTGAGACGTGGGTTTTGTTGGGTTTCTTCAATAATATAGTGTTAAGACTTTTTTGTTTCTTGCTTGATTGAAAATTTTAATTTGTGTTTTTGAATTCTTTTACAGGGAAATTGGGTCTTTAATTTTGAAGAGGGATATGACAAAAAAGATTGTTTAGAAAATTTCAAAAATTTTTAGAATATTTTTTAATTTTTCTTTAAATGTTGATGTGGCATTGATGATATGGCATTGACTGAACTTTTTTTACACGTGTTAGTATCTTATTGGATGTTTATGCACATTAACGTTTAAGGTTAACAATGTTATTGGTTGGTGTAGATTAACATACGAAATGTAGTTTAAGTACTTGATTAAAAAAATTTTTTTTAGGTACCATATTAAAAAAAATGTAATAGTTCAGGAGTCAAATGGGATATTATCCCTATCTATTATGATCTAGCATAATATCTTAATATATTTAACATCTTTTTTATATTGGATAATTTTTTAATATATTTAACAGCTTCAATTAGTTTAATGATTGCTAAATAGTTTAATTCACAAACCTTATTTCATGTTTTGTACCATCATATGCGAAACACGGATGCTTACTAGTACAAAATTTAAAGTAAGGCTTTCTTTTATAAAAAAGAATGAGAATAAAAAATTTGTTAAATTAATGATTAAAATTTCTAACAAATTTTTTGATTTGTAGCTTAATCGTTGGATTAATAAGATTTTCATCTTTACCTTTTCTATCATTCCTATCAAGTAAAGTTTACGTGAGTGTTTGTATAAGTTGATTACTCAAAAACTATGGTAATTTTAGCATAGTGGTTAGATTACTGTATTTGGTAACCATTTAGTGACAATGGGTTGGTGGTGATTTTAGATCTCCGAGAGTAATTAGATCATTGTTTTGAAATATGATCTAATTCTCATCTAAAAAGGTAAGAAACTTTTATCATGTTACACTTTCACAACATACATGGGCAATATCAATTAATTTTATATTACCTAAAATTGCTTTAATAAAAAGGTAAGAAACTTTTATCATGTTACACTTTCACAACATACATGGGCAATATCAATTAATTTTATATTACCTAAAATTGCTTTAATTAAGATGATTTTTTTATCAATTTTGTTTTCTTAAATTTCATTATCACAACTTATAGGTCCTAGAACTAAACTGTCAGACAGAAAACATGAAGTCGCCATAAATCTTTTTTTTAGGTATGATTGGCTACTTGAGTGAATCTATCCCTTTTAAGATTATCTTAGCTTAATTAAGAGTCTTTAAAAAGAATAGGTTTTGCTCTTCCAAACAGAACTGGATTTAAGAGTTATAGCGCCCCTATAATACCCAAAAAATTAGTACTAATTAATCCAAAATTATCTTTAACCTTAATTCAATGGTCGTTTATTCCTAATTCATTTTTATTAATTAATTTATTTTTGTTAATTTAAATATTTTAATATTAGACATATTTTTAGGTTTTCTCTAACACATTGGTCGACCCCTTAAAAATATTCTTTACCTAAAAAGTACTTAAGTAACACACCTGTTTGCTTGAAGAGACTCTGTCATTGAATTTGTTAAATATTTTATGAAAAAAAGATACATATAAATACATAATTCAATAAAATACAATAATCAAATAAAATAATTAAATATAAAATTTATTACATGCAATCACAATTTACCTAATAATCAATCATGTAATTAAATCACCATAATTTATTTTCAATTTTGATTTTTCAAATTAGAAATAAATAAAATTTCTTATAATGAGATCAATTTCTAAATCCTGCAACACTTTGATTGAATTTAGAAAAAGCTTTCCCACCTAAAAATTCCTAAGAAAATTACATGCCTGTAACATAGAATTTCATCATTGGATAAATTTCATTTATTTTCAAAATGTAAAATTTTCACTTTTTACTTACTTTCAATAATCTATAAATATATTCCTAATCTAGAAATTCTAACATGTGACATATAAATAAGTAAATAAATAAATATATAAGCAAGTGAGAAAAAAAAGAAAAAATAATAACCAATTACCAAAATTTAGGTTAAAACCTAAAGCTTTTGAATCAAACAAATGGCCCTACTTTTCGGCTTCTCCACTCTCTTAGAAACCTCTATCTTCTTTCCCATTTTTATGCTTCCAATCGACAACACCTTTTCTTTTTCCAAAATCCAACAACTTGTTACTTATTACTCTACCTGTTGTCTTTGATTGTCACCTAAACTCTTTTTAAATTCTACAAAAAATTTCAATCTTAAACCAAGAAGAGATTTTGAGATCTCAACAAAATCAAAACCTAAAAAAAACTACTACTAGAATTTTTCTTACTTTTTTCTCTAATCTTTTTTTATTTTTTTCTGATAGTATTTGATCCATCATAATAGGGTCTTTTTATAGGCCTCTAATCCAAATTACAATAGAAAAATATTTTCTTCATTTGAGTTTCTTAATCAAATTCAACTTTGGATTTTTAATCCAAGTCTACCTCTTAAATTAATACATTCCCTTTTTCAATTATAATACTAGACTTCAAACTAAATCAAACTTTTCCCTTTCTTTTTTTTTTTTTAAAATTATAAATAAATTAATTAACAAAATAAATAATCTTAAAATAAAAAAATGATAGACTAAATAGAGTGTCTATATTCATTATTTAAATTATTGCAAAATTTTAAGTTTTCACTAAACATTTTTAAAAAAATTTTAAAAATTATTTATCACTTCAAGAGTATTTATGAAACTTATTTGTTCTCTTTAAAAAGCTTCTGCATCAAATTAATTAAACATTTTATGAAAATATCCTAAATTATTTAATTTTAAATTATTTAATCATTTAATTTTAATTTTATTAATTAATTTTCATTATTGAAAATATTGAAAAATTTTGTTTTCTTTTCTTTTCAACTTTGGTTCGTGGGAAAATCCATCAAAGAACCTAGATTTAGAATCTAGAATAGGTTAGGCAAGCACCCAAAATTAACCTTTCTAATGCCATTTTTAACAATCTAAAAACTGAAAAACTATTCTAACTTTCAATAGCCTAAAGATCTAAAAAGAAAATCCTAAAGAAAATTATTAAGGGTATTTTTTTTAGTCCAAAGGGGAAAATGGTCTTTTTTCTCATTAGAGATTGTAAGCAGATAACATGGGATATTTTTCAATTTTTGAGTTGACCTGATGTGTTAGGCCAACCTAACATATACAATACCATGTTTATTTGACCATATTACCAACCTACCCATAAACCCTTCATATTCCATATATAAATAGGGTCATCTAAGTATTATCTATTCATCTTGCTTTCTCTTACTTTTTTTTTTCTATCTTACTTTCCTTCTGACCTCTTATAGTCGACCTCTGATTTGAGCATTGGAGTGCAAACATAGAGAACACTCCTTACCTTTGCCCTTAATTGCTCTCTTTCTCTCCCTTGTGATTTCAGGGTTTTACCCCTCAACTTGGAGCTCGACACAAGCATTTAGGGTTTTACCTCTAAGCTCGGAGCTTGGCACAAACAAAAATTAAACCTAAGCCCGAAAATTTGCTTTCTAAAAATTCTTGCATTTTGTTGTAATTATTTTGTTATTGCTTACGTTTACTTTTTGCATTGTTTGATTGTGATTTTTTTGGATGATTATTGCACTTGTTGTGTATTTATAGGGTTTTTTTGCCAAAAGTTTTGGAATTTTAATAAAGTGAAATGAAAAGGTTGATTCAATTTGGTGATTTTCTTTTAAATTCAATTTTTTAAAACCAGTTATGAATTTTCAATCTTTCTTTTCCTTTCCAATTTCTTTTCCTTTGTTTTCAAAAGAGATCTTTACCAATTTGATTTTAATAATTTTTAATAATTATCATTTTTTATTTTTAAAATTTTAACCTTCAACACTTTTTTTCAACATTTTTTCCAAAATTTTGATGTGACTTTTTTTTTTTTTTTTCATGTTTTCAATATTTTACATTTTGATTTTTTCCTTTCTTTTTCTTGATTTTCTTAATTTCATTTTTTTCCATGAATGAAGTAAAAAGAAAAATTATTAAAAAACAAAAATAAATAAAATAAATAAATTGTCTAAAGGAATTGGACTTATCATATTTATTTGTGTTCAAGCTTCAAAAAAATCTTAAGGCTCAAAAGCAAGTTTTGATACCTAAGCAACTCCCACGGTCTAATTAGAAAATTTCAAGGCCCAAAAATGTGTTTCAAAATCCAATTATTAAATTGGGTTTCAAAAGCAAGATCTTAAGGTTCAATAAGAAAATCTTAGGATTCATTCAGTGATTTTTAAATTTTAAAAATTGAGCTTTAAATCAGCTTAATAGAAATTTGCCATAAACACAAAAAGTTGAATTTAAACATAAATCCAAGTTAAGACAAATTTTGAATTAAACCTTACAAAAAATAAATTAATTCAAATTATTTTGAATTATTCAAAAATGCTTAAAAAATCTAATAGAATGGGGTGTCTACGATATTTAAAAGAGTAAATTACAAATAATATAAAATTAAATTAAATTTCATTTCATTACTTAAAGGAATAAAAACGCTTTATTTGTTTTGTAAAAAATTGATCAATAAAGAAAATAAGGTAATTTTTTTGAAAATTATTTTCCTTTTTTCAAAAGGGAAATATTATTTTCGAAAAAAATTTGTTTATAAATAAAACTACTTATCAATATGTTTAAGCATAATTTGATAGCTGGACCTTGCATATGATTTTTGTCAGTTCAAACTTAATTTGACCGTACCTAAAATATCATTATATTAGTAAATAATTTAATTTTATTTAAAAAATCAAAATATTAATATTAAAAGTCTTTTAATATTGTAATTTAAAATATTTTTATAGTTTTACTCAAGTAAAACTTTAAATATAATATTTTAAACTCAAAATTGATTTTATTAGATTTAAAATATTATATTAATAAAAATATTTTATTTAATTTTAATTAAAAATTAAATATTAACATGAAACGTATTTTGATATTTCAATTTTAAATATTTTTATTTTGTATGTTGTTAAACATAAATATTTTTAGCATTTCAATAAAAATAGTGTTATATTCTTATTTTAATAATAAATAATAACTTATATAATATTATTTTTATTATTTTAATAATTAATGTTAAGTATTATAATAATATTATTTTCTTAATATGAATATTTTTAATAATTGCTTATTATGTTTTAGTTTAAAATATATAATTTTATATTTTTATTTATTAAGATATTTATATTACTATTTTAATAATAAATATAAATAAAAAAGATTTTTGTTATGATTTAATAATAGATACTTTCAATATAAAATATAAATATTTTATTAGTATAAATATTTTGATAATAGATATTACTATTTTAATATCAATAAATATAATATTTTAAGAATGTTAACACTATTTTAAATATTTTAAAATATCAATATAAAGAATAATAAATAATTTTATTTTAAGTGTTTTTGTATTAATATAATATTTTAATATTAAATATAATTATTTAAATATAATTATCCTTGAATATTAATGATTTTAATAATAAATAATTTCAATACACTTTAATAATAAATAATTTTTAATATTTTAATAGTTATATTAATATTATGAAAAAAGATTTTTTTAGAAAACAATCAAATAGTAAAAACCATTTTTTATTAACTTAACTCATCCAAATAACAAAAAAATTTTACTTTTTCAGAAAATATAAACATATTCCAAAAAATAAATTCTGAAAGTCAATTTCAAAGAAACAAAATGAAGACTATTAATTTTTAAATTATAGTAAAATATTTAATATGATATTCAAATTTTAAAAATTTTTAATATGATATTTAAATTATAAATATGTTAACTAATATAATACTTGAAAGGTTATTTGTTTACATGTCACATATAATTTTTTAGAGCTAATTACATTAGGAAAATATTATATTAATTAACAAATTTATAATTTAAATACTATAATAAAAATATTTAAAATTTACATATTAAATTTAATATTTTATTATAACTTAGAAACTATTCTTAAGATTGACCCTTAAATAATATACTAACATCCAAACCAATAGATTGCATCCACCATCAAAAACTAAAATTAAAAAAAATTAAAAAAGAATTATGAAATTACATATACTTTCCAACAATCCAAGACAATAAAACTAAAAAACAAATATACATAAATAAATAAATAATATTATAAATATAAATATATATTCCCTAACACTTAAAATTGAAACGCTGGAACTAGAACAACGATTATCAGAACAAATTCCACTACCATCGATCTGGATTCTTAAAAAAAAAAAAGTTAGAACATTTAATTAGACTAACGTAATAGTAAGTTAGAAGAAATAAAAGATAACAATAATAAAATTAAGGAGAGAACATCTGCAGATCTGTCCATTGACAGGACTATCTTCCCGGCCCAGTGGGCAAAGCTCGAGTACAAGCTTGTGAAGGCCAAGAACAATTCGAAACATTATTTAATGAATAAAAATATTTTATTTAATTTTAATTTTTTAAACATATTTGAAAATATTAAAAATCTTTATATTTTAATATATGTATTATTAAAATTTTCAAACCTATTAAGCTCCATGAGTCAAGCCAAACTAATTCTTGAACAAAAATTTTAAAAAACTAATCTAACCATTCTCCTTGAATACTATGTACAATACCTGTGATGGAATGTTTCTCATCGACACGTGTCCTCACTTTCCTATAACATCAACAAATATAGAGAAAAAGAAAAAGAAAACATTTTCATTTTTACAGTGATATTATAACCCAATTAACAAAAGTTCATTTGGATAGAAAACAAAATTGTTTTCAGTTATATCAAAAACAATGATAATAATAAGATTAATTATTATAATAATAAAATTAAAATTAAAATTAATGGTGAGATATATATTTGAATATAAAAATAATTATGGTGATAAAATGGATAATGAAAAATGAAAAAATGATTATTATAAATATTAAATTAAAAATAATACATAATGAAAATTTAAAATTATTTATGTATCAAACAATAATTTTTTAATAAATATTTTAAAATTAATAATTTATCTTATAAAAAAATCATTTGAAAACTTTTAAATAAAAATAAAAAGTAAAAATAAACAAAAGAGTACAAGTTTTAAAAGTGGAACAAGTGTCAAATCAAAAATAAAACAAAGGGAGGGTTAAAAGTGGAAGAAAGCTGTGATTGAACTTCACAAATTTTCATTGGACCTATGAATGTAGAGCTATTAGATTAGGCCATTCATTTAAGTTCGAAAGCCTTTCTAAAATTTAAGAGGATTAAACAAAATTTTAAGCCCACTAAACGAGCTTGTGCTTGAATTTTAGGCTCATTTAGAAAAAAAGCTTTGGGCACGACATTTAAAGCTTAAACTTGGTCTGGCCTAATTTGAATAACTTTTATGTATTTTTTATATTTATAGTTATATTATACAAAAATAAGTATGTAATTAAATAATATATGTATTTATATTAATACCATATATCTATGTGTACCACAGAGAACTCCCTCTATCTATATGTACCATAGAGAGCTCCTTCTTCCCATCGAAGCTTTCCTCTTTGATACAGAGAGCAACCTACCTCCTTAACCCAATAAGCTTTCCAATCTTATATCCATGCAATTTTGTTTCTCCTTTCTAATTGATACCGCGCCTTACACCCCCCCCCCCCCCCCCCCCCCCAACATTTCAACTATTTTAAGGTTTGATTGCATAGATTACAAAACCATTCTCACGCTTTTAACTTTTGATTGGCATGAGAATCAATTCCTGGGAAATCAGTAATTAGCCTTTATCATCTAAAAATCCCTCACCTAAACCAACACCATTAAAAGGCGTCCAATCCTTTGAAGAACCCAATCAAGCTGACTGTGTCAGATTTCAAAACCAATCGCTAAACAATCAAAATCATTACCCAGCCATGCAGAAGAAGAAGAGCAGATCCCTAAGGAAGAAAAATGGATGCCATCATCCTTATAAAAGAAACACCATTGAAACATCTCTCATACCCAAGAGAGATTTTAGTGGAAAAACCCATCTTATGTCAGCATTAGTTCCCTCATACCCTCACTCAAGATGAGTTTTAACCCCCACACACGAGATTGTAGTTGAATAGAAAGTAACGACAATTATGCCTCCAATGAAAATATAAACCACAAATCCATCAATCTCGGTATACACCCATCAGCACAAGAGCGAGACGCGGGCCTATCATTGTTTTCTCCACAAAAGAACTTGGAAGTTAGTAAATTGTTCTGGCAAAATTGCCTCGTTAGCTTTCTACATGACATTTGTCGCGTTTCAGTCTGCCATCTTTAAAGAATCATCAACAGGGCTTGGCGCTTAAGGGGAAGGGTCATGGTTGTTGGAAGAGATGACAACTTCTATGTACTACAGTTTCACAACACTCTTAATTTACATTTTATTTAGCAAGGTCCATGGTCCTTTGGTGGAGCACCGTTGATCATGGATATCTAGCGACCAAATATGATCCTCAGCTGCGTAAATCTTACACAAGCACCTATTTGGCTACAGATTTGGGGTCTCTTTCTTGAGTACCAAAGACTGTTTGTGGCCAGTAGATTGGCTTAAATCATTGGGCAAGTCATTCCTATTGATTGGGATAATGTTACTCCGAGAAATATTAGATTTCTAAGAGCTAGACTTTAGATTTGTCCTTGGCATCCGTAAATATTCCTTTTTTTTTCTTTTTCGAGACGATTTGAGTTCATTGATTTTTATGTTTAATTCAAGAATATCGATTTAAGTCTATTCGAGCACTTTAATTAGATATACATAATTATGCATGTTTAGTTTTATTTTGAATGGATCAATTTATATGAGTCAAGATCCGACCCAATTTAATTTGGGTCAATTCAAAATTTAATTATTTGAGTTTATAGGCTTAAAATATAGTATGTTTAATTCTTTTTTAAAATTCCTATTTAAAGCCCAATTTTAGTAATTTGGGCTTGAAAAACCTAATAAAAACCCAAAGTGTGATTTAAAGCCTAATTTTAAGGCTCAATTACTTTAAAAATTACAAATAACATTAAAAAAAAAACAAAGGAAATAGATTTGATGGTTGGCAACTAGGGCACTAAAAGACAGGTTCTGGTTATGCCCATAACTACCATTTTGCTCTTCTACCTTACACCCTACCATAAGAGTTCTCCATTATCCATTACCTTGCACCACCTGTAAATTTTGTCTACTATGAGAATTTATAGATTAAAAGACTAAGGGGATTTAAAAAAAAAAAAAGATAGAGAAGGTGGGGGAGAACACATAAAAGGGAGAAGAGCGACAAAATTTTTTCAAGTTCTAGCATCTTTTCCCTTTTTGAGGCTTTCTAATCAACTCTTACACAAACCAGACTTGAGACCATCGACACTATCACCAAGCCCCTGCCATCATAGACACAACCCATTTCCCACCCTCTAAACACTCATTCGACCACTATCAACTTTTTCGAGACCCATCGACACATACCTAGCACTAGACCTTACACCCTACCAACCTTTGCCCACACCAAGCTCTTGCTCACACTAAGACCTTAAACCCCTGGAACTCTTTTCAAACACCATCCTACAACCCACCATTAATCATACCTATCTAGTAGCCACTACCCCAAGCCTCTTTAGTCACATAAGCTTCACACCCTAACAGCCTCATTCACAACACTAAGCAGCCTCAACCTTGTTTAGATTGACCACTTTCCATTGACTATCATCTCCTTAACAGACCTCATCTCCTACAATCCCTAACAAAATTGCTTGAAATGAAAAAGACCCCTATGAACTAGGCCCGATTACCATCAAATAACAACAAGCCAGCTTTCATTTACTCTATAACCAAGACACCTAAAAAAAAAAAAACCACCCATAGTTTCCTCCATAATCAAGACACCAAAAAAACCCCAAGCAATCCTTTCCTCACAAAAATCCACCATCTTTACCCACTACCGTCATTACTACCATAAAAAAAAAGGAAACCTAATCTACCTAAAAATCCATTTAGCCCAACCATAAAAAATCCATAAGAATCACACATACACAAAAAAAAAACCATGCTTTTGGAATAGGAATCCAATGCCAAAGAGACAACGAAAAACCAAAATATAAAAATAAAAATAATATTTCAGCTGAATGTTTTAGAGGTTGATCACGAGGTTTGAAAGGGTTTTCGAAGAAAATGGGCTTAGATTTGGAATCAAGAGATCAATGTGGTTTTTTTGGGTGTTTTGTTGGAAGTTTTTTAGCATTGGCTATAGTGGTTGGTAGTGAGATGCGCAGCAATCGAGCGGTGGCATGACACTGGATTTTAGGCTTGGCATGAGACTTTGGGAGTTATTTTTTGGAATTCTCTAAAGTGTTTTTTTTTTTTTTTCGAAAGGAAAAGTTAAAATGAAATAAAAAAATCTGGTTTTTATAGCAAAAAAAAAAAAAAAAGGTGGAATGACATCGTTTAGAAGTAAAAAGACCTGCGCATTGACTTAGATCTGACCTAAGGTTCACATGTCTGACCTGATGACTCGTTTCTCCCATTAGCCTTCAACCGGTTCAGCTGAACAGCCTAAGAACTGTCCATTCTAGTTTGAATCGGCCAAAACCACCTAAACCACAAGAAACTAACAGAAAACCCGTCAGACCACTCTTGAACTGGTTGAACTGCCTTACTGAACCTTTGACTGGTTTGACCAGCCATTTTAAGTAAAAGTTTAATATTTTTATTTTTATTTTTTGGTTTTATTTATTTTGTTTCTTTTTTTTTTAATGCATGTTTAAAAGTTTAGACCTTAGATTAAATATTAAATCTTAATTTATAAAGAAAAAAATATAATTTTTAATCTCACAAATAAATAAATTTCAACCTTAAAAAAAATAAAATGATTTCATTAAAGGAAAAAGCAAATTTTATCCGATGATGAGATAGTAAAGATATCCAAGTAGCGAGTCCTTAACATCTGTAGGTGAGAATATTTTTCTAAGATACTACCAAAAGAATAAAGTATTTAGAAAAATATTCAATATCAAAGTTTTCATAAAAAAAATAAAATGATAAAATGGTAAATATAAAATGATAAAAAATGAAAAATTTTGAATATTTTTATAGTAATCAATATTTTAAAAAAATAAATTAAAAAAATGAAGAAAAATATTTTTTTATCTGATGATGAGATTCAAAGGTAATTCGAGTAATGATAACTAAGAAATCTTTACGTGAGAAATTTTTTTTTAAATACTATCAGTGTATTAGAGTATTTATAAATTTTTTTTTAAAAAGAAAAAATACTAAAGAAATAAAAAAAATTTCACATGCATATTTCACCTTATCTTCTACATTACATAATCTTGAAAGTAATGCGAATTTTCGAAGATGAGATTCTTAAGAAGTACAAGTAGTGTTTCTTAAGAAATCTCTAAGTGAGAAAATTTTTCTAAAAATATTACCAAAATATTGAAATATTTAGAATGATTTTCAATACGAAAAACTCTTGTTTACTTTTCATTTCTAAAAATGAACTTTCATGCAATGTAATAGCATTACAAGTTAATCCATGTGCATCATATTATAAAAGTAAATGAAACTTACGCTGATGAGATCTTAAAGAAGTCTGAGTAGTAATTCTCTAAGAATCCTTGAGTAAAAAAATTTATCTAAAACACTGTCAATGTATTGGAGTATTTAAAATAATTTTTGATAAAGATTTCTTGCCTTTTTTTAATAAATTGAATAAGAAATGAACTATATTTTTAGAAAATATTATTTGGATTAAATTATAGACATTATATTTTACTATATGCATGGAAAATATAAATATTGAAGATAAATATGAATCATTGAGGCTGGGATTTTTTATAAGTCTAAGTAATGATTTTTAAGAAATCTTTAAGTGAGAAAGTTCTTAATATTGCTAGAGTATTGGAATATTTTAAAGAATTTTTCAATATGCAATGTTCTTATTTATTTTTCAAGTAAACAATTAAAAATAAAAATATGTTTTTTATTACAATAAAAAAATAAAGAAAATTAAATTTAAATACCAAAGTTAAGACCTTTTTGTCTAGATTAAAAGATAACATATAGTTAATTGGTACCATTTTTAAAATAGGTGTGGTAGGGTGCTAATCATTTCCTACGCGTGATCATACTCTCAAACCCAAACTGTTTTCACAAACAAAAAAATTATCTTTCTAATAAATTTTAATTAATTTTAAGATTTTATTAAAAAGATAAGTTTTAATAGATGGCCAATTACACTTAGCCAAAAAAGATGGAAGGTGATTCCATTTTTTTAAATCTCATATAGCAGTCTGAAAAATTGTTACAATAGCTTGTCGACTTCACCAAAGATGCATTTTTTTAGAGAGTCAAGGTAAAAAATTAATTATGTGTTATCTTCAATTTTGATTTAATGGTTTTAATTGGTATTTAACTTCAATTTTCTTGATTTTGATTTTGTTTATTTTAAATAACAATAGTAATAAAAAAATTTACATGCATTTCATTTTAATTATGTCATTTATTCATTTATTATTTTGTGTTTTTATATATTATTCTTGACAGATTATAAGGCATTTAAGATTAGGTTTTCAATGTTATATTCCCTCATTCACACATTGTACATTCATATCATGTAAGAGCTCTATACTTGAGCTCTATCCCTTTTAGGAGATAATAGAATATTGATGCTTTCATAAGGTGATAACCTTCGCATTGGCTAGTAAAATACTTCTACTCAAATTGAACCATTTTCGTTCGTAGCCTATATGAGTAAGGGTTAGGCTACCTTACTAGTCCTATGTGGATGCTAGTTATAAACAATTTAGAAACCTTTAGATGTATAAATCTTCACTTAACATATAGTGAACTTTAAGACTGGCTTTTCATAGAACATTGCCAACTTTTTTGTAAAAATAACCCAAATTAGGACACTTCAATACAACATGCATTTAGGAGTAATAATGATGCAGGTACAATTATAATTTTGAAAAAGAAGAAATAGCTAATAAAGAAAAGCATTTTCTTGAAAAAAGAAAAGAAAGAAAATTTTCTTTTGACATGTAGTTCATTTATTTGGTGGTTATCCAAAATTTACATTTTTAGAAAATGTTTTAAAATAAAATGAAGAATTTATTCTAGCATTATATTTAAAAAAAATTAAAACATATAAGTCTATACTGACGGGTGCTAACCATCGGTATAAGTAAGAAAAATTAAAATATACAAGTCTATATTGATGGAAGCTTATCATTGGTAAAAAGGTATAATGGTGAAACACACAACAGATACTATTCCAACAAATTAACAATGACTCACGGATTTTAACCATTGGTATATCTCTACTAGCTATTTTGACACTTTAAAAATTATCACTATAAGTCTATACTAATAAGGGATTTACCGGCAGTTAAAAATTTGTTGAAATACATATTTTGACTATCGATATAAGGTTGATTATGCTATACTGATGAATTTTAAGTTTTATCGATAGTTTTTTTAGCGTCAATATATGACAGTTTTCTTATAGTGACCATAACTATATCAGAAAGGACATATTCAAAAGCTGTTTGAACATCAATGAGAAAACAAGCAAATTTAAGCTGAAAAATGATTAAAAATGAAAGTTTTATTACAAAAATCTTAAAGAGCACTAAAAAACACTTAAGAAACTATAAACGTGCAGCGAAATTCAAAGAAAAAATATTGAAAAAAAATGTTTGGCTATTAAGAAAATGTAAAGAATAGAAATGTAAATGCAAGAAAATGAAAAAAGAAATCTAAAACATTAAAAAATATAAAACATAAAACTAACTTTCTTAAATGGCTAGCCATCTTCCCCTATTTATAGGTAGATGAGGACAGCCTAAGGTCTTAAAACTTTCCAGAAAGATCTCCCAACAATTGGGCTTCTAAAGCTTTTTTCATTTTTTTAGTACACAACTAGGTCGCATCTGATCTGGTTGTTTGTTTGGTGCCTCATGTCTTCAATAGATGTGCAAGTTGAATTCACGTATATTTGACGATTCACAATGTCAAGATAAAGATTAATTATAGCTCTCTAAAGTGCCATATAAGCTCTTATCTTTGTTACTATTGGGCCCAAGGGTGACACCTAGCATGATCACTCAACCACATGTCCATGCATAAACTTTTCTTACATCCTTCATATATATATATTTGCAAAAATTTCAAACATTTTATGAACATTTTTAACATCAAATTCATTAAAAAAACTATGAAAATATTATTCAAAAATCTAAAATTCAAGTGCAATCAACATTTTAAAAGAAACGCCTTATAGATTTGATGCTATGTGGGGTTACACATCCACAACACAAAGAAATCATTAGCAACTTATGGTGCAATGTGGTTAGAGGTTTTTTTTCATTTGCTTTAGTGTAGAAATTGAAAATTACCTAGAATAATCTTAAATTATAGGATAAGAATGTATTTGGGAATCTTGGAGAAAAAAAGAAATAATTGGAAAGTGATCTTACCAAGGCATAAGATTACCTAAATTCTAAATATGCAAGCAAGAGAAAGAAATCATAAAGGAGTTGGAACAGCTGGTGGAACAAGTCCATTGGATGTAAAAATCCAAGGTAAATTGGATAATCTAAGGTGATCGAAATACTAAATTTTATCACACCACTATTAAAAGGAGAAGAATGAGAAACAAAATCTTAAAACTACTCACAGATGATCACCAATGGAAAGATGATCCATAAAATATTGAAAATGCTTTCACAAGTGCTTTACAAATCTTTTCCAAGCTAAAGACATAATGAAAAGAGAGGAAATTAAAGCATGCTTGGGAAAACTTGAATTGCCTAGACTAAATGGCAAACATTAATAATCCCTCAACAAGCTTTTCATGGCAAAGAAAATCAAAGTGCTGCATTCCAAATTAGGCCTCTAAAAGCACCTAGAGTTGATGAAAAATTAACTCTTTTCTACTAAAAATTTTGGGATATTGTTAGAGCCCTTACAATAGCTTTCTTCTTATCATTTCTTAGTTTGGGCCATATGCTCAAAGAGTTGAACAAAACTTTTATAACTTTTGATTTTGAATAGGAAATACCAAAAAAGGTCACTGGTTATAGACCAATAAGTCTATGCAATATTGCATACAAGATCATAGCAAAGACAATAGCCAATAGGCTAAAGCCTATTATAGAAGATATCATCTCACCTTACCAAAATGCTTTTGTCAAAGGTAGATTTATCTTAGACAACGTCATTTTGAGAGGTGAAATCGTCAATATCATTTGGAAGAAAAAAAAAAGGTAATGGTATTACATGTGTTTTAAAATTTGATATGAGTAAAGCATATCATGGAATTAACTTAGATTTTATTTAAAAAGTCTTGATTATGATGGGCTTTAATAAGTAGTGGATTCGAATCATTAGTAGGTGCATTGATATAGTTAGTTACCAAGTTTTCATAAATAGAGCCCCATCTAAACCCATCCAACCATATAGAGGATTAAGATAAGGCTATCCCTTCTCTCATTATATGTTCATTCGTTGTTAGAATGTTTTTTCCTTTATGTTAAAAAAATATGAAAAGGAAAGAAGAATCAAGGGAATAAAGATAAATACAAATGTACCTACTTTAGCTATCTACTTTTTACAAACTATTACTTCCTCTTCTTTCAAGCAAATGTCCATTCGTGTAGAATGGTGAAATCCATTCTTAATAATTTTTTAAAATTGTCAAGACAAATGATAAATAAATCAAGTCTGAATTATTCCTTAGCCCCTCATATAAATCTAAATTCAAAAGATGGTTTAGAGAAATTTTAAAGATCAAAATCATCGATAACTTTGGCAAATATCTATGAGTTGACTTTCGCAAATTGAGGTAAAAAAAAAAAAGAATTCTTCCAACCCTTCCTTAATAAAATGTAGGATAAACTGGCTAATTGGAAATCTAATAGCCTACCACTAAGATATAGGTTGACATTGATCAAATCTACATTAGGCTTTTTTTTTTTTTTTTGCATTCTATCATGGTTTGGAGTGTTGATTAGATTGTAAATAGCTTCTGATGGGGACACAAAAGAGAAAAAAAAAACTTCACATGACAAATTAGAATCACCTCTGTCTATCTAAAAATAAAGAAGGCCTAAGCATAAGACAAACATAACACATGAATAGGGTGTTCTTTAGAAAGCAAGCATGAAAAATATTGTCCAATCCTAAATCTATGATGGCAACTTCACTTACTAACAAATATTACGAAAGACAAACCCTTGAAAAGGTCCAACCAAAACTAGGCAACTTTTGGATTTGGAAAAGTATTTTTATAGGAAATGGTGTGCCTAAAAGGGATAGATGCTCAAATTTGGCAGAGAACCAAATCTTATATCAAGAATGGAAGAATTATTACTATTAAATGAGAATCTAAGAACAACTAAGATAGATTAATAGTTTAGACAATCATCTACCATATTCGAAAGACCTGGCACTATATGCTCACTTATATCCCCCTTGACATAACATTGGCACATGACATTCAAAGAAGAGGAATGAGTCAACTCTTAGATATTTACCAAGGTCATCAAAGAAAAGGAATAAAGTCAAATTTAATGGTGAATTCACTGTTAGATCTACTTGTTGGAAACTATTAAAGGAATGAAGTCCTCAACATGGCATGTGGGATAATATGATACATGAAAGAAGATCTAGAGTCTAAAATTTTCTTATAAAATGATCATCTTTTTATGGAAGATTTACAACAATTGCATTCTTATCCGCAATGAACTTGTGAAACATATTCTTGATACCTCCGGTTACTATGCTTTATGCAAACATGAATTAGAAACTATGGAACACCTTTTCGTATAGTGCTTTCTAGTAGGAGCAATTTGGTTTGCATCTGATCTTACACTTAAAATGAATTGTTTTAAACTTAGAAGTCTCATTAAATGCATCAAATAATGGCTAACCATTAAGGGCATTCAGTTAAATGAAGTTTATAGGTTCTATAGCCAATTTGTAAGCATTAACTAGTCTATTTAGATACATAAGAATAACTGCATTTTCAAAGACACCACTCCAAATCCTATGAAAGTTCTCTTCCATCACAAAGTCCAGTTTCAAAGAATATAAAAAGTATTCAGTATGAGGATCCAAAATATAAAAAAATTTTAACCACCAAGACTCCTACTAATATTGGAGTTAGCCCTTTATGCTTATAATATCAACATTTAAATGGTGTATCTATGCATTCATAAAGTTTCCAACAGCAATTGGTATGACACTAGTGCTATGTTTAGAGTCTTGAGAGGACTAACTATTGTTTTTGCAAAAATGTCGAAGCCTCCTTTATATGTCATGCCAAGATTCTCCTTTTAAGACAAGTTGTGTGTATAGGAAGTGCGTTGGAGGCAAAAGAAATGGTTCACAAGGAAGATAGGAACAAATGAAAAAACATAATTTAGGGCTACATAATAACACACTAAAATGTACAACCAGCACTTGATGATATCCACTAAATCATAACAAATGACATGCACTTTACATTTTCCACAAAATGACATCTATTAGCTAGATAATTGTACATAATGGCAAAAGGCAGAACACAAATTAATATGTCATTCAGCTTTCTTTAACATCTTCTTCCTTTAATCCTTACTTTATAATTTACTTAAGCATATTTCTTAACTCTACAAAAAAAAATTGTACCAATTTTATTCAAACATCAAATTAAATTAATAAAGTCATTTTTTAGACTATTTATTTTTCATAGTTAATATTTACTATAAAAATTATTTTTATTTTTTAAAAATTGAAATATGGAGAACTTGGGTAGGCTTAGAGAACTCATTTTAAAAATGAGTCGAGCTTGGGTAGCAAAATTATGCCCATATTTTAGGCCAAGTCGAGTTGGGCAAGCTTAAAGCTTGTTAATATCATATCTAGGCCGAGCCCAATCTGGTCTAACCCAATTCATGAATCGGTTTATAAGAGTGTCTAGTGTGCAACTAATGTTGTAGCATGGTAAACCATTGAACTTTTGTTATCCAAACACTAAAATGGTGTGATTTGCTTTTTTTACCGCTTTTCACTGTAAGTGTTTTTCAATCCAAATCAAGCTAAAGTGAATATTCATTTTTTTTTTAAAAGTTAATCTATACTATTTGAAATAATTTAAGCAATTTCCTTGTAAGAAAAAAGAAAAAAATAAATCAGAATGATGGAGAGAGGGAACTATGTACGGGATCATATCATTTATAATTATTGTAGTGTAATTAATCAATTATAATTTAACATTATGTAGGATCCATAAAAAATTATATAGAGCTCACACTTTTAAATGGTGAACCCCTACATAATTTTTGTAGTAATTAACTAATTGCAAGATTGTAGTAAAAAGACTTGTAGTTAAAATGCTCTTAGGGAATTACATGGTTTGAAGTAGTAAAAAAGGCATGCTTTTTGGAGTAAGTTTGTAATTCTTTTCATATCAAATAACTCTCTACTTATTGTCATTCCTTGGATAAGTTGGCATGATGCTAGAGCCAACACTTAGAGGATAAGGATTTGAAGAAGCTTGTGCGCAAATGTCCTTTACAACTAAGTAAGTATAAAGACAAAAGAAATTGGGGAAAAAAAAACGCTTTGCCTACTACATAGCCAATTCAAAATAAAATCACATACCTATAATAACAACTTTAAAGCATATATACATGCCATAAATGATAGAAAAATATTCATTATGCTTGAGATAAAAAGAATAGACACAAACTTTTTTTTTTAATTTTTAATTTACTGTTGAACCACTTCTTACCTTTGTATTTACCTTACTAAAAAAGATATTAAGCGCATAAATTCCTTTGAACTCGTAACCTTCAAGCATCAACTTTAATATAATGCTAACTAATCCAAAGGTTAGTTAGCAAAGAAGCACAAACTTAATTGGAAAACAAAATGTTGGAAAATTTTTAACATGAATAAGAACTTGAAATTCGAAAACTCTAGTAAATTAAAAAAATTAATACTAGTCTAAACTTTAAATTTTTCTAATGTAAGGCCTTTAGTACATTCTTTTTAAAGTGTCATATGACACTACCACATTTTTTTTTGTTTTCAGAATTGTTTTTGTTTTATAGTATTTCTTTTAAATATATATTTAAAGATTTTATAAATATTTAATTTTTTTTGCATTTTAGTTTTTTTTTTTAACTTTTTTAATATTTAATTAATTTTTCTAAAAAATTAACAAAAAATAATTAACATTTTTTAAAAGATTTCACTTTTGTATGAGACCTATTTATACCAGACTTTCCTTTTTGCTTTTCCTTTTTCACCTTTCTTTCACTTTTTTTTTTTACATTACAAAAGATAATTCATATTTTTAGAATATTTATTTTTTGTGTGGGACCGACATATACCAAACTTTCCCCTTTTTGTTTTTCTTTTTTTACCCTTTTTTCACATTTTTTTTTATTGTTTTCTTCTTTACAAAAGTTTAATGAATTTTTTAAAATTTTAATTTTTGATAGGACTTACTTGATACCAAAGGTATGACACTTGTTTTTTTTTTTTTCTTTTTCTTTTTCTTTTTCATTTTTCCATTTTTTTATATATTTAATATATGTTTTTTAGATTTACTTTTTTTTTGTGAAATGGCTTTTAATTTTTAATATTTAACTTTTATTTTAAATTACCAAAAAATAAAAATTTTTTAAATGATTTTTTTGTGCAACCCACTCGTGCCAAACTTTCCTTTTTTGCATTTATTTTTTTACCTTTGTTTTACTTTTCATATTTTTATATTTTTAAAATTTTAAAAAATTTTTAGGATTTTAATTTTTTTGGAACCCATTTAATATAATTTCATTTTGCTTTTTTTTTTTTTAAAGATGCTGACAACAAATTCAAGTTTTATTTTTTTTAATCTTTTTTGTTTTTTAGTTATTGCTTTTTAAATCCATGATATAAATTTTTGAAGAATAATTTATCATTACTAATGTCGAATGTCAACTCAATTTAAAAAAAAGAATTTGCTTTTTGTCTTTTCTTTTAACATTTTAAAGTTTTTTTTCCTTTTTTTTTGTTTTTAAATTAAATAATTTTTTTGAAAAACCAATGAATGTGAATATGTAGCATTGTATTTCATTTTTTCTTTTCAACTTTTTTATTTTTTAATTAGAGAAATTTTATACCAAAAGAAACTAATAAATGAATTTTTAAAAATAAAGGTCATTGTTGGTATATATGACAAACAATCATATCTCTAATGGTATCGATTCCTCTAGATCAAATAAGTGTATTTTTTTAAATTTAGGATTAGATCAAGGTTTTTTTTTTTTCAAAAGTTGGGTTCAAATCCCTTTTTTTTAATTTTTTGTCTTTCTTTTTCTTTTTTTTAAAAATTAAATCATTTAAAAAAACCAACGAATGTGTAGACATAACATTCTATTTTGATCTTTTTTCACCTTTTTTTTTTTTAGTTAGATAAATTTTACACTAAAAAAAAAATAATAAATAAATTTTTAAAGATAAATGTCAATATAGGTATATGTGACAAAACAACCATGTATCTTATTGGTTTCAATTCGTTCATATCCAATAGGTTTAATTTTCTAATTTTGGATTGGATCGAGTTTTTTTCTAAAAAGTCAGAGTTAAGTTGAATACGAGTTTGGGATGTTTTCCTCTATATAGATATATATATATATATAAATATATGTTTTATAATTTATTTAATTTTATATTTGTATATGTATTATATTAATAGTTATTATTTAATACTTTAATTTAATAAATCTATATGACATCTTAAATCCATTTTCTTTTTATTTTACCCATTTCCTTTATTTTGTTTTTAGTTTTTTATTTTTTTAATTAAATAAATTTAAAAAAAAAAATAAATTGCGGTAAGAATGACAAATAACTAATATTTGATGTACTTAAATTCACATTGATCCAATAGGTACCCTTTTAAAAAAAAAAATTCAGTTTTGAGTTGAGATTTTTCTTTTTTTGAAATTCGATTCAGGTTAGACGTGGGTTTCAAGTGTTTTATCATGTCCCAAGTATACATAAAAAATTATATTTGGTTATTTATTTAATTTTATATTTATATAAATTTATATTAATAAAATTATTACTTAATACCTTAACTTATCAAAAGTATTATATTTATACTTAATAAAGATTCAAATTATATTAAAATAATATTTTATGAATATTATACTAATTTAAAATTACTGAATTAATTTTGGATCAATTTAGATTGGTTGTGAGTTATAGATATGTGTGTCAAGTCGGGATCGAATATGAAAATATTAACTCGATGTTGAATTAGAATTATAGTTGTGTTGAATTATTAAAGAGTCGAGTTGATGTGAGCATAAACCTGTTTCGACCTAACCTGACTAGTTTTTTTTTTTCTTTTTTCTTGGGTATTTTCTTTTTTTGTTTTACCTTTCTTTTGTTTTTTTTAATTGTTTATTTTAGTATTTCTTATCTATGTTTGGAACGATAAAAGGACAATAAAGGTATTCATGCGACACCTCATTTTGGTTTTTTTCTCTTCTTTTTTTGCCATTCCATTTGTTTTTTTTTTTTGTTTTTTTTTTCAATAAGATATTTTTTTAAGAAATGGGGTTGTCATAACGATTTTGTCCAAAGAGCCAACCACTAGACGATTTTAAAAACAAAAGAGAGTCAACATCAAATTTTTTTGTTAGATGTGACTGGTTACTTAAATAATTTATCCTTTAACAAAACTCTAAAAATAGTTAAGATTTATCAAAAATATAATTTTTGGTCTTCGAAAGAAAAATTGGATTTGTAAGTACCCCTATAATGTCTATTTTGAACATGGTACCCATTAATCAAGTATTATCCTTTTACTTTGATAAAAATTATATTAATTTTGATATTCAAAATATTTGCTCTAATTTTATCTATTTTTGCAAAATCTTTTTAAAACATTGTGTTTACAAATTTTTTAATATTTAAGCAGAATTTTAAAAAATATTTTTCCACTTGAAATTCTCATTACAACCTTTAAAATCTAGTATAATATTCTTTTATAAAGAATAATTATTAGGAATCTCTCTAATATTTAAGGAGGATTTTAAGAATTATTTTTACTTAGGAATACTAGCTTTTTATTTCTAAAAAACGTTTTTCAAAATTTTTATTTTTGTCATTTCACTTTTATTACGAACATGTACAATACACATGATGCAATATGAAATAAATGATGCAAATGAAAATCAAACAATGCCAATAATAAATTTTATTGCATTCTTCTCAAATATTTTATTTTTATATTTTTATCATTATTTCTTTGATAAAAATTTAGAATTAAAATAAAAATATTTAGTGTTAAAAATTTTTCTTAATTCCCCAATATCTATGTGAAATTTAAGAAAATTTATCATCCATTTGAAAAGTTTTTATTATGATTCTTTCAAATAAAAATAATATTTTTTGTAAAAAATAATAATTTAAATTCTCTCTAATATGTAAGTAAGGTTTCCAAAATAATTTTTTACTTAAAAATACCATATTATATTTTTCTTTTTCTAAAATCCTCTTTTAAAAATATTTTGAAATCATAAAATTGTTTCAATTAATTTTTATTTAAAAATTTATATAATTTGTATCAATTTTAAACTTCCACAAACAAATTTATTTTTAAAACTAAAATTACATGTGAAAATAAACAACTAGACAATAAATAATTAATAAGCAAAGAGATAAATTAAATTAATATACCTCAAAAGAGTTGGACTAAACCTAAATTAAAACCCAAGACAATGCTAATGGATTAATTGGGCTATAGGCATGGACTCCATGGTGGGGACATATTGGTTTGGGATTATAGGTTCAGGTCATGGGTCGTAAGTTAACTCGTACCTTCATCTTTTTTTAGAAAACTAAACTATTTTTTAACTAATTTTAGTTCTTCCAGACACATAAAAAATAAAATTAAAAAAAAAATCTCCTTTTGGGTGATTCTCGATCGTCACTTTCGGTCGCCAGTGCCATCATCGTCCGCCTCCAATCGGTATCCATTCAAGCTCAAGACACACTTAAAGCCTTTTTTCACCTCTTCTTTTTTATTCTCTAGTGGTTTTTGGAAAAATGCCTCTAGATTTGTAGATTTTGGATTTTATATAACTTTACATCATCGTTTTACCCTTTTCTCATCATTTTTTTTTTGCATAAAGTTTTAGTATATTGCTCGTTCGTCCATGCACTTTTTTTTCACGGCTTTGGATTCTACAAAGCCCATAAGCCGCCATCTGCCACCGTTGTCATTGTAGCAAATGTGATGCTCTCTTTGCTTCTTTCTTTATTTCCTTTATTACCTTTTTACTAGTTTTTGACTGTTTCTTACTTCTCCCAAGTTAGAAACTCCACCAAAGTTTCTAAATGCTACATTGTTACATCCTCTCTTTTGTTTTGATAATTTTTTCTTTTACGTTTTCTTTTGTTTTTCTTTTCTTGCAGCTCTCTTAGTGAATGTGGTTGGCATTTTTTATTAGTTTTTTTTTATTGCTGTTGACAATTTGTGATGGTTTCGATCAATTTAAGAGTTTTGATGATGACGGTGGGAGCTAATAGGCTGGTTGATACCGAGAATTGATATTTGAGATGCGAAGATTAACTACAAATAAAAAAACTCACAAAAAAGATAACTCACAAGATTTGAATAATGAAAGAATATGATTATTAGATTAAAAGTGATCAAAGTTTACCACAAAAACTAGAAACTAAAGGATATAGAAACACCACCCTAAAAATTCTAATTAAGGATATAGAAGAATAAAAGTTCACCACTCTAGAAAATCTCCCCTAAGAGATACAGAACTTGAAGAATAATCTAAAAGATTGCTTAATGACAAAGAAAATTCTATTCTGCCTTTTACCAAAGAATAATATAAAATATATAGGCTAGGAACATCCCACAAAGCATGAAAACTTTCAGATTGCATTACTAAAACCATGCCTAAAATCATGAGATTTGCATGTGAATATAATCTACCCATTTACTCCTGAACCTAATCACAATCCTATTCATATTCATGATCTTCTTTTTTAGCTAGTGTGAACGCAATCTTCCTATTTCAGCCCACCTTTTTTATATGTGGATTTGGACCAAAGATAGGCTTATCTTATTTTTGGATAAATTTGCCTTAGTCTCAGCCTAAGTTGTATGATATACAGACACTCTGGTGTTAATCTCCTCTGGTTGGAAAAAATTTATCCTCAAGTCTAAACTAATATTCTCATCATGGTAGGGTGATAAATCAGCAACATTGAAGGTGAAAGATAATCCATAAATATTGGGAAGCTTTATCTTGTAAGCATTCTCCCCAATACATTGGAAGACTCTAAATGGACCATTTGCCTTAAGTTGTAATTTGCCAAACTTCTTTGGAGAAAATCTCTCTTTCTGTAAGTCAATCTACACTAAATCACCTTCTTTGAACTCTATATACTTTTGATGTTTATTTACTGCCTTTTTATGTTTTTTATTTTGCTGCAAAATCTTAGCTCTCACTAGTTCATGCAATTGTTTAATACCCTTAGCTATCTCTTTTGCATTTCTACTAAATTGTTGATTAGTAGGGAGAGGAATAAAATCTAAATGGCTGATTGGATTCTTACCATACACCACATCAAAAGGGCTGTAACCGGTGGTTTGGCTTGATGAGCGGTTGTAGGCAAACTCTACTTAAGGTAAAACAAGATCCCACTACTTGATATTCTTTTTCACATAACTTTTTAAAAGGTTGCCTAAGTTACGGTTGGTTAATTCGGTTTGACCATCTATTTGAGCATGATGAGAATAACTATACCTGAGATTGGTGTCAAGTTTCCTCTAGAGGGTGTACCAAAAATGACTAAAAAACTTGGAATCCTAATCATACACCATGGATCTAAAAACTCTATGTAGCCTTACAATTTTTTTGAAATACAGATTAGAAACATGAAAAGTATCTATAAGTTTGGTACAAGGAATAAAATAGGCCATCTTAGAAAAACGATCCACAACCACCATGATGGAGTTTTTGTTCCTCTAAGTTCTGGGTAGTCAATCATAAAGTCCAAACTAACATTCTCTCAAAGAGCATTAGGTATAGGTAGTGGAGTATACAATCCAGTGTTTTAGCCATGACTCTTGACAATGTGGCACACTCTACATCGTTTAAGGTGTTTGATCACATCCCTTTCCATTCTTGGCCAATAAAATTTGTCTTGCAAAAGAGCAAGTATCTTTTCTCTTCCAAAGTATCCACTCAGTGCACTATCATGAACCTCATTGATTAAGGCATGTTTCAAAGAACATGAGGGAATACAAAGGCTATTAGCCTTGAAAAGATATCCATCACGCAACAAAAATTGGTTGTGTGGTCCTTGCTTGCATTCTTTCTAATTTTAACCAAAATAAAGATTTGTCTCATAGAGCCCTTTGATCACATCAAATCCAAGAACTTCAATAACCATAGTCTCCAATAAGGAGTGCTTTCGACTCAAAGCATCTACCACCACATTTTGAGTTTTTGATTTGTGTTTGATAGTGACATTGAAGGCTTGAAGGAACTCCACCCAAGCTGCATGCCTTCGATTAAGCTTGTGCTGGCTATTAATAAACTTCGAGTCCTCATGGTCTAAATATAGGACAAATGGCTTGGGAAGAAGATACTAACTCCAATGGAATAATGCTCTATATATGGCATAAAACTTTTTATCATAGGTTGAATACTTTTTTTTGGCGTCATTGAGCTTCTCACTGAAAAATGCTATAGGCTTTTCTCATTGACTTAAAATAACACCTATTGCAGAATTAGACGCATCACATTTCACCTCGAACACTTGATCAAAATCTAGTAGGGACAAGATGAGAGCTTCAGTGATCCTGGTTTTGATGAGCTTAAAGTTATGTTAGGCTTCTTTAGTCCACTTAAAAACTTCATTCTTCAAACATTCAATGGTGGGAGCCACAATAGAGCTAAAACTCCTAATGAATTACCTATAAAAAGATGCAAGGCCCTGGAAGCTTCGGATATCATGCAGAGATGTTGGTGTTGGCCAATTTAAAATTGCCTCAACCTTGTTGGGATCTAACTTTATTCCTTCATTTGACGCCATAAATCCTAGAAACACAAGGCTAAAAGTAAAGAAACTGTACTTTTTAAGGTTAGCATAAAGTTTTTGTTCCCTCAATATGCAAAATAGTTAGTGTAGATGATTTAAGTATTGGTCCTCATCCTTGCTGTACACCAAAATATCATCAAAATAAACTACTACAAATTGGCTAATACAAGATTTAAAGATATGATTCATAAATCTCATGAAAAATACTATGAGCATTGGAAAAACTAAAAGGCATTACCATCCATTCATAGAGCCCATCCATTGTCTTGAAAGCTATTTTTCACTCATCTCTAGGCTTTATTCTGATTTAATGATACCCACTGTGTAGATCTATCTTGGAAAAAATAGTTGTTCCATGTAGTTGGTCCAACAAGTCATTTAAGCGTGGAATAGGACAGCGATAGTTAACTGTGATTTTGTTAATTGCCTACTATCCACACACATGCGTTGTGATCCATCCTTTTTAGGACCAAAAGGGTTAGGATTGTACAAGGGCTCATGCTTTCACGCACCATTCTTTTTCTCACCAATTCATCAACTTGGCATTGTAACTCCGTATGTTCTCTAAGACTCATCTATAGGCTACCTTATTAGGTAGAATAGCTCTTGGGATAAGGTTTATGTAGTGTTAAATGTCCCTTATTGGTGGTAGACCAACTGGTAACTCCTCCTGAACAACATCTTAAAATTATGCCAATAATGGTTGTATCACTACAGGGGGCTTTTCACTATCTTTATTCTTCTCAATTAATACCAGAGCATACATAAGACCACACATCTTAATTTTTTTTCTATAATTGGCCTTGGTAAACAAATTGTTTCCTTCTCTTTTGGTTGGTTTTGACATCACCATAGACTTGGTAGGGCCTAAGATGATTTTACATCCATCATTCATAAATGTGTAAGTGTTATGGTAACCATCATAAATAACCCTCTTGTCATAATGCCAAAGTCTTTCAAGCAGTAAATGGAAAGCATTCATTAGAGCTATATCACACCACATTTTATTCTTGTATTACTTTCTTATGGAAAAAAGAACCAAACACCTCTTGCTAACTTTGATTTCATTTTCTTTCTACAACCAAGACAGCTTATATGGTTATGGGTTATCCATTGCTTTGAGGCCTAATTTCTGTACCATAAAGGTAGAAACAACATTTTCAAAACTTTCACTATAAATTATAATATCACATACCTTCCTATGAGCAATACATCGAGTGTGAAACACATTTTTGTGCAACCAATATTCTTTCTTAATAGGTGTGGTACTCAAGCTGCATTGTATGACTAAAGATACTTCATAATCACCATAGGTTACATCTTCTTCCTCTTCAAGGTTCTGATCCTCTTCAGCTAGCTCCTTTTCATTTTCTTTCAAGTCTTCCTCTATTAGAGTCACAATCTTCTTGTTTAGGCATTCTAAAGTAATGTATCCAAGCCCTTGACATTTAAAACACTTTTTGGTTTGTGCACTAGATTGAGACTTGCTTGTTAAGGTTTCATCTTTCTTTTGGGGTTGCTTTGGACTGGGCTTAGAAGGAACAACAGTTTTGGATAAGCCACCTTTATTGAAATAGCTTTCTCTGAACCCAAATCTCGAACTGCTACCATAGGCCTCCTTTTGTTGTCTCTCCACCTTAAGGGCAAGCTTGCATATATCATTGAAAGTCCAATAAGGTTATAGCTACACCACATTAGCTATCTCAATCTTCAATCCTTCAAGATACCGAACAATAATCTGCTCCTCCTATTCCACCAATTCACACTTTAACATGAGGTGGTCAAACTTAGTCATATACTCCTTCACTGAGAGATATCTTTGCTTCAAGTTATGGAGCCTAAAGAAGACATCTTGTCGAAAGTTATTTGGAAGATACTTTCTCTTCAACTCTCTTTTCATCTTTTCCCAAGTTTTAATTTTTCTCCTGCCTTCTCTTTTCCTTTACTTTTTCAGATTTTCCCATAAAAAAGATGCATGCTTTCTGAGTTTGATGGCCACTAGCTTCACTTTGCAATGTTTAGGGGCATCATGGTATTCAAATATGCGTTTCACCGTGTGTGGCTAATCTAAGAATTCTTCAGGTTGTATCTTCCCCTCGAACTCAAGAATTTTTATCTTTAGATTGAATATGCTAGGTTGAAATTCGTTTATACGGAGATAGTCTCTAACTTGCTGTGGGTGAGATAGGGTACTATTATCAGAATCACTGTTATTTCCATGGAATGGATTGGTTTCTCCTTCATCTCATTCGTTTCTCCTTCGTTGCCTCTTTATCTCCTCTCTCTCTTCTTGTATACGCAACCAATGTTATAGTTGAAGGATCTGTTGCTGCATCTCCTCTATAAGGGCATCCATTAGGTCAACATTGGTAGTTGCTGCAACGTCGGTGTTAGTTTCAACCTCTTTTGTTGGTGCTTGATGACGATGACCTACCATAGCTTTGATACCAATTTGATGCTGGGAATTAATGTTTGAGATACGTAGATTAACTGTAAATAGAAAAACTCACAAAAAAAGATAACTCACAAGATTTGAATAATGACAGAATATGATTATTGGATTAAAAGGGATAAAAGTTCACCACCAAGACTAGAAACTAAGGGATATAGAAACACCACCCTAAGAATTCTAATCAAGGATATAGAACAATAAAAGTTCACCACTCTAGAATATCCGCCTAAAAATACAGAACTTGAAGAACAATCTAAAAGATTGCTTAATGACAAAGAAAACTCTATTCTGCCTTTTACCAAAGAATAATAAAAAATATATAGGCTAGGAACATCCCTCCAAACATGAAAACTTTTAGATTGCATTGCTAGAATCATGCCTAAAATCATGAAATTTGCATGTGAACATAATCTATCCATTTACTCTTGAACCTGACCATAATCCTATTCATATTTATGATATTCTTTTTTAGCTAGTGTGAATGCAATCTCCCTATTCTAGCTCACCTTATTTATGTGTGGATTTGGACCAAGGATAGATCCATCTTATTTTTTGATAAGTCTGCCTTAGTCTCAACCCAAGTTGTATGATGTGCAGACATTCCGGTGTCACTAGTTGAATGGGATTACTTGGAGGCTTTTGGGTGTCGGTGTTTGTGGTGGGTATGGGGTGGTTTTTGGTGAAGAAAAGGGCTGATCATCAACAGTGAGCTTAGGTGGGTGATCTCAACTTGTGTTGGGCGTTTGATGGTAGCTATAGGAAATGGGAAATGGGGATATCTGGGCAGAGGCGAAAGTTGGCTAAGTTGTGATGGTGGCTCGGATATGACTATAGTGGGTGGCGAGTTTGGTGGTTTGGTGGTGATGGGGACTTTGGTCATTGGTGTTTAGTGTGTAACTGGTGGGGGGGAGGAAGAGGAAATGGTGCTGCGTATGGGGCTGGTTTTTGATCCGGGAGATTGTTTGGTGATTTTGTTGTGGGTTCTAGTGTGTAGAGAATCAGAGTTGACATTTTTTGGCTTTGTTTTCTGCTTGTGAATTCGTCTCCTTTTTCGTTTCCAGAACGAAGTCCCCATTTTTTGTTAGGAAAAGCTTGCTGCATTTGTTCTGAAAGGTCAATTGAGAAATTTGGATTGTTATGACGTGGTGCAAGGTAGAAGCAGTGGTGCTGTTTTTTTGGATTTTGGATTACTTGGTCTTTAATCAATTTATGCTACAAGTCGGTGGGTAAAACAGGAGGGGAAAATGTGAAGTGAGGTGAAGGGAAGACTGCCTCGGCAACCGACCCTCTTTGATTTTTTTTTTTTAATTTAACTTAATAAAAATTGATTATGGACAAGAATTGAATTTGGACTTTCAACATTAGAATTTTGGTTTTCAAGCTCGTATGATCCAACTTTGGATCAATTCAAATTAAATTAGATTGGGTTTGATCTATATAAAATGATGTAAAAATAATTAATCCACAATAAAATCAAATGAATCCAATAAAATAGATTCAATTAAAATGTTCAAATAAGTCAAAATCGCAATGTTTAAATTAAACATAAAAATAAAATAAATTCAAATAATTTTAAACAAAATTAAGTGATTACAGGGGTCATGGAAGTAGAGATTGCAAAACGTTTTATTTTTGACGAGTTTCAACTCGTCGATTCGACAAAAACAATTTTTTAAATCGAAAATAATTATGGGTGAGATAATTGTTTTGTTTTTAAATAAAAGACAAGGCAAAAGTAGATTTAGGGTGCCCCCACCCAATCTTAAGATATACATATATAAGAATTTTTTTATTATTTATTTAATTTTAAATTTATATATGTATTATTTTAATAAAATTATTATTTAATATTTTGATTTAATAAAATATTATATTTATATATAATTGAAATATAATTTATATTAAAAAATAATATTTCGATAAATATTATATCATTGAATTGAATTTTGATAAAATTAAGTCAATTGTGGATTATATATATATGTTGGGCTGAGATTGAAAACGAAAAATAATAATTTGATATCAAGTCAAAAAGTTATAAAGAGTATAAACCTGCCATTACTCAACCTATTGCCATTCTTAAGTACATGCATTCATGTGACACTCTATTTGACTCCCTTTCTTTTGTTATTTTTTTTTTCCTTTTTTGTTTGAGTTTTCTTTTTATTTTTTTAATTATCTATTTTAACATTTTTTAAGTATATTTAAAAAGATAAATTTTAAAAAATAGATGTATATTAAATTTGTTATATAGAATATTAGAATGATATATATATATATATTATTCACAAATTATTAAATAAATTTTCACTAATAAATTTTTAAAAATTTTTTTGACATTAAAAATTATGAAGCATCAATCTTATAAAAGAATTACAATTTTAATTTTAAATATATTAAAATCAAGACCTTTAGTGTTTGCTTGATGGGTCATGATCCTATTTTTAAGATAGTGTATTGTAAGTTTAGGTTCAAATCCCATCACTTGTAGGGTTTTCTTTTCTCTAATTACGACTTTTTATTAAAAAAAAAAAAACCTAAAATAGGAATTCAGAACTAACTAAGTTGATTTATAAATTCACCTTTAAAAGGTGACAATTTCTTGTCTTATTCTAAAACTGTATTATTTTTTATAAAGAAAAAACTAAAATCAAAATTTTTTCTCAAATTATGAGAAAATCAAAGAAAAATAAACAGTTTGGGACAAAATATGGAGTACTTTCTTTTCTTACATCTCTTTAAGGATTAATGAATCTCACTTGATTTGTGAGTTTTTGTGTATTTTTTATTCCTCATTTGACAAAAAAAAAAAAAAAAAGAACCGGAATCACATGTTAAATTCTGAATAACTCAAACAACTCTTTGATCTCTTTGATCCAATTTTGAATATGTAAAACAATTTAATTCATATTTTACTTACCAAGAAAATATTTGAATGCTTTATACTTGAGCAGCTCACAGGCAAAACAGAATTTTACTTGTCTTTTAAATATCACATGCATGCATTTCATTGCACTAAAATGTCAATCTATAAGTGATTTAATAATAATAAAATTAAAAATAAGAAACATAAAGTGAAATTGGAATCCTATAAAGATTAAAAATTCCCATTTGATGTGATGGTTTGTGTGTATCTGCTTTTTAGCCTCTGATTTAGTTCTATTTAGCATTTCATACTAGAACTGAATTTGGGTGTGGTTTGTCTTATCATTGATTCGTTATTAACCGGCTGTAATTGCGGTGATGCGGGCACGATCACTGGCGTGATTGAGCCAGGTCACATCAGGAGTGAAGCGGAAGCAAAGCCTGGCTTCCCCAAACCAATTTCATGGTCCCTTTCTTATGTTAAAAAGTCAAATTATTGATTCAATTGAAACAAAAGGGGAAGAAAAACACTTGCCACCAGAGGAATTGAAAATTGAAATCAGAGTTTTGATTTTATGTATTCGATTCTGAAAAAAATAATAAAAATACAAAGTTAGTAAAAATTTTATATATCAGCATATGATATATAAAATTTTTTAAACTTAATAGACACTTTAAAACTTATGTAAATGATTTTCTTTGGGGTTGTCGATGTCACATGATTTTTTTTTTTGGTGTGTTTTGGGCTAAAATCATAAAATAAAAATTGATATGGGTATAATAAAAAATAAAAATTTTTATTGAAAATTTGAGGTAATTTAAGGATTTATTAGCATTATTTTAGTTATTTAAAAAGTATAAATTAATTTTAAGATTTACATACAAAAAGATAAAATATAAATTATCATTTATAAATAATTAACGAGTTAAATAATTATAAATAATTAAAAAGTTAAATATTTATTTGATCCATGTATTATGTAAATTTTGCCAAATTCCTACTTAAATAATAATAATTGGCAATTTGGTATTCAAAGTTTACTTTCATTGAACATTTTGATCTTTTAAATTAGCACTATTAATCAAATAACTCGCATAACAAGAAAATATTAATAAAATTATGATGTGGTAAATATATTGCATTTAGATATTCATTTTCGATAATACAATATATATTTTGACATGTTTATCTGAAAATCATATTGTACAATCGGATATCTATTTTTGTAAATATAAAAAATTATCCCCATATGCATATTAAATAATGGTATTATTATTTTCGCTTCCTAATGGTATTATTATAAGTTTTTAACATCTTGTAATACATAGATCAACTTGAAAACTGCATTAACAGAATATAATCAACCACCAAAAAATTTAGATACTAAATATGATTGCACATATTCATTTACCATGAAAGATGTAAGATTATGTTTTTGAGTTAGTTTACTATGGATGGCATAAAATGTTAGTTTGTATAGACATAATAAGTTAAGTATGTTGTGCATATGTTTTGTGATAGAGAAGCTTTGATTCCATGAGCTAGACAAGTTGAAAAAAATAATTGTTTTGTGATTGTAACTAAAAACTCTTAATTCTGAGGGCCCAGGAAACCTAGAATAAGATTGGTATGTAAACAAAGTTGAAAATATAGACAATAAAAAATTAAGGGTAAGATAAAAGGAATGCAATGTAAAAGAATAGGAACAAAAAAGTGTGGTTCTCCATTTGAGTTGAATGGGATTAAGTTGACAATGGATGATCAGTGGGGCATGAAAGTAGTCCGTGGGTTTCACAATCATCTATCAGTAAAACAATTATAGGGACATTTATTTGTAGGTTAATTATTTGAAAAAGAAAAAAAGAATAGTGGCTGATATGTCAAACAGTATGGTTAGACCTAGGAATATATTGTTGATCATAAAACAACATGATGAAAAAAATGTCAACACTATAAATAGAATATACAATGAATATCAAAGATATAGATTTGTTAAGAAAGATAGTAGATCATAAATGTAACAACTTATGAAGAAGTTAACTGATAGTAAATACCTAGAGTGGTATAGGATTAACAAGTCAAACGACTATATGAAAGACTTATGTTGGGCTTATCCTATTAATGTAGATTTGTTGCAAGCCTTTTTAACTGTCTTGATTATGGATTGGACCTATAAAACGAACAGATACCATCTGCCATTGCTTTAAAGTATTGATGTGACTTTCATTGAAATGACATTTTTTGTTGCATTATGTACATGAAAGTTAAGCGTTCTAAGAATTACAGATAAGTACTGGATAAGTTAAAAAATTTAATGCCTCTCAATACATTTCCTACTGTCTTTGTTACTAATAGAAATTTGGCATTGATGATGCAATAGAGGCTGTGTTTCTCAATATGATAAATCTTTTTTATATATTACATATATCAAGAATATGCTTTCAAAATGTAAGAAGTTTTTTTTTTTAGCAAAAAAAGAATGGGAAGCATTCGTGTCAGGTTGGAGTATACTTGTGTTTTCTTCTAATAATGATGAATACGAAAGGCATCTAAGTTCATTGAAATCTGATTACTTTTGGAAAAATCAAGTATGTGAAAGAGCAGTGTTGTTGACAAAGTGTAAGGACATATTTATTGCTGCTTAGATGAATAAAGTAATGCATTTTGTTAATGTTATAACAAATAAGTATGATTTATGTGGCATTTTTAAGATTGTTTATGTTTAGGATTTCATAACAAAACATTAATATATTTATATTAATTCATTTAGGGTCAAGAGAGCACATGCAAATTTAAAAAAGGCACCTTGAATTATCCCAAGGGGATTTTGAATCTTCAAAGAGGATAATCAACTCCTTTATAAAGCTACAACAAATAAAGATCAAGGTTTCATTTGAAAGAGATTTTACAATTGTCGAGCATAATTACAAGCCTTCATTGTTTAAAGAGTTGCGATGTTTGATATCTAGAAGGGCACTCAATATGATATTGATGAAAACTAAATGAGTTAATTATGTTGGGATTCACAAAAATGCTTATGGTTGCATAATCAGAATTACGTATTGGTTATTAAGTGGGTATAAAATTATGGAGCATATAAACATGTGAAGTTTAATTTTTTTTTTATTTTTTATCTAAAGTGCATCCTCATCGAAAAAATTTAGATATAATGAAGATTCAAGTTAATGATGCCTCTGAAAAGTTGAATATTGTGTCCGAGGTTGACTGAATCATAAAATGCTTTAACAAATATGAAGAGTTCGGTAAATTAGCCATGAAAAAAAAAGTTAAGAGAATTTGGTGATCCATCAACAACTATTTTGATTCTACCACTAAATATGGCTAAGACAAAAGGTCATAGAGCTATAAAAGCATATACATCTACAAAGTGTGATAGGTCACACTAGTAGATTGTGTTATCTACTTAAGATAGTACATTACCACAAACCACTGTAAACTCAATGAAAATGACAACATAGATCACTAAACTTCATGTTCAGTATCCATATGGTAAACAAAAAATGGATAATTAGATAGTTTACCAATGGAGTTACATCAAAATATGCAAAGTATCGTTGATGTTGATAAGATGGACATTATGGTTTTTGTTCTATTGCTGGGCTACTTGGATTAGAATTAGATGGTTGGTGCAAGTGCAATAAGATTTAATTGTTAAATTTAATTAGTTTCGAGGCTAATATGTGACTTTATATGAATTCATAGAGCACGTTGAGGAATTGTTAGAAACCTTATAGTGTTTTGACACTTCTGCCTTTTACAATAAGTGGATGGCTTTATTTGATATGGGTTATTTAATTGTCTCACAATATAATATCGTGTTAGTTCACAGCAATTTGAGACAATGCCTAATATATTCCCTATTATATTTGTACCACCTATACCATTAAAGCACAGAGCCACTATGATTGGATCTGTTCATGGTTATCATTTTATGAAGGTACTGATAATTAGTGTCAATACTTACCATTTGTATTATTGATAATGACATTATACTTTTCATTTTTATTTTATGCAACTATTAATGAAGTCATTCTCACCTATACTTCCAATTGTATACAGCTGGCATAGGATTCGTTATGATTTTATTGATGATGGAATATGTGTCTCGCATAAAGGATTTCAAGTTATTGCTTAGTACAAATTTTGATATGGCCACTTAAAAAACAATACACATTGGTTGATTATTTATAATACTTGTTTATTAGATTAATGTATATGTTAATAGTTTCTATAATGTTGTATATATTGAACATGTTATCTAGTGGGATGTGTTATATTGAATATTTTTTCTCATGGGATATGTTATATTGAACAGGTTATCTGATGGATGTTTTATGAATGCAATATAATCTAATAGATGTTTTATAAACATACTTTACTAAATAAAATTAATAAAGTTACAAAATCATTACCTTACTTTATAGTGTCAATACCTTACTCTTTCTTCCTCGACTTCTTAAATGTAATATATACATGCTGTGGACAAGTGAGCTTTGTTGTCATTGATGCAATTAGTGGGGAGCTTTTTGGCAGGGCCGATACTATTGTCGGTGCAATGAAGGGAGAGCTTATGGGCAAGGTTGATGTTGTTGTCACTGTTGGGGTAGGGATGAAGCAAGCATTGACGACTTGAGCGATGTATATGTTGATGATGGGATTAAAGATGGAATGGGCATGGGAAGAGGCCTAGGTGGTGCATGTGTTAGTGGGATTGTAAATGGAGTGGGCATGGGCGGTCTGGATGATGCATTTGTTAATGTTGATGGTCTAGATTCAATGGGCAAAAGCCGCCTAAACGCCTAAAATGATGGTGTAAGAGTTGATGTCTAATGCGACACTTCTGATCTAGACTGATTGTTATTGCTTGCTGCAGTGATGACCTAGATAATATAATGTGTGCTCTAATAATTACGTCTCTCCATAAATTAACACTATAGTAATTCACTAGACAAAACATGCTTAAGAATAGACAAACTGATCAAGCTCTGTAACAAAATATTAGTAAGGTAATTAATATGGATAATATATAATCAAAAATAATAAAGTAATAAATAATCATAAAATCATAAAGTTTATGACTTATTACTGATAGGTGCACTATCGATTGTTTGATACTGAAATATGGATCTACATTTTAGATTTTGAATTTAACAATGTGAAATTGATGCAAACCAATCATTATAATTTGATGAATGCTCACCCGTCTCTAATATCTTTGGCTTCGACATTCAGTTGGCAAAATATGCATATCCCATTTTTTCCAATATTGGTTCAGAAACCTATATGTAAATTCGTATGTGTTAGATAATGAACCTTATTGAGCTTAAGATGAGGTTAAAGGGGTCGGAGGAATGGTTGTACAAATCCAAACTGTTGTAGAATCTTTTTTGAATGATATGGCTTTATGATAGCCCTACATTTGATACATCATTTAAAATTGTAATATCATCCAATGGATGTTTCTTTCATTGATCGATGTATGATTCCCAGCATACATCAAATACCATTAACACATCCAATCACTCTCGTAAGGCTTGTAACATACCAACATAAGTACGAGACTCCTATCATCGAGTATGCAATTGATCATTGGTGTATGTCAATATGCCTACTAGACTTAATAAAGGAAAGTACTCGTAAATCCATGCCTACATAAAATAAATGAGTAATAATTAATCACATATTAGTTTAATAATAAATAAATCAAATAATTATAATATATGGTGACTAATCATAAATATATGCCTGTAGTTTGATAACTAGTGATTTGATACATATTTGCCCTACTTGCAATGCCAAGTTCCTTGTACAAATATGTTAGGCAAGCTATCCCCCAAGATTATCTACTAGTGGCATCGAAGTTGCTTTGTAGGCTTAAGTATGTTATTGATACTTTCATTGTGCTCTTGTCAATGAATAATGTACACCTTAGCAAATGGAGTAAAAAAGCTTAGGATGCATACTTTATAGTTTGATCATCTAATGTATCTATTATATTTTTGAAAGTATCTTGTAGCCACTGCAGTTGAACAGTGGGTCCACAACCTTATTAGTCTTTGTTTCTACCTCAGATAAAGAAACTCCAAGTAACTTGACCAATAATGTGTTCACCTCATTGATTGTCAAATAATCAACTGAAACCATGGTCCTGGTGATCGATATGTGTAGAATCACGAATACATTATCCAACATGATAGTCATCTTTTCAAATGGTAGATAAAATGTATTGGTCTCAAGCTGTCACCTTTCAACAAAAGCCAAAACTATCTATTATTTATCAAATAATAGGTGTAGTTAATAAGTGAATCCAACCTCGACTACATTGGCTCGGATACGTCTACGTGCATTGTCTAGATACTATTGCTATAATTTAGGTCCATGATTAATCGATTTCAACGGATCTCGCTTTTGTAATACTAACAACAACAACATTAACAATATCAATAACACAAACAATAACATAAACAATACCAACAATTACAACAATCAATTAATTCACTTTAAAAACATAAACTAATACTATCATATTTTATGATTCAAGTGATTGTCTAGCCATTTTATATCTACAATGCAACATGAGATCTAAAACTCCTAAAGACAGATGTATCAATCGGATCTTTTGGAAAAGTTTGAGAAACCTACTTTGCATTATCATCTCCATCCTATCATGATGCTCATGGGTGGTGGGTTCCTCATCATGAGTGGAAAGCTTAGCCTATGGAATATCATCTCTTGCATAATCCTCAATTGGCTCATTATCTTCTAAGACTTAGCATCACCTCTCAAAGATAGTTGGATAGCATTACCTCTCAAAGATAGTTGGATGCCTTCGACTTGAACTAGGATTAGCTGCGGTATGTCCATCACTTCTGTCAGCCTTGACCTCTCGTACAAATGCTCTTCCTCGAGTTTGAGCCATATTTATTGTGACATAATACAAAAAGTAACAATTCATTAAACTAACATATGCTATGAATTTCAATTTTAAGCTTATAAAAATAGATTTTTGCAAGCTCTAAAAGGCTTTTTTGGATATTTATTTCTGTAAGCCTTTTAAAGATTACAAAAATCTTACAGATTTAAATATCTAAAAGCTTTTCAAAACTTATACAAAAGTATTTTTTTTAACTTTTAATTGTTAACTTTTTTTTTTGTTTTTGTTTTTATTTTTTGAAAATTTTATAATATTTTTTATATTTTATATTTATTATATTTGAAAAATTTTTTAAAAATTTCAATTTTTTTGATTTAATTTTTTTTTTCTCTTCATAATGATATGGCCATGAACCCACTAAATATATAATGATAATTAAGTGACAACTAATATTTTATCATTGGTCAAAAAGTCACATCATAATAAAGTTAACCCTTAAAATAAAATGCTTAAATAATTAAAATTTTTTTCATCATCATTATTATTATCATTGTATTGTTTTTGAAGGTATAATTGACATAAAAAATTATATACCATTTCCAATTGAAATACTTAAACCCTAATTTTATATTTTTCATTTTAGGGTAGAAGCAAATTTAAAATGGTCCTTAAGATTTAAAATATGACACTTAACTATTTTATGATTTATTTTATTACTTATTTGCCCAAAACCTTAACTTTTTTCGTTATTTTCAAACATTTTTTTTTAATTTTTTCCTTCATCTTCTCTAACAATTCATTCTTTTTTCTCTAACTTTCTCTCTCTAACATTCAAATTTTTCACTTTTCTCTAATTTTCCTGCTAAAACCCAGAAAACTTAAGAACCAAGAACATCAACCACCATGTTCTTCAAAATTCTCAGAATCCGATGATGCTCTAAAAGATTCTACGTTTTTGGTTTTGAATCTAGCTTTGGTGTGTAAAAAGAGCATTAAAAGAAAAAAATGTATTAAACCTTTTACCTTATTTTTTTGCATCATTACTATATAATCCAATCACAAATTTCTTTTATGGAAATTCTTTTCTTTAATTATTTCCCTCTATTAAATCAAATAAAAAATATAAAACAAAAATAAAAAATTATAGTGAATAATAGAAAAGGAAAAAGAGTCTCACCATATATAACAAGAAGTTCATGGAATGTAGCTTCTTAGCTTCACTAGTTAACAAGATCCTTTGAACCACAGATTTCAAAGCATTACCAACAATAGAACCAATGCAAACTCAAAATCCAAATAGGTTAAACAAAGGTTCACTATTACTAGCTAAAATAATCTCAAAATCCATAGCCAAAATTGCAAAATAAACCTCAACAGATTTCTTTTTGCAAGTGATTAAAAAAAAATGGCTGTGAAAAAAGGGGTCATTAAAAGTTACGAGAAAGATGGGATCCAATGCTATAGATTCTACTTTTAACATCATCAGTTGGGGTTATCGAAATATCTAAAACCTAGTGGTTGATAGTGGTGATTAAGTCCAGTCTTAGTTTAATTATCCTCTTTGTCCATGTTTGCCTTTCCACCATTTGGGTCTTTTGAGATTGTCATAATGTATAGATTCATAGACCTACTGCTAGACATGAATTAGAAGAGTCGTCACCAATCTTTTTTGATTAAGTATGATTGACCACCTAATTGAATATGATCTGCAAGATAGATATTAGGTTTGAGAGTCGATTACGCTTGAAGAAAGTTGTAACACCCCCACAGTACTCATCTAAAGAATGGTACCAATTTGATTTTAAATTATCCAAATCTTGATCATTTTGATGATTTACCAAATAATTTAATATTAAAAATTAACCATAAAATTATTTTAATAGTTTGATAGTAATTTAGGATAATTCTCTCATCTTATGAGTATTTATGAAAATTAATGTCCTACTCTGAAAAAGTTTTATTGTCGAATTTATTATTTTTTATTCTATAAAAAAGATAATAAATCTCTCAATTTTTCATATTATTTTGAAAACATTATTTACAAAATTTTTTTTCGGTAAAATCAATAAAATAAAATAAATAAAGAAGATGAAATAAAAAACTTAAAACACAAAATGATAAAATAAAGATAAAAATAAAAATAAAAAAAACCTGCGATCTGTCAAGCTTGAGACGCGGATTTTCACACAGATCATTGAATTCAAGTAAAAACTTCAAGCTTCAAATGCAAAATTCCTCATGCTCTTAAAGAAACGGGTCGAGCCACTTGCGGCACTTTATTTTTCTTTCCTTTAAATCCTAAACGACGGCGTTTTGGTGGGAGAGAAAACTCTAAAGCCAACACTTGGCAGCCTTCTTCTTGTTTTTCAATACCTCTGTCAAACTTTTCTTATTTCAAATTCTCTCAGCCTTCTTTAAAATTCACCCAAGAATAGATTACCAGCAACTCATATTTCGGTTGATGCTTGCCAACTACTACACTGTCGGTCACTAGCCTAATCCCTCTTTCTCCAAAATTTCTTCAACCCAGAACTTGACTTCAACTATAACTCAAAACCCAACGGAAGTCCACTGTAGTGCAGTAAAGTAGTACTAAAGCAACCTTTAATCGATTTATCTCCAATTTTAATCCTTTTCTCGACTAAACTTCAAAAGGAAAGCCCAAACATATTCAAAGCCTAAATCCTTTGCTGGCCATGATTTTTTCTTCTAATATACATACTTGTCTTCTAATTCTTGATTTGATGGATGATTTATTGGATTTCGGGCATGGATTCCTTGGATGTGTTGGTGTTTGATTTTCTGTGGGTTGTTCCTTTGCAATTTGCTTTTTTTTTTTTTGTTTTCTTGTTTCATGCTTGGCGATTGCTTCTAGGTTTGTAGATGGGTTCTCCACTGGATTGACTTGTTTCTGAAAATTGTGGGGCTGGCCTTCTGCTTGTTTTCTCTGCATGAATTATGCCCAACAAATCCAGAATTGAATCACCAAGAATCATGCTCCAACGGATCCAAGATTGATCACCAATTTCCTTTTTTTATTTTAAACCTTTTTTATTTTTTTAAATAATAATAATAATAATAATAATAATAATAATAATAATAATAATATAGTACTATATATATTAAAATAAAAAATATATAATATATTAAAATAAAAAATACGATCTAATTGACCCTGGACATGATCTGATCGACCCGAATACAAACAGGTGTATATAGAGATAATAGAAAAAATAATAACTTTAAGCTCAAAGACTCAAACTTTTTTTTGTCCTTTGGGTTTTCTTCTCTCTCCAAAAAGTAGGAAATGAGGAACGGAGAGGGAAAGAAAAGAATTTTTTTTTCTTGCATTTTTGTATGGCTAGTTAGATACGAAGGAATAAAGGGAGGATGATATGTTCAGTGAGGTGATCTAATCAGAGGGTGAAGACTTAGATTTGAGAAAATGGATAAATGGGATTAATGGAGCATCACCGGATTCGAAGAATGGTTCTTAAGTTTTCAGGTTTTAACAAGAAAATTAAAAAGAAGTGAGAGAGTATGAATCTTAGAGAGAGATGTTAAAAGAAAAAAAGGTGAATTGTTGAAGTACTGGAAAAAGTTACGCTTTTGAGCGAAGAAATAATAAAATAAATTATAGGATATTTAAGTACCATATTTTAAATCTTAAGAATAATTTTGAATTTACCTCACAAGATGATTTTATATAATTTACTTTTTTTTTTATAATTTATTCTTATTTTAATTTTTTAATGTTCATTCTTTTTAAAAAATAAAAAGTGACTAGATAATGATAACTTAATTTAACGATTCATTGAAACATATAATCTTTAAATTTAATATAAACAAATTTGTTTATACATAAAAAATCATAATCTAAGAATAAAAGATATGATTTTAAATGTTGAAATTTAAATTTCAAAGTTTTTAAATACCACTTGTTAACAACAATGTGAACCAATTGTATTAAGATACGAATTCAATACAAGCAAAACTTTATACATTATATTTTTATACAAACAAAAAAAATTTTGTTTGAAAGTAGGATGTAATTACCATTTTTTGTTTAGTAAATTGGTATCCTTGGGTCAGATTATTGTCTTTGTAAAATATATATCATAGGCGCAATACGCGTCCGAACGTTAATTGCGCTAACCCTTTTCAAACTAACGCACAAATTTATATGCCAAAAACTCAACATAATCTCAGCTTTTCAGCTGTCATCACTCTCACTCTTTATTTTCTCATTTTCTTCATTGCTGTCTGCACGTTCCATTTACATTAAAAAAAAAAAAAAAAACACAGAAGAAAAACAGAGTGGTGGGAATATGGCAGGAGGAGGAACAACCTTAGAATACACCCCAACATGGGTGGTGGCTGTTGTCTGCACTGTCATCGTTTTCATTTCTCTTGCTGCTGAAAGAATCCTTCATTTCTTTGGCAAGGCATGTTTCAATTCTTTCATATATATATATATATATATATATATATCGACCCTTTTCTTACATTTATTTATGTGTTTCAGTCAATTTTTTTATTTGTTTATTGTTTCTGCTTTATGTGTCTTTTTTCTTTTTTCCTTTTGATGAAGTGTTTCCATGACCATTTGGTTTTCAGTATTTGAAGAAAAAGAATCAGAAACCTCTCTTCGAGGCGTTGCAGAAGATCAAAGAAGGTCTAGACTCTAAAATAAATTCGGATTTTATGTTCTGTTAATCTGTAAAGGTATGCGGATACGCATAATATTTTTGTGGTGTGGATGCAGAGTTGATGCTGCTGGGATTCATATCACTGCTGCTGACAGTGTTCCAAGACAGGATTGCCAAAATCTGTGTATCAAAGGATTTGGCTAATCAGTGGTTGCCTTGTGAGGAAAAGAAAGAACTAACCACGGCACACTTTCAGACCCTTTTCTCATCCTTTCTACCTAATGGTTCTGGCCGTCGTCTTCTTGCTGAGGCCTCTGATCCTGCTGCCTACTGTACTTCTAAGGTAATCTTTTAGTGTTTTTCAGTTAATGATCAGATCTCCTCATTGATACATAAATTACCAGTTTATCACTTTGTTCATCAAAATCATGTAAAGATGATCTTTATAGACCAAAAATGCAAAGAAGTAAAGAACTTGAAATCATGTTTTATAGACTATATTCACTGTAAATCAGGACAATCTTGTCACTGTTTTTCCCACCATTTATTCTGTATTCTCCCATTAGGAATGGAAAGCTGATGGTTTTCTCCAATAACATTATGTTTGATTTCAATCCAGGGAAAAGTTCCATTGTTATCCACCACGGCATTGCATCATCTTCATATATTCATCTTCGTCCTAGCTGTTGTACATGTAACTTTCTGTGCTCTAACCATTCTTTTTGGAAGCACAAAGGTAAACTTCCCTTCAGTCACTCTAATTCGTCTGATTCTAATATCATGTATAATGTTAATGCTTCCAATTCCCTTTTCATGTTTTTTCTGTCTGAATTTTTTTGGGCCAAATTTCTGCCTTATGTTTGTTACATGTCTTCTATGATCTAGATCCATCAATGGAAAAGTTGGGAGGATTGTGCTAAGGATGTGGAATATGATCCGGAGGGAGGTATTGATTGCTAACACCTAAATTTTTCATGTTTTAATGGCTAATGATATATTTTTCAGACTATTTTTACCAGTCTAGTGCGTTGAATCATTGGCCTTTTCACTAAAATATGCCAATCCTATCAACAAGCAACACTAATCTGCTTCAAACTTTGACTTTTATAGCTAACTTTCTATCAACTAAATTGCATTTTCTGATGCAAGTGTTACTTTGCAGTTGTGAAAACAAAGATCACCCAAGTCCAAGAACATGATTTTATCAGGAACCGCTTCCTTGGTATTGGAAAGAATTCAGAGTTACAAGGATGGGTGGTAAGTCAAGATCTTCTTGTTATGATCATCTAACTTGGAGGTATTCAGCTTCATCAAAGTTCATGTTTATTTTGCACTATAAAAAGTCAAATCCTAAACATTCAAAGCCGGACTACGAGACAGTGAAAAGCAGGTTGCAGCATAAACAGAAGCCAAATGTTTCCAACTTAAAGTTACTGAGTTCTTACTATAAAAGAATATTTTATTAATTGGAAATGCTGAAGATCTTACCTTTTGAGTCATGATACTGATTTTATGCTTATCTGTGAGGAAATTGGATAAATTCCTGACTAAATGGGAAGCTATTAACTTCATCTTAAATACTAATTGTGTCATTACAAGACAACTAATACACCATTTTCTTCTCTATTTATATGGTAATCCAGTAACATAGTTTTTATGGGTTTGATTTGCTGTCAGTATTCTTTTTTCAAGCAATTCTATGGATCTGTGACCAAATCGGATTATATTACACTAAGACTAGGCTTCATCATGGTAAGTTAATTGCATTAATCTATTTCATTCCATTTTTAATTCATTTCTTGTTAAGAACTTGAATGCCTATAATTTACTTCATCAACTCTTTTCCATTAATTTCTGAAAATTTCTTCTCTAGACTCATTGCAGGGGAAATCCAAAGTTTAATTTTCACAATTATATGATGCGTGCCCTTGAAGCTGATTTTAAGAAAGTTGTTGGGATAAGGTCAGTTATGATAAAGATGCTAACTGCAGTTTTCTCAGTTCCTCAATCAATGGTTGAATATATTAAGAAAGTTGTTCCTCACTTAATGTATTCTTAGACTCATAAGCATTTATGTCATTGCTACCTTTGGGGAAAAATGATGGTTTGCCATCAATGCCATGTTTCTGTCCATCAAGAAACAGTTTTTTATATAATAAATTTTCACAGTGCTATCAGTTTCTTGCTTAATTCCTTTCATGAATCACTTAATTGCAGTTGGTACCTTTGGGCATTTGTTGTCATTTTCCTGTTGCTGAATTTCGTTGGTAAGTTACTGATGTTGTCAACTTTCAGAGTTTTTCTATTTAGCTTAACAGAAGATAATGGATTCTACGGCATACTCATCCACTAGAATTTTTGTGCGCCAAGTCTTTAACTGTGTTCCTGTTATAAATTCAGAAAAATTATAGTTCAAAAGCTAAAAATACTGCAACAAAGAAATATCAAATACTGCTAAAACGTCAGCGATCTTGAGGTCTGAGATACATGCATTTGCCACTCCTTGAGATATGAACTCTGATGTTACTTGATTCAAGTCTGAAAATAATTCATTCCTGATAGTGGACCAGCTAGTGAAGATCGTTAATTTTTTCTCAAAATCAAAATTCAATTCTTTCATGCAGGTTGGCATACGTATTTTTGGATAGCATTCATTCCCTTCATTGTAAGTGATTCAAATAAACACTAGATTTATTATATGTCATACATATTTTTTTAAGTAGTTATGTTTTAGTTCTTTTCCTTCTTTGCATATGGTTATTAACTACCTACATATTCAATCAGAGAGGCAGCCGACAGCAAACCAAGAAAGTATTTAGCATTTGACAATGGTTTTCCTTTTGGCAGCTTTTACTTGCTGTTGGCACCAAGTTGGAGCATATAATCACACAATTGGCCCAAGAGGTAGCTGAGAGACATATAGTGGTCAAAGGGGAATTGGTAGTTCAACCTTCAGATAACCATTTCTGGTTCAATAGGCCCCGGCTCATTCTCCGCCTTATTCACATTATCCTATTCCAAAATTCCTTTGAAATGGCATTTTTCGCCTGGATATGGGTAAAAGAATCTTGTCCTAAGTAACATTATCAAATGTCATTTTCCATTATATTCAATAAAGAATGGTGCTAAACATGACCCTAACATATTCATGTGTTCCTCACAACCTGGAAAGATGTCTCAAACCATTAGGGACATGAATTCAATCCTCCCCTTACTACCATTTGATCATTTTGATTCTTCCATTTATAACAGGTGCAGTACGGTTTCAACTCATGCTTGATGGGGCAAGTTCGTTTTATTATCCCCAGACTAGTTATAGGGTATATATGAAGAGAACAAACTTTCTTTTCTGTCTTGCCATATTCAAGTATTTATGTAATCATATTTGGTCATTATTAGGGTGTTTGTTCAGTTCGTCTGCAGTTATAGTACCCTGCCGCTATATGCATTTGTCACACAGGTAAAATGAACTATAAACAAAATTGAATCTATCTTCTTTTCTGTTTTCTGTTTTACTGTCTGGAGTAATAAAAAGATTTGCTTTGTAGATGGGAAGTTCGTACAAGAAGGCCATTTTCGAAGAACATATTCGCGAAGGGCTGGTTGGTTGGGCTCGGAAGGCAAAAAAGAACAAAAAGGGCAATGCTTTAAAAAGGACCGCCAATGGCTCCAGCCAAGTTGGTCCGAAAGAGGAGTCTCCTCTGGTATTTGAGATGGCGGAGATAGATGAAAAGGAGTCTGTAGTATGACTATAGAACTATACAGATTGAATCAGAACTCTAATATAGAGAATTGACATCTTGAGATTAGAGGTGGCAATATAACATCTATTGCAAGTGTCTAGCCTTCTAGTTTTGGTGCTGGGCTATATAATGTTTTTTGGCTTAAGTATTTGGAAATTGCTACTTCAGTAACCAGCTGCTTTGTAGTTATTCTTTTTCTGCCAATCGGCTTAGATGCAACCTCTTCTTTCATCTGCTAAGCTGCAGCCATTGAGGATAAAGTCAAAATATCATATTGCTGACACAGCATCATACTCCATAGTTCAATAATAACTAACAATTTGTGTTCATTAATGCAGCTATCCGTTTATGTTCATCTGATTTTCTTCTTCCAGAAAGAGAACATTCTTTTGGGTGTTGAATTGCTTTAACAATCCTTCAGTCAAACATATAAAAAATTCAGAACCAAGTGTGAGGGAATATGAGCAAATTGATAATATGTTCGTGATTGAGGACAAAATCATCGGTCTTTTGATTTGACAGGAACTCCTTTGTACATTTCTACACGATCCTTCAATGCGTCTCGCCTGGGGCGTGCTGCCTTATTATTAGGATAAAAAAGTACCACTTCTTCAAATGCTTTGAGTGCAGATTTATACTCTTTTTTCTTCTCATATGCATCACCAAGGTTGTTCCAGGCTGTGACATAGCCTGGTTGAATCTTCACAGCAGTTTCAAACTGATTGATTCCTTTCTCCAGCTTCCCATCGCGGACATAACATACACCAAGGGCATTGTAAACCTGGCATTGATTAGAAAAATAGAACACGATAATTTCATGTTTAGGAAGTTCCCAATCAAAATAACCCAAAAAAGTACTGTGCTTATGTGTATTCTTTGCTTTCGCCTCCTCTACTACATACATAACCTTCCTATAGAACTCATCCTTGAAAGGAGCCAAACCAACAATAGATGCCAAACATGGTTACCATGTGTTAACATAATAATTAGACTAAGATTTTTTAAGATTGCTACTTATCATCAATGCACAAAAAAAGACTGACGAATGAATAATTGGACAGACAAACATCAAGAGTATAAAAAGTGAAAATTCAACAGACCAAAAGTAACCAATGCTAAGCTAGCATTTTTATCTGTCTAGTTGAGAGTCAAGATCCATGATTTAATCCGCTTTCCTACCTTGGCCTCATCTTTACCAAAAAACAAGGGCCAGACTTAGGATCCCACATTGATAATGCAGTTTCAAGATTCTTCATTTAACTTCTTTGGTTTTGTAAATAAGATTCATATTGATTTATGATCATCACAACCAAGAAAGTAGTTCAATATTAGTAACAAAAGGTCCAAAATAAACGAGGCACTTTAATTAGCAAACACCATTTCTGTTAGGGAAAACAATTCAAATTTGCGAATTTTGCTCCTAGTGACAGTTGGGTCAATTTTTCAGGGACATGTACAAAAAGCTTCAGTTTGGTAGAAAAATAGCCAATGATCAGTTTGTTTCTTAAATAGTTCATACCATGTAATTTTAGAATTAGACAAGTTCACATCACATCCTGTTAGATTCAGGTTTCTCATAGTAATTTTCTGTCAAGTTAGAGTCTTAGTCATGCCAACTGAAATCATCATATTTTTGTAAAATTTGCTAATGACTGATGTGACCTAATTCAAGTGGTTGTGCATCAATAGCAAAAGAGGCCAAAATCAAGAATGTGTCTAAGCAACAAAGCGTACGATGGTTCAGACTTAAAGAAGGGTATGGGTCTATGTACTGCAAGAACAGGATAGCTAATGCTGAGCCCTTATGATTAAAGTTTAAGTTGGCATCAAAGTTAGTAGTGTTGGCTAGAATTTTCTTCCTTTTCCTTTTTCAAATGAAAAACTAGATCTATATGGAACATTTTTTAACCTTAAAATTCCAGACAGATTAGATACACAGATAATGCTGCTATTCCGCAACAATTTGAGTTCAGATTGTGAACAAGAATGATAAGCAGTAAGGGGAAATTTTATATATGATCTGGGTGGCTAAAGGCTGTAATTTTCAGGTTCTATAAGAAAGTTAGAACCAAAAAGAAGATAAAGTGCACTGCTTACGGCATGATTTATGACTCAAAAGAAAAGGGATACATCAGTGATAGATGATGATTTCATGTTAATGGCAGAAAATGTTTCAAGGGAATTCATCCAAACGAATCACCCATCATACTACTTATCACTGCTCTCTTATCAAACTAGAATGTGAGTGGTTAAAAGCAATGATGTTCATATAAAAATGGCAGACTCAATTGATTGTAACAGCAAGGCAAGACATGCTTAACACAAAGTACAATTTACAGAATAAAACCAATTGCTTCTGCTCCTACGATGTGGAAGATCCAAAAGATACCATACCTGGGCAATATCTTGATCATCTCCATCCCATTTCTCAATTGCCTGAAGCAAATATCTAGTAGCAGCTGGGTAAATTTTCCTTCTCAACATAACAGCACCTAGCTCAAAAAGCTCAGTTGCACTGGCATCTCCACTTCTTACTTGCTCCTAAGTTAAAATAACCATAGTAAATAAAAATGTAGGCACAAAGGAGCAGTCACCATTCACTGTAAAGCTAAGAACAAAGAGTCCAAATTCCTTTATTTTCCTTTTAGTTTTGTAACAGTAACTTGAATAAGTCTTCATTAGAAGTTTAGAAATGTCAAACTTAAATAATCATAATTTTCAGAGCATTTTAAATTAGCACTCTTTTTCACAGGAGAACAGACTCTTACCTGCAACTCTTTGGCAGAAAGGTCAAGCTCTCTACGTACAAGGACTTGACGGATCACAAAGAAGGTTCCAGCCCCAAGTAAGCCTAGTAGTAAAAGCAGATAAGATAGCTGGATTCCTAACTCAAATAACTCTCCAATCTCCAATCTCAGATAAGATAGCAGATAAGTAGTAATTTCACTTGCATTTGCTAGTTGTGCAGAAATTAACCACAAGGCTTGACCAAAGAGGAAAGAAAACAGCACAACTAATGGCTTCTTAACATTTAAGTCCTCAAGTATAGCCAGAAGGTTCTTCAAGGATTCTGCAACAAAACAAAGACATCAATCATCTAAATTCAAGTAATTATGGTGGATATTAGTAGAAAGAATGTATTACAAAAAATAAAGAAAAAAATGATGTCTCTCGGACTTGAATTGAGTCCCTTTTTGGCCAGAGAATCAGACAAACAGAATAGTTATGAAATATAGCCATTAAAATACACTTAGTAAATAACACAGGTATATCATGCACCAAAAAATTAGTTTGTGCAACCAAATACCACTTAAGTTTACAAGTCTCACAAATTTTACACCCTATAAAAGGAAGCATCAATCATTGCAGTAAAGTCAATTGTCTGCAAAAATGTTACACATTCCAACTTGCCCAAATTCCATGTCCACCAGTCTAGAGGCTAGTTATTATATTCTTTGGCCTTCAAGTTATGCATAAAGGATCTTGGTGTCAAAAAATGCCAAAAGTATCCTAAGGGTAAAATAGCTTAGAACTTTCAGGGCTTGTTAAACTATTTTGAAACGATATAGTCTTGTAAATATATTCGTCTATGCTATTCAGGAAGTTTGAGCTTTTTGAATGCTAGCCAATTACTAATTGTGTTGTGAGCATCAGAGAAAGCTGCTTATCATGCTTTGAAAATATAGCAGCCGAAAGAGAGTAAGATTACAAATCTACAAGTGCATGACTAAACTCAAAGTTGAGACTGTTTTACCATCACATCTTGGACATTAAGTTATTTAACCCCCAACTCAACCACACTCCATAAGAATGACATGCGAGGCTTTCTGCCCTTTTGGCGTATTACTATTAATAAGGAATATTGATTAGTATAATATTAAGAGAAATTAAGATGATCCATCAAATAACCACACAGAATGGCTGCCTTAAAAATAATGTTTAATGAGGAAAAAAGGTATCAAGAGTACAAACTTTCAATATTTTATGCTGCATTTTCCCACTGCATGCCATATAAGTTCTTCACGTGCTTATGATAAGCATTTAAACAACCTTGATGATTAAAAAGAGCAACAAAGAGAAAGGAAATTACCATCAAAGTGAGTTGAGGTAAAAGTTTTGTTGCCAGTACTCCCTTTTGAAACATCTGCCTTTATCCACAGTCAATTCAAAAATGGAAAAAAAAAAAAGTAGTAAGAAAGCATGTTAGGGTTAGTAAAGCATATATATGTACCTCTATTCACTAAAATAAACCCTGATTAAAAATTTAAACATAAACTTTTCTTATACAACATTGTGATCATTAAGTAAGTTTTTATCAAAAGAAATCCAGCTAGAAACATATAACAGCATTCCCAGGAAATGTCACATAAGGCATGGAAGAAAACTGAAGACAAGAAATTGCCAAGCCACATAGAAATTACACACCCTTTTATGAGTTTATGCAAAAGCACAGTTTAGACCAAACTTTTTAAATGACAACTATATGCAATCATTTAAGTTTGTTTCCTAAGTTCCTAGTATATCTGATAATACATACAAGCATTAATAGCACTAATTCCAATATTATCAGATGAAGGGCTGAAAATTTCAGAGCACACTTCTTTCTCTACTCAGAAACACTCTAATAGCATAGATGATTCGGTGGTTAAAGCCTTTTCCCTTTTATTCTTTTTTTTTAGTAGACACTTCCATTCTATAGACTTCTCTTGAACACAGTTACCATGCACCCCCACCTCTCCACCAACACTCCATGTTGGCTGAAGCTATTTGCCATTCAAAAGAATGGCTTCTTTGTTTAAGAGAACATGAACTTTTAATCTTTTGCTCAAACTTTGATCTCAAGGCAAAAGATAAAGATAGCTTCACTTTTTGAAACTTCATGTCCAAAATTAGATCCTAAATTGTTTAAGTTTAACCCTTAATTGACCCATAAAGTAGCAGAAACTAAAGCTAATAGTTAATGATGATCAAATCCAAACTTTTAATGATGTTGACAAAAACTTGAACATCCCTTTTACAATTAAAATAGGGATAATGATATGAACACTCATCATTCCTGCTCACTAGCCTTACTCATCCCAACATAGCTGTCCATCAGTTGTGAGGTCCACTTGATATATGGCTATCAGTGATCATATCACGTTCCTTCACATTGCTAACATGTTTTACAATTGAGCTATCCAAGATTGAGTAAAATAAAAAGAACAGTCTGGCTAATTATAATTTGAATTTGAAGGAAATAAGGTGTTTTGTGGAGGAAGTTTTAATTTTTCCAAGAATTCTGGGTTTGCTATTGTTTAAAAGAAAATAGGTGTATCTGTATTTTTGTACGTTTTTGTTTCTGCTGATATGGCAATTCGTGTATCTGTGTCATGTCTATTTCGTGTTAAACATAAGCAAAATACACAGTTTGTGTCAACACACCAATCACAAAACACATTTTTTGGTTTTGCCAAGCATATATGGTTTTTGTCAAAATTTTAAACCGTATCACTTTCACCTTTTTTTTTTTCGTATCCTTTTCATGTTGTGTCTAACATTAACAGGTTTATATATATACACACACACACACATAAATAACAAGTATGTGGCTATGTGGGCATTTTTTGTAGTAACTCCAAATATAAAGATGCCAAGTCAGCAAGTAGTTAGCTAATTAACTAATTTTTAATGAGATTAACTTATATTAGGATCATCATAAAAAGTGAGTTTTTAGGCACCAATGAATAATGCTAACTTATGTTTTTTAAAAGACATGTAATTATTGTGAGATTAACTTATACTACGATCATCCTAAAATGTGAATTTTTAGGCACCAAAAAAATAATACCACCTCATGTTTTTTAAAGACATGTAATTATTATTATATACTCATTCTCGCCTAATTAACTTTCCAACTTGATTTAACTCAGGTTAATTTATGTGAAAATCAATAATTAATAAAAAGGTAAAAATGAATTTTAAACATGGTTTAGGGTGATGAAAACACAAGACTCCTAAAATTGGCCTAGGGTATAACATCAAACTCTTAAAATTGTTTCCATCAAGTGCTCAACCAAAATTTTCTTTGAATACTTCTTTGGGTGGTAGAATCCATCTATGTTGACCTTCACTCATTTGGGCAGCATGCTTCGCTTGAGCTTGGCTATATTCCTTGGCTATATTCCTTCAAGTAATTTCCAGCAAACTGTGCAGTAATGTAGTTCTTTCTGGTCTCATCATGTTTCTGACCATTCTGGCTTCCCCACATAGCCCAAGCAGCAATTAGAAAGAGATTAATCTTTTGTTACTTTGGCAATAGGATAATATGATGCAACCACTCTGAAACATTAGTAAAACATCATTCATTTGGTCCCTAATCAAAACCAAGTTGTCTCCTAACCAATTACATAGTTGACAATTGCAGTGTGCAACAATCACTATGGTTTGCAGATGCCATGATGGGTCCCCCCTTGCATGACATGATTGTGAAATTTGAAAGATGTTTTCGGTCAAGATAGTTTGTGATTTTGTTAATGGCTTTGTTGGGGATTTTTCAGATTAATTATTTGCTAGAGGGCAATGGTTCTTTTTTAATTTTTGAGTTGTATATATTTTCATTCTTAACCAAAGTTAAAGATGAGTTAATTGATTTAATGAGAGTTAATTTGATGAGGATGAGAATAAGATAATTATTGCATTCTTTTAAAAAACATCAGGTGGCATTGTTTTGGTGGTGCCTAAAAAATTCCTTTTTTAGGATCATCCTAATAAAAGTTAATCTTTCAGTGAATCAGTTGCATAAACACGGTAGGGATGAAGAAGATGGGAAGTAGGAAACAGAGTTAGGTATGTAGAATGAATAAATAAACAAAGAACAGTATAATAAAATGGAAAAATTTTCTGCAATCAATGCCTCAATTTTTCTTCATAAAAACAAGGATTTTTTTTCTTAAATCCACTGAAGCACAGAGAGTACCAGAACACATACCTGTAGATTGAGAAATGTAGTGTCATTCACTCCATTGCCTGTCCATGAGCTTTTTAAGGCTGTTTCACCATAGCACTTAACAATGGCCTGGACCATTAAGAAGCATTAACCAATGTTCTTTATAAGCTAAAAGAAACAAGTAAATCTAGCTTTTCGACCCACCAAAATTTATAAGTTGTCCCTCTCTTAACACAATTCTGTAACTAATATCGCAAATTTCACAACTTTGTGACTCCTCTGCTACTCTTTTATGTACACACTATTATCATTTATCACCTCATTTTTAATTAAAAATATAATTTTTCCAATTGATGCAATCAAACATGAATATTAAGCAGATACTGTCATATTTATCATGCAAGGTAACTTTGTAGCTAACCTTTCTTTTTAAGTTTTTCCCTTTTACCTTCTTTTATCTAATATTACTCTTTTAGTTTTTTAAAAATATGAAATTATTTTATAAAAAAATATTTATTAGACTTTACGTTTTTCCGTTTTATGATGCACTATGAATTATAAAAAACATATGTTACAAATACTCAAACGTTAAAAAAAAAAAAAAAACTCTTTTTCTTTCCATAAGAAAAAAATTGAAAATTTTATGGCTTCACCCTCGGATTCAAGGTTTTGATTTCAACAAAAATGTTAAGGATGCGCAAGCAAGGAATAACTAATTCAAGAGAGCAGAAAACCAACAATTGATTCAATAAGAATTGGCATAATTTTTCAGTAGGGAACAGAAAGAGAATGTTACAGATTACTGCCAATTGCACGTAAGAACCAATTTTAGTTGAGAGAAAATTACAAAGGAGACATTCATTGTCTTCCATTTGTGTTGAGAAACCAGACAAAAATCAGTTACCTTCTTGCTCCATTTAGTCCAACCATCATTTCAACATCTAAAAATGGGTATATTTGCATATGTATTTTCATGGATTCCCAACAATTTTTATCAGTGTATTGGTTAAAAAAGCCTTCCTCCAGTTATGGTTCCAAGAAGTTCGGCTGAGCACAGTCCTCTCTTTGCAATAATATACCCCATCTTTGCAATATTGTAAGTGTTGAATATATGCCAATGATTTCAAGAAATTTTTTAAGAAGTTGAGAAGATCAAAGTAGAAAATTTGCTATATGAAGAATTATAACAATAATAGTTATAAGAAAGAGTAAAGGGTAGTTTTAAAACCCGAAAAGAGAGCTTCTTTTGGCTGAATCGGAGAGACCCAGATGTGAGGAAAGAGCAAGAATGAGGAAGCTGGGTTGCTGAGACGCAGACCTTTTGGTGGTGTAAAGATGGAGATGAGATTCTAGTTTGGAGAATCATTTTGTTTTTCGTCTCCAAAGTTCAAACATTAAAAAACATCTATTTGTTTCCAGTGATTTTTTGTGGGGGTTTTTTTTTTTCCGGCTCAACTAGGAAGATACTGACTCACTCTAAAATACACTTAGCAGCAGAGTTCGTTAGCAGTTGAAGATAGAAGTTTACCCGACTCTTCCAGGACAAGATTTAAAAAAAAAAAAAAAAATCAAAAGATAAGGCCGCGTTTGGTTTTCATCTAGGTTTTCATTTTTTACCTCTTTTTTTTTTTTTAATAATTATAGAATTAAATTTTTTTTCTTTTTTTTAATAAGTTGATCCTCTAATTAATTTTTAAAGAATTTTTGTTTAAAATTAAAATTTTAATTATTGAAATTAAAAATTTAGTTTTCATCCCTTAACTTTTGACATCAAAGACAATATTGATTTTCTTAAGTAAATTTTTTAAAAATATTTGTAAAAATTAATATTTGAAATAATATCTTTATTCAAACATTGAATATCATTACATTTTATCAGCAAGTATTACATTTATTACAAGAAAAGTTTTTAATAAGTATACCTAAAGCTGCTTATGGGTCAAGTTGGATCGAATTAGGTTTGGACTGGGTTTAATATAATATTCTAGAATTTTAAGCAAGTCCAAGATTGGTCCAAACTATCTCATTTTTTTTACTTCATTTTTTGTCCAAATTAATTCTTACATGTAATAATAAAATGTAAGCCTACCCAAAGCACTAGTATTTAAATTTGAGAAAAATAATTTTTTTATTTTTTGTAAATTATTAATTTAACTAATTTAATTAATTTTAATTAAATTTATGAGTCATTTAAGCTTAAATCCAATTTAATTTTGTTGAATGTAAATTAAAATTAAATCATTATTTTAATCTTTTATGCAAAGAAAAGTTTTGGCTTTATCCTATTATAAGTAATAAAGCAATTAAGTCTTGCCCATTTCAAAAAAGTAAAGCAAATGACTTTATCTCATTATAATAAAAATATTTTTTTAATTTTTAGGTCGAACCTTAAATGGCAAAACCCAAGACTAGACTTATTTTTTTATCGAGTCTCATTTATTTGTTCAAACTCTTTTAGTGGGCTTAATATTCATGTTTAAACCCTTTAAAATTTTAGGTGGGCTTTTGGGCTTTTAGGTTCGGACATGAGCAAGTCTAAGTGTACTCAATACTAAAAAATTTTCTAAAATAATGATTTAACAAGTATACTTATTATTACGCAATAAAATCCATTTTCTCTAATCTTTTATTTTGCTTCAAATTATGTTACAAAATTATTGTTTTCCTTTTTCTTCTTTTTCTTATTGTTAACATTTTCACTTGGAAATTGGAATTTGAAATATATAGTGTTTTTTTTTTCTTAAGTAACCATTGCATTTGACATGAAATTGTCTATCTTTTTATTATAGGCTAATTCAAATGAGATAGTAAAATATTTCTAAAAAAAAAAATAAAAGGAGTTTCTCTAAACATTTAAAAAATTTTCACTAAACAACTTTTTCATCAATAAAATTAATATATCTATCACCAATTATATATATATATATGTTAGATTATATAATAAATTTTTGTACTTTAGTTAAATGGTGGAATTAGTCCATTTATCTTAATGTCTTCAAATTTAATTTCTATTCTTCATTTAATTGTTGAAATTAGTCAAATTGTTAACGATTTAAATATTTTCCATTAAAATTCATGACCTGATATTTTAACTTTTTTGATGTGACATTTTTACATAGTGATGTATAAAGTCCACAAGGTAAAAAATGATGACATGTCATCATTTTTTCACACTAACTTTTTTTAAATTATACGACTCATTCCTATATTTTGATTAAATGGTGAAATTAGCCTTTTTATCTTAATGTGTGTCCAAATTTGATCTCTATATATCAATTAGCTATTGAATTTAAGATTTGACCTAAAATAAATAAAATAAAACTAAAATAAAAGATAAAAAAAATTTTCAATGCAAATAGATCGAATCATAATAGAGTCAATGCATAGGTTAACATGTGAGTTGCACCAAACTTGTTTTTTAAAACAACGTTGTTTTAACTTATTATAAAAACAAAAAATCATTTTTTTAAAAATTTCCTTCCTTTTCTCCTCTCTCATCCTCATTTTCTTTTTGCTTCTCTCGACAAGTTTTCATATGATGAATTAATGTTTTAATGGGATTTCTAAAAATCAATGATTGAAAAATTCAACGATTGTAAAAAAAATTTATTCAAAAAATCCAAAAACCATCATTACCCAAAAATCAATCATTGACACCATTGTTTTATATTATTATGTAAAACAAAACTAAGTATAATATTCTAAAAATTATAAACCTAAAATCTTTAAAAAAGAATCTCCAAACAAAAAATTATTTCTAATTATTTTTGTTGGTTGTCTTTATATTTATTGTGTTATTTTGTCAATTACTGTTGAATTCTCAAAATTTTTTTAAAACAATCTTTTCAAAAAATTTTCATATTTTCCTTATTTTTAAATTTTTTATTTTTTTTCAAACTTTGACTTCTTGACTTTCACCAATTAAATAATTAAAATAAATAAATAAAATAATAAATAAAACACTTTTGGGCATTTAAATTTGGGTTTAAAATCAAATTTCAAAATTAAAGCTTAATTGATCCAAAAATGATTTTAAAACTTAATGTCAAGACAAAATTCAAAGCTCATTTAATATTGAAAAAATTTTCAAAAGAAAATAAAATGTCTACAATTGCTTTTATTATGGATTGTGTATTTGAGTTTGTTGATTATGGGTTTTGAATCTAACTTTTATGTTTCTATCATTTTAAGAGTTTCTTTTTATTTTTTATCTATTTTTTTATTTCTTATATTTCAAATATATTAAAAATAAAAATTAACAAAAAATGGAAAAAATCAAAATCAAAACAAATAAATAAAAAGAAAGATAAAGAAAAGACATAATTTAATTTATTTTGAGCTTATAATCTAATTTGAGATTAACGTAATTTATCAAATTAAGTTCAATTAATAATTTAAATATTCAAAAAAATTTATCTAAATATGAAAAAAAATGTCACGGTCAAATAAATAATTTATATTTTTTATATGTTATTTTAAGTTAAATCTTAAATTTGATAATTAATTGATATATAGGGATCAAACTTAAACACATATTAAAGTAAAAGGGACTAACTACACAATTTAATTATAGGTATAAGCCATACAATTTGAGAAAAGTTGACATGAAAAAATGATGACGTGTCATAAAATTTTATCACATCATCATTTTTTATCACGTAAACTTTACATGCTAGCAAAATTAATGGCCACGTATGCAAAAGTGAAACATAAAAAAAGTTAAAATATTACGTCACCAAATTTAATGGAAAAAATTTAAATTATTAATAAATTGACTAAATTCGATAATTAAATGAATTAGAAGAATCCAATTTGAACACATTAAAATAAAAGGACTAATTCTACCATTGAATTAAAGTATAAAGACCTATTATATAATTTGACTATATATATATATATTATAAATAGACATATTCTAAAAGATTATGAATCTTTCGTAGCTTATTATACCATAGAAATAAAATATTTCCAAAAAAGTGATATTTAAACAAATGTTTTTGGTACACAGTTCAGTATTCAATAAGAAAAACATAAGAAAAAGTTTTGATTTGTAGAAAACAAGGCATTTAGACCATTTGCACAACAATAGCCTGGTTGAATCAGGCTCGCAAACGGGAAGAGACAGGGAGACAACTTTATTGCTACGGCCATGAATACTCGTTGCCAACACAGGTTTGATAAATGGTAGAAAGAAACTACTTGCAACATGTTATGGTTTTAGTTTAGTATTTACTATTATGATTTTAAAAAAGTATGATTAAAAAAATCATATAAGAATTTTAATATTTAGTATTATCATGAAAAAGTATTGTTAGTGTATTAAAATATAAAAAAGTAAAAAAAAATAAAAATTGAAAATTATAAGGGGAAAATAATTTAAAGTTACAATAAAAAAAAAAAACTTAGCAACATACTAAGGTCTAATTAATTTAATATTGCTATTGCGGTTTAAAAAAAACATTGATTTGAAAAATGTTAGACTTGATAATTTCAGATATGATAAAATGATACATTATGAAAGTGACATGGAAAAATCATTTGTGTTTTAAAAAAAAAACATGTTTTGTATTTATTCGTATTGATACGAATTTCGACACAACACAATTTATCTCATACGTGTTAATATGTCTAAATACTTGACATAATTTAATTTTGTAATACAAATACACATTTAACATGTTTAATAAGTTTAACATGTTTAAGATGTTTAACATATTTTTTATATTTATTTTAATTTAATATAAACATATAAAAATTATTTTAATTTTTAATCTTTTAATTATGATACTTAATTAGCTCTTTAATATCATATAAAAATTATTCTAAACATTTAATTATAATACTCATTTAATAATTATTATAAATTTATTATTTTATATTAATAATATAAATACAATATAAATATTAATATTAGTCTTATATATTATTATTTTATTTTTTAATCTTTAATAGTTTATCATTTTGAATTTGATACTAAAAATTAATATAATTATGTAATATATATTAAAATTTAAATATATATTCAATACATATTAAATGTGTATTAACTTTTTTTTTATTTTTTATACGTTTTTATATTATTAATATGTCAAGTTTAGTAAATTATAAATAACATATAATTGTTATTTATTATTTTAGTCGAATTTTTGTATGTATTCATGTCAGTCATGTCTATTTATTTTATTTGTCTCATGTTTAAATAGATTAATTATACACGGATTAATCTTGTCGTGTCATATGTAATATGTATAATAAACATATCGTATTTGTATTTAGGATTTAAATACATTTTATAATCCGTGTTATATTCATGTTTTAATAATTTGTGTAATTACATGTACCAAATACGACATGAGATATGATGCGAAAACACGAATTGTCAGATCTAAAAAATGTATAGCTAGAAAAATGTGATTTAAGAATTTTAAGTATTTATTATTATTATTATGAAAAAGTCCTATCTATTAGTGTATTGAAATGTAAAAGGAAAAATGATAAAACAATAAAACTTTAAAATTATAAATATAAAAATAATGATTTTACTTTCTAAAAATGTTTTTGAATTGCAAACACGCCTTAAAGAGTTTTTCCATTCGGTTTGCAAAATCAACTTTTTATCGTAAATCTCAAAATTTTCACCTTGTTTAACATTGAAAACGAACTTTTTAGCTAAAAGCATTTTTTGATCTCAAAATGCATTTGATTCGAGAGAATCATTTTCAATTATGCTAAACTGTCCAACACCTTGACAATGTCGCAAAATGCATATCAGCATTTTTCTGGTCTCGATCTATTTCTATGTAATGCTATGTACTGGAAGGGATAATGGCAGATTTAAGAATTAAATTTATAATGACCAATCTCAAAACTGCTACATGTTTTCAATTTTGGATGACTAAAATTGAATCTCGTGCAATCTTAATTCAGTCACTGCAGTAGTTATCCTTTGTTTCATGTGTCTCTTTAAACCAACGATTCTTCTTGAAGATGAACATCAATGTCCCTGTATAATAAATAGGGTGAATAATGGAAATCGAAAACCACAGATAATTCAAGAACAACAAAACCGTAAGGAGACTCTGAACACCAGCGATGGTGCTCAATAGGGAGAAAACAAATTACCTCCCCTTTTTGATGGCCTCATGGGCATACTGTACACCAACAATTCTCAGTGCTGCTGCTGCTGCATTTAGTAAGTTTTCCAGTGAGCCACGCTTTTTTTAAATGCTTTAAGGCAGTTTTCCTACCAAATCCAGGAACCAAATGTTGAATCCTAGGAAAAGCATCAATTTCATCACCCATGATGTATCCTACAAGATTACTTAATGATTACTTAAGCACATCATCCCAAAAATGGTCTACAAGGCCACGGAAAATGAGGACAAGCAATGCTAAGGAGCATTCATTTACCAAAAACCAAAAATTAAGCATTTTTATTCGTACAATAGTGGTTACCGGAATGTTGTTTTCTTTATTGGAATAGCGACTGCATTGTGCTCATATGAGGAACCAAATTTTGTAAAAATCTATAATCTAGAAGAAAAAAGAACCAGCTTCTTTCAGCTCTTACATTATACCAAACAAGGCTGCATCCTTTCAGGAGACACGAAAGGAGCTCTTTAAGAACTCGGAAGCTTCATTGAAACGGCTTACTAGCAATAACTCTCAGTTATACCTCTACAATAGATATTCTCTTAATAACTGACCCTTACAAAGAGAAAAAAAAAAAGGCATATGGGTTTCTACGGAGCATTCATCATATGGGCATCAAGCTGTTTCAAAAAGAAGAAGAAGAAGAAGAAGAAGAAGAAGAAGAAGAAGAAGAAAAAAAGGTTTATAAAACCTTACAAAGAAAAGGCATTGCAATCAACTGCCTAAAATCCTTATCCGGGGAATCAATAACCACATGATATCCTCTTTATATAACTTGTTCCACCAGTGTGGCCGGCCACAATTTCATCAGCTTCATTTGCTTCGATTTTTATTACCCGCATGATTTAGGTTCTCATTGATCAAACTGATAAAACAAAAAAGATAGATCCACCAACAATTTAGTATCAATGATCCATCTGCACAATGGTTTCAGGAAAACTATGAGTTTAGGATTATGATGGCATGTTGGATTGAAGTCGTAGGATGCAACTTTCTTGCCAACAAATAGGTATAATTTTCTTGTAAAAAAAGATCTATTTGGAATCTCAAAAATTATTTGAATAAGCTACTTACTAATATCTTTGGCCATCTAGTAAATGAAAGGATTCTTCCTTATTGTCCTGATTAATGGTACCGTAAAGACAACAAAATATTTTTATTTTTCATATAAACTCTCTCTATTCAGGAAAAAAAAAAAAATGCACCTATGTGATTAGTATAATAAAGCCAGAAATCTTATTTAGTGAGAGCTTAATTTAAATATATTAATTTATAAAACATAATAACATAATAGTATTAAAAAAATGTTAAAATTTTCATATCCAATCATAATTATTAAAAGTTTTATAATTATCTTTGACGCGAATTTATATTTTAAAAAATATTATCCAATAATTTTGTTATTAATTCTTTTAAACACATCTTTTATAATGTACATAATTAAACAATCATTCAATTATTAATTTTTTCAATTATACAATAAATTTTCAAAATGTTTATTGCTGAAAATATTTTTTCTACTATAACATTGAAAACTAACAAAATCAAATATTAGTCTCAACAATAAATAAATTATATTAATAAAATTTTTTACACTTTATCTAAAACACATTAAATTTAAGATTTTTTTTTTGGTTTTGGTAAACCATAACCCCACTACAATCTTTGAAGGTGCCCGACCTAATCAACCTTGACCGAGGAATCACGGTAAGACAACCAAGCTATAAAGAGTTGGAAGCCTCCTCGATCTTAAAAGAAGAGGAGCATGCTATTACCCTAGTCATAATTCGATAAATGCCACAACTCAAAAATTCAAACAGACAAACCTTAAACCCCAACCAAACAAGGACTTGGAAGTTTGGATGTAGGCCATGGAGAAAGAGCTAAAAACAAAACTAGTGGCATTTGAGGATGAGCTTAAGTTCCTAGAAACCTAGCTTTTCACTAAAGAAATTGATAAAGCAATGCCTCTTAAGGGTTTCAAAATGCAGATATTGGAGACTTATGATAATACTTTTGACCTTTTCAATCATTTGAAACTTTATAGGAGTAACATGATGATGTAAGGTACAAAAAAAACCTTGATGTGCAAAGGCCTAGCTACCACCCTAAAGGCGTAGCTCAGTTGTGGTATAATAGCTTGGAAAAAAGGTTAATTACAACATTTAAAGAGCTCAGTTATTCTTTATTATCTTAATTTATAAGTAGTCGAAGAACGAAAAAGATAACTCTAAGTTTGATGTTTATCCATCAAGGTCATGGCGAATTATTGAAGAGCTATGTCAGCATTTTAACACGGCTTTGTAGATTAAAAACTTGGAATAAATGGTCGAGATAAGAGAGGCTTATCTCTTTTTCTTAATCATAAAAAAAGGTAATGATTTCTATAATCTTTCTCTAAGAGAGAGATAACATAGGGCTAGAAGCCCTGTGAAGAAAGGAACTACACTACACTAAATATCTCTTGAAAGAAGATTTTGAATCAAATTGAAAGAAATCCTAACCTCAAATGATCGAAGCCACTAAGATTGAACACAAGGAGAGACCCGACCAAAAAGATTTATCCTTTCACAAGGATATAGACTATAATACTAAAAATTGCATCGACTTGAAATATAATCTATAGATTCGGCTTACCTTGGTCAATAATAACGGATAATGAAAAATAAATTTAAAACTCGAGGTTTAAGAAATAGTGTTCAAACTTTTATATCGACCTGAGATTCATGTCGATCGCCTACTTTCAATCTAATGGATAGGTTGAAGCAATGAACTAGACAATATTAAAAGCCATGAAGAAGAGATTGAATGCAGCAAAGAGGAGATGGGTCGATGAGCTACCAAGGGTGCTATGACCCCTGAAAACAACTGTAAAGGTACCAACAAGTGAAACCCTATTTCATTTAGCATTTGGAATAAAGGATGTGGTACTTGTTGAGATCGACTTTCTAAGCTTAAGGGTCAAACTAGGATCAAAAGAAAGAAATGAAAAAAAGCTTAAGGCCAATCTAGAGCTCATCGAAGAATAGAGAGACATAGCTTTAACACAATAGTAGTTTATTAGTAAAAGGTGTCCAGTTATTATAATAAAAGGGTAAGCACATCAGAAAGGGTGACTTGATACTTAGAAAAGTTAAAACCTCAGGAATAAATGATCAAAGTGAAAAATTAGCCTTGACCTAGAAGGACTATATGTAGTTAAAGAGATTATCCATGATGTAACCTACAAACTGCAGGATATAAATGGTAACGTTATCCCAAGGATGTGAAATACAGATAATTTAAAGGTCTATTATTAATAGCTCGATCTAAACTGAGCTCATACTTGTAATTTGTACTTGAACATAGAAACCAAATTACGTTAAATGAGCCCATGCCTAACTGATGTAACAAAATATGATTTGGAACTTAAATAGATTCTCAAGTTAATTTAATTTGAATGATTAAATAAATCTTTAGTTAATTTAAGTAGGCTTAAACTTCTTGGTTAACCGTGCTTAAACTTGTATGAATAAAAAAAAATATAATAACAAAGATGAGTTAAAGCTTGGACTAAATTGAACAAAAATTTCTATTTGATTTTCTATTAAGTACAAAAATTACAAATGTTTGTTAAGCATGTCATTTTAATTCAAAGTCATTACAAAAACTGACCTCATACATTAATAAAAAATTACAAAAATTAAAAATGAAAGAGTTAAAAATAAAAAGAATCATGTCTCAACAATATTAGCAGTAGCAACGGGAGCAGTATCCTCATCAGCAAGAGTAGCAGCAATGACCTTACCTTCTCTAACCTCTTTCACCTCATGTTCGGGCCCTAAAATTGCTTCGAGCTTAGCGTCCATGGCCTCATCATCCTTGTCTTCCTCTTTCTCTTTTTCTTCAAGCTGATTTAGAGGGGGTTTTGATCTAATATTGTTGATGTCAATATTAAAAAGAAAAAGGTTGAGGTGGAAAAACTTAAATTGCACCTTATTTTTGGCTAGGCTAAAGGCACAAAGTACATTTTTTTAGAGAACTCCACCTTTAGTTGGAGGAGTTCATTGAAAGCCTTTAACTTCTCGATAGCTTTCTTATTCAGATCTTTTCCATCTTTCTCTTTGGCCTTTAGCTTAGATCTTAACTTTGCTATCTCAGTTTGCTCTTTTATTAAATTAGTTAAGGTTTTATCAATTAGGATGACTTTTAACTTCGTTATCAGATCATCATTTCTTTTTTTCTACTCAACCTCTTTTTTATGAGACATGTTAAGGTTAGACCTGATATTACCTAATGCATTCGAGCTCTTCTTATGCTCCTCAATCAAGATAATTTTATCCTTTTCTACCTTGAGAATATGGGTCATACCGAGATAGGTATGGTAAAGGGTTGGCTAGTGTTGTCTAAGGGCTGAATGGAGAATTTTTGTTAGACTGCATTAAATAAACTTAGACTAAGCAAAATGAAGAACAATGATAAAACTGAGCTAAAATCAAGTAATACTGACTAAGGGAAAAGACTATGACCTTGCAGAACCTACCCACCACATCGAGGTTCTTGGTGGGGTCATTGGTGAGAACGTACTCCAAACTTGTAAAAATCTTCTTTGAGCTAGGCTTAACACACTTGTCTTGGGATTTTTTAAATGGAAGAGAAGAACTTCACCTATAGTGTTTTCATAATAAGAGGTGCTTGTGCCAGGAAAAGATCCTGACCAATACTAGCCTTCATCTTCTAAGCTGTTAAGAGTGTTGTATTGAAGGGTTGACAAACTTATCTTTCCACAAGATGGGGTCTTGAGCTAAATTTTCTTTTAACCTCTTTTGGGCTTGGAGGTGTGTTTGTACAAGATGAAGTCAAAGTCATCGTTAATGGACATTTTTGTAAAATCAACCTAATAGTTAGATAAAAATCAGGTCAAAATAAAATCCTACCGAGTTACTTTAAACCTACTATAATACTTCATCTTATTTATTACTTTAAGAGAGGTTAGCCTATAGGTATCAATAACGAGCTCCTCCTACGAGTGTACTATATTATTTTATCTCAATCTAATAAATTCAAGATGGAGAGACCATTGGTGCATCCATAAAAGTACCAGGCACACTTTTTATTTCCTAGACTTCAACTTCAGTAGTGATCTCAACCTCGAGTTAGCTATCTTTATTTGTTTTCTATTTTTGAAGACAAAAGAAGAGTAATTTTCAATTCTTTATTGAGCTCGAACAATTGACGAATAATTTTTTATTAGGCTGAACTATTACATAATACTACATTTTATCACTAGGGTGCATTTTAATAGAAAACAATTCCTTGAATAGAGGGAGAGAAGGAAGAATGTTTAGATGTTAACAAAGAATAATGGAAGCAATTATGTATCAAATAGAGTTGGAAGTGAGTTGGGTGATAGTTAAATTATAAGAATTAAAAATTGAAACAAACAAAAAGTGAAGTGGAAACCTTAGACCCACCATAAAAGAATCTCAATATATATATAAAGCCAATGTGGCTCAAATCTATCAATGACTCAATCTGAAGAATTTGACATTATTATACTATACCCCTTTTTTAAAAAAAAAAAAGTGATTGCCAGAGCACAGATGTAATGAGCTAAACACATGTTAGGATAGTCATCATAATTTGTCCTACCTTTTAGTTCACTCATCACGTCCTTGGTAATCATACCGAGGCCATAAGGAGTATATACAAGGACCTCGACCAATTCATCCTACTCTATAGGATTATTTTCTTTGCTACCATTTTCCTCAGCTAAAGTACTCCCTTTCTCTTATTCTTCCCCAAAACCCTCTTCATCACTAGAATCTTTACTACCAGAAGACTCTGACTCCTAAGCAGGAGTAGGATTTCGAGGTTGAACCATGACTGAAAGCAACTCAACTCTGAAGGAAGAAAGACGAGGTGGAGACCCTTTAAGAGAGAAAGTGATCTCAACAAGAACTGATCGAGAGGGAAAAGAAATGACAACAAGAGCATCGATAGGTGGAAGAGTAAAAGTAGAACAAAATTAATGTGACTAAACCCCAAAAAAGGGGAATAGCTGAAGATGAAAAAAGGTCGGTTATAGAAGATAGACCAATTTGAGAGATAGGAAAATGTGATGAATTTTGTAATTCAAAGTCTATCTAAGCACACAGTTTTTTTGTGTTCAAGGCTCATTTTCCTCTTACTCGAACATTTTCTTAGTTTATTGCTACCATTCCTTAGACATTGCGTTAAACTAGAAGGCCATCTTCTTATAATTACAATTCTTGATGAATGGTGGAATCAGATCGTTATCATCCTACCTGAGTTAACCTCCCTTAGGTTCTACTATGAAACTTTCAGCCTTCTTAGAACTTATATTAGAAGATATAGACAAAAATACGTACTAAAAAAAATAAAGAAAAACTTTAAGGCTGGAAAGCTTTTGAGATCAAAAAATTAAAATTGGACTCAGAGCAAAAAAAACAGAAAGGTGAAAAATGAAAGCCCCAACAACCCTTTTTAAAGTCACATCACAGATCAGATGAATGGCACAGACCACACCAGTGTCAGATTGAAGAGGGTAAGACGTGTTTTCATCCTCCCTCTTTAAATTGTTTCATTTAGACTACCTTTCTCTTCATTTAATGTTGTCAGATCAGCTAAACTGGATGAATCCCTGGTTAGATTGACCAAATTGAACGAATCCTAGGTCAAATCGGCTAGATCGAACAACTCTCTAGGGTAGACCGGATGCTTAGTCCATCATCAGAGTTAAAAATAAAGACTTGAATCCAAACACCTAAAATAAAACATAGGTCTCACGTCAACAAGATGAACTCCAAAACTAATCTCGGACTATTCCGAACAATTATCACTTTGACAAAGATAAGTAAATAATATCCAAGTAAGAAGATGACAATGTAGCCACGCAACACAGCTCTATTATATGAGTTTTCTTTTTAATTGAGTGCTGATAAACAGGAGTTTATAAACACTTAGTAAGATTAGTTAAAATATTAATTTTAAACTTATTACGATTATTTAAAATATATTTTACAATGATATGACATATTGAACACTTAATAACTTCTTGATCTTGTTATTTATGGGAACCTAATATTTGTAAACTCGAAATGATTTGTAAAATATATAAACTATGTTTTTGAAAAGTTCAAAGTCGATTTAAGAATTTATATATATCACCCTCAGATAGTCCTATATATTCTGTAAACTGCAATAGTCAAGCTAACATTTATCGTTTGTAGTCAAGTCTTTGATCATGAAGATTTTTAAGTACAATTTATCATTGGCAAATCATTATCATCAGGAGATGAAAGATAGTTGGAATACTAAAAGTATATAAGAAAGCTGAAAACCTAAGAAGCTATTATTTATCAGAATATAAGAATGATGATTGGAAAATAAGGTTTCATTGTTTGAACAATTATAGGCTTTGGCTTCTTTTCTGTGAACATCAATGAAGTGACATAAAGGGGAACAAAATCAAAGTTAGACTAACAATAATCAGTTGAGTTCTCTAAGAGCAAGCAATATTTTCATTTGGGATCATTCTCTTGTAATACTTTGATCCATCCATTGCTTCACCTTTGGTAGAACCCCAAGCCGGAGCTTAAGATCCAACTCCTTGAGGCTTGTAGGCTTTAGTCCAAGAACCTACTACTGAAGGGGAGAATATTTCTTTTTTGAAACTAACAATGACAGTGTTGAAATAGTAATCCATATCTTGCTTGACTTATGTTTGAACTTATTTGAAAAACAGTTGTGTTAACATGATCTGTTTCATGTTCAAATTGAGTTGAAGTTGCATGTTTTCTTTTAATGAGAATTATTGGTCCTTCAATATTTTTCATGGCTTGATCTTCAATGTCTTAAATTTTTTTTTCTTTAAAGTTTTGTTTTAAGTCTTTATGTTTAACTTCTATTTTTGCTTTTTTAATGTGAATTTTTGGTTATTTGTAATTGATAGCAAGTTATTGATCTAGAGTTCGGCTCCTATCATTAGTTGAAAGTGCAAAAAAGATTTAAGTTGAGGTATGAAGAATTTTTTATTTGCTTTGGTGTTTATTTTAGTTAATAATGTACTATTGGTTTTATTCCCTTATATATATAATTAATGATGATTGTGTGGTCTTGCTTTTTCATTTAAAAAAGATTTAATCTAAATTCGTTCTTTTGATACATGAGGCGGTTGAATGTTAATTTTTTTGAGTTTGCAAAATTTAAAAAATAAGTGGTTTTTGGTTTATATGCGGAACAATTGTATTTACAAAAAGAAGAAAAAAAAAAAGAAGGACAATCATTTTTGGGATGTTGAGAATAAACTTAATACAGCATTGGACCACAGGGGTGATCGATAAGTCGTAATAAGAGACTATATGTTTGCGAGTGTAACATGAGAAGTGGATAAAAGTAGAAGTGATTAGTAATGTTAGCTTATGTAGCAAATAAAGATGATAATGTTAGCTGTTAACAGAGATGAGAAAGTAGAGAATTTTTTCTTATTGAAAAGGATTTCATAAGTTATTGAAAATGATAATGATATCTTATTTTCTTTACCCAACGCAGCTGAAAAAGTATAGACTGGGATTATGAGAAAGCTGAAGCTGGTGGCCAAACGAGGACAACTAAATGATCGGATTGAATTCCCTACATCAATGCACTTGCTCCTATTCCAAAGTTCAAAGTATGCTTTTTTTTTTAATTAAGCATATACCACAACCCCAACTCAACAAGTTTCTGATTTTTTTTGTTATACCTCAAAAATAAAATAGTCAACACCAATGATTTTTTTTGTATTACTTGGTGTTTCAAGGCAACAAAAGCGTGACATAATTCTAGTTATTATATATATATATATATATATATATATATATAAAGGTAAATTGTACGTTTAGTCACCTAATTTAAGATGACTTTTTCTTATTTTATTTTGGTAATCTAATTATGAAAAGTTATGATTCTGTCATTAACATTTATGACATTATTTTTTTTTTCTTATTCAGTTGTTAGTCTCTAAGACATGTTGATAAGACAATGTCACATTATCTGTCAAATTTCATGTGGCATGGCCATGCCACATAGTATTGTCGTGACATTATAAATTTTGAAAAATATAAAATAATTAAATAAAATAAAAATAAATTATATTTTTAATCCATAATTTTTTGAGAGTTTTTATTCTGATAACATAATTTTCAAAAATTTATAATTTGATCATTAACATTTATGAAATTATTAATATTTAGATTTCACTGTTAACATAATTTTATAACTATTTAAACACCAATGATTGATGAAATTTAATTTAATAAATTATTTTATTATTTTTGTTGTCTATATTTGTTTTAATATTTTGTTGCATGAAACTAAAACTATAAACTTTCAATATAATTAGAATCATAACATTATCAAATATAAAATATTTACTTGAATTTATTTGAATGAATTGAAGGACAAATATTTGAAGCAATGTTATTTTAATAATTTTGGTGATTAGATAATATTTATTCATTTTTAAATTTAAATGCTATAATTACAATAAAATAAAAGTTTATAATTTGATTTCATGCAATAAAAACATCGAATACTTATTTTTACTTTTTTATAAATTTTGATAACTTGTTTGAATATTATTCCAATATATTTTAATATAGCTAGGTAATATAAATAATAAAAGATATTATATATATATTAAATTTCATAAACATTAGTGATCAAATCATTATAAATTCTTGGTGATAAAGAACATCAACAATGAAGATCAAAATATTAATAAATTTTATAAGCGTTAGTCATCAAATTATGAAATTTTTTAAATGGAATGATCAAAATAAATATTCTTGAAAAGTTAATTGGTTAAAAATGTAATTTAATTTTTATTTCTTTTTAAATTTATATTGTCACATTAATAATATTGTGGCATGTCAGATTACATGATGATGTCACGTTGTATCTGGCAAATGACGTGATATTGTCATGTCAATACCTCGTTAAAGACTACCAACTGGGTGACAAAATAGATAAAAACAAACCTAAGACAAACCTTTACCGCGGCTTACTCTTTTCTCGAATAAGCTCTACTGATTAAAGATGTTAACGGTGGGGTATGAGTAAGATAAAACATTTTTCATCTTCATCTTTATTTTTATATTTTTATATTATATTTATTTTTATTTTCATATCTAATAGATATTTTTAAATTTATTTTTATTTTCATTCTCACATATATTCAATGAATATGAATAATACACATACTTATAACTTTTTAACATAAAAAAACTAAAAATTAAAATTTTTTTAGCTTTTTTAATTTTTATCTTGTATATTTAGATAATTTTTTATAAATATATATATATTTTTTTTCAATAAAAATATATTAATTTTAATTAATCTAAAATAATAATTTTTAATATTTAATAAAAAATTTATATACTAAATCTATATATATATATATATATAAATATATATGTAGAGTACAAGTGTGAGGCAGATACTATATTATCAATCACTATTTTTATACCCAATAAAAATTTAAAATTATATCAATTTTCATCTCTATACCCATAATATAATATCTATCTTCATCCCTATCTTTATTTGGATAAAAAAATAAAATTCTCCATTGGATATGGCTGAGATTGAAATCCCTGCTAATGATGTTACCTCGAGTTTGAGTTCATGCAAAACTTCATTAAAGAATTTCTTCAAGCTGTGGTTTATCTGTTCTGAGTCTACACCGTTTTTTGTAGCAAAAAGCATATCATCTACTTACCTTAAATATTGTATGCTCTTTTCCCTTTCCATGAAGGAGTTGATTCAAATATCCAGCTAGTGAAGAAAAATATTAACCGTAATAGGAGAAAGGGGGCTGCCCTAAGGCATGCCTTTTTTGTTATTAGAAAAATCCCTCCCTTGTTTGTCTAGGATTGGAGTTTTTAGGAAGGCTAATAGTTGATCAAAGAAGGGTTGATTTTCCTTTCCCCAGTAGGATTGAGTTATGTTGATTAGTAGCTCATGATCGATGTTGTCAAAACACCCAACGATATTAGACTTTATTAGTCTATCTACCTACCCCCACCCTTGAACTTTCAAAAAAAAAAAAAAAAAGCGACCCCGACCTTTTCTAAACCTGTGTCATAAATGTTAGTGACCAAATCGTAGATTTTACAATTAAGTGATCAAATAAAAAAAAAAGAATTACCTAAAATTACATGATTAAACGTATAATTGACCTAAAAATATATTAATTTTAAAGAAAAAACAAAAGTGGTGTCGAATTACTGACTTAAATTAAATAAAATTAATTTTTAATTAAGTATAAACATCTCATTTCGTTCGAGTCTTTTAATTGAATTGTCGAGATAATTTTAAATTCAAAGGTTAATCCAGTTATTTGTTTGATTTTGGATTCATTTAAATTCAAATTGAGTTTCGTTTTGGACTTTTAGGCTTTTGGGGTATCTAATGGATCTTCAAAATTGATTTTGACTATTCAATTAGTGATTGGGCTTGGAGCCTAATAGATGAAGTAGTTAGTATTTCCTCTTTCTTTTTTTTTTTTTTTTCTTTTTCATTTTATTGAAAACAATGTAAACAAAAAGCAAGAAATTTTTAGAAGAATGTTTGAAATCTTGGAAAATTAGGGAAGTATCTTGGTATTCAATTCCAGAAATCACATTTTGATAACAAGGAAACTAAATCATATTTTAAAGGGAAAATCAAGCCATAAATCGAATCGGATCTACTACAAACAGATCCAATCTTAGTTATTCAATAAGAATCCCTAAAAGTCTTATAGAAAAACCATATATTGAACCCCAATCAAACAAGTTAGGAGACAGACAGCAATTGAGATAGAAAATACAAAAGAGAATTGAGCAAGCTTGGCTCCAGCTCTAATTTTTAGCTAGTTCACTTATACCCGAAAGCTTTATACCACTGTGAACTACCCAGTTTCAGCTATCAAACCCAGTACAACCTTCTAGCATTAACACTCACAAAAACTACCATAGTCCGAAACTTTCCCATTTCAACCAAACCCATCTGTAATCAGCATCCACCATCAACAACCATATCGAATTCCTAGTTTCTAGCAGTCTCAAAGCACCTAAAATTTTTCAGTCTTACAATAAGCATGCAAAGGCAGAACCCAGAACCATAAGCCATATCGCAACAAAAAAATCAAGCAAACAAAAAAACACAGATAGTCAACAGAACCATTCATCGTAGCAATTGAGATTAATCAAGCCACTCCCAAATTGATCATGCCACCAGCATCAAATCTCCACCAAACAGCCATCAACATCAATAACCCAAGAAAAAAAGGAAAAAAGTCAAAAAGAAAGAAACCAAAAAAAAAAAAGGAGTTTTCTTAGGTTGTGAGCTTTAAACCCAGTGAGGGAATAGTCAAAAACAAAGGAAAGAACATATCTCATTGTAGCGGCGAAGGAATGGCAGAGGAAGAGATTTTATCTAGCCCATGGCGTTTAAAGCCAGATCTACAGAGTTAGAGACATTTTCGTGGAAAACTAATAAAACCACGTGAGAGTAGAGGCTTATAGGACCTTTTTTGGAATTTGTTAAAGTTTCTCGATCATCGTTGGATGGCTGACGGTGACGATAACCGATGGAGGGCATGGCGATTATGGTGACCTCACCTAGTTCTAGGTTTCTTGGTCGCTGGAATTCATATTGGCTAAAAAGAGGGAGAGAGAGAAAGCATTGGAGAAAAATGAATCCATGAACTGATTTTGGCCTTTTGTAAATGACTCCAAATGGTGTCATTTTGGAATGGGTTTCTTGATGGATCCGTGTGTTGCTCCGTTTGGAAGACCTGACCTGCTTCGCAAATCCAACTCTGAGCCATTGAAACCATATCACTGAGCCGCTAAGCCGAGACAAGCTTCCAAGCTTTTAAGCCAATAAATCAATCTTGAGCCGAGTCAGTTTGATAGGATAAGCCAAGCCAATAGCATTTCTTTGGCTTTTTTTGTATTATTTTATTTTATTTATTTGATTTAAAGTTTTTTATTTAACTAATTTTTTAAAAAGAATTTCTTTTAAAAAAATTCATGAGTCTTACCAAATTATTTAAGAAATTTCATAAGTTTATTATTATTATTTTATTATTTTTATTATGAATTCTATCAAATTATTGAAGAATTTCATAATAAATTTTTTTAAAATAAAACTTTTTCAAGTTATACCAAATTATGAGAGGATTAAAATCTTAAATTATGTACAATCAAACTATTGGAAGACTTAATGAAACTTTTTTTTGTAAAAATAAAATAACATATTTTTCAATTCTACCAAACTATTGGATGATCTAAATTTTAAATTAAATCATACTAAACTATTTGAAGATTTAATAAATTTTCTTAAATTTAATTTTATGAATGGATATTCAAATAAAATCTCACCAAACTATTAGAGGATGTGCATTGAAGTAAAATTTTAACAAACTATTGGAGAATTATACTAATTATTTTCTAAATAAAATATATTAATAAATCCGATGATAGAGCCTCTTCAAAATGAGACATTAGTTTCTATAAATATTTTTGAGGTGAAAAAATTATCTTAAATTGCTACCAAACTGTTAGAATAATTTTAAAATCAATTTTTAATAATTAAATTATTTGATAAAATTATAAAAATATTTTAAGGATTGGATAACTTGAAATTAAATTAGTACCATCATTTGGGTGGGCGCTATATGGATGCTATAACCTTTTTCACATATAACCACACTTCTGAACCTAAATCTAGTTTCGTAGACTAGAATATACCATTTAAAGACACCTAAGTCAAGCTTAGAATTCTTATTTAAAATGGGATAGATTCAGTTAGGTAGCTAATCATACCTAAATAAAAAAGATTGGTGGTGACTCATAAGTTTATATCTAGTGACAAAATCCATGGATCTATACATTATAATAGTTTGGTGACTCTACTGGAGAGATTGAGAGTTAGGCCAATAAATAATTCCTTATTCTCTAAGCCTAACTTAATAAATTTAAGATTTTTCCTCCTTGTTTGTATTCTATTTATTTATTTACTCTCATATCTATCATTCATTTACATATAAATAACATGAGCTTTACATCTGAGTTTCATCCCTTAAGAGGGAGTAAAGTATCTACGCCTTCATGAGATTTCATGTCTTTGCATGGACTAACAAAATACTTCCACTCAATTTGAACTATTTCTTTTTGTAGCCTATAATGGATGAGGATTATGGTGCCTTGCTAGTATATAATGGACAATGATGTAAGAATAATTTGATAACCTTTAGTTATCAAACTTTTGAATCTAGCATGTAAATAAATCCTAAGGGTCCAAACCTAAGTTAGGGCCATACTTTTCATTATGTTAAGAAATCCTAAATAAGACATATGATGGGATATTTATTATGCTTGTAAATTTATATATTGTCTTTTGTATATATTATTGGCATACTAATCCTTTATGTTGTTATTTGTATATATTAGGTTGTTTCTTATATATATTATGTGCATACTAATCTTTTTCTTTTACTATGCATGCATTCACATAATTAGATTTATCATAAGGAGTAATTGCCACAAAATAATTTTAACAAAAAAAAATCTTAGTTACATCCATAAAAAGCCTAGCAAAGTCCTTTATTAGCTTGAAAAGGGAGTCTAAAGAGTTGAAATTTACAAACAAAAGATTAAAAAGGAAAGTTCAAGCACTCAAACAAGAGAAGAATGAATGGAAAAGTCTATTTGTTGACCTAAACACAACATAGTCATCTACCAGTTGAGAGCTAGCCTAACTTTTGAAAGAAATTGGACAGTTGTAAGCAAAGTACAAAAAAGGGTTAAGGTATTCTCTAAGGCACAAAGGCATATCGAAATGCTTAATAGAGTTGTGGTTGAAATTGGAACACAAATTGAGGCTGTAAATGAATAATGCAAGCAAGTAAATGAGGCATATGTAAGAAAGCATGACCAATTAGAGTCTTTACTTGAGCAAATCATTATGGTTATTTACAAAGCAAAAGACATGGTAGAAAAGATTAAAGCATGAAAGATAAAGGTGCCACCAGTGGGAGCGCATGGTTAAGAATTGCTAGATTTTCTTAATGAAGTGCAAAATCAATATCGACAAATTAAATATTTCTTTCCTCAATAAATTCTAAACTTTTCATGAATGTAATATGGGATTTAGTTAGAAATAACTTTTAATTCAATAAAGATTTTCTTTTTTAACAATTGTTATGTGGTAAATTCTTCTTATTACATTCATGCATTTCTACATTCATCTTCACGCATAATTATATGGTTTCATGAACATCATTCTAAATATACACGTTAATTATGGTAAATCAAGGTTTAAAGATAGTTCAACCAACTTACCACCAGTATAACACTTAAGCTTAAGCTAGAAGAATGGAGTAGGAGAATATGAATAGATTCGAGAAAATAAAAAAGGATTAAGAAATGCTTAAAGGGAAATTAAACAAAATTTTGAAAGCATTAAGTAAGCTAAACAAAAGGAAGACCGTAGAAAAAGATGCTAGACCTAAAGATCATCTATTGTAAGATGTTATTGAACATCTGTATCATTTTGGTTATAGCCCACATCAGGCTCAGTCCACTCAAAGCATTTCATCATAACAATTCATATTTCTTATAGGGTAGACTTACTAAGGAATGCCATCTATACTAACTAAATGGTAATATCAAAGTTTTGTTAATCTTATATTTATTGAAAAGGCAGTAGAGCCAATCTTAATCCTCAACTTAAATGACTTAAAAAAGAATGAAAAGCTAAAGGTAGTTAAAAGGTTAGAGGACTTGAAAGTTGAATGAAAGATGAACCTGTTAGAAGAAAGACTACCGACTATTGAAAGTATAGACTTTTATGGCTTAATGGAAGCTACTGGTCTTTACTTGGTTCCATATGTTATGATTTCTCTAAAATTTAAGGTTTCAAAGTTAAAGAAGTATGATGGTACTAAGTGTCCGATCATACATGTCACTATACACTAATGAAAAAGGGCTGCCTATACCAGTAATGAAAAATTATTAATTCATGTGTTTTAGGACAGTTTCATTGGTTTGGTTGCAAGGTGGTATATCCACCTAGACCAACCTACATCCATTCTTAGAAAGAGCTCGCTCAGGCATTTATTAATCAATACTGCCACATCATTGACTTGGTTCATGATCATTTTACTTTACAAAGAATGGAAAAAAAGGTAACAGAATCTTTCAAATAATATGTCCAACTGTTGAGAGATATGGAAAAGTTTAACCTCTTCTGATTGAGAAATGGATGATAGTACTATTCATTAATACCTTGAAGGCACCCTATAATGAGAAAATGATAGGAAATGCAACAAAAAAATTTATTGACATGGTCATATCAGAGGAGATAATAAAGAATGCCATAAAAAGTGAAAAGTTTAAAGAGGATGATATGGTTTGGCATAAAAGATGTAGGTGTATAGAGACATAAAAAAATGATAAGTTTAAAGAAGATGATGTAGCTAGCATAAAGGATGTGGGTGTACAGAGAATGAAAAAATAAGATGTTCAAGTTGTGATGTATGAAGGGAAACATGTTAGAGGCTTTACCCTAAACTGTTCTTATTAACCTTGTTACCTTACTATACATAACCTTTCTTAATATCCTTATTTTCATCAGCAAGCCTAATAGTCAATTCTTTATCCCCAGTCTACTGTTAAGCCCTTAAGCAGTCAAAGAAGATTAAGAAACATTTTGGAAAAAATCTCAATTCCAATTTTTGATCTTTTAACTGTATTGATAAATACTAGTACCTCACCACAGTACCTTTGCAAGTAATTTTGAATCCATTAGTCAAGAGTTATGATCCAAATGATAAATATGATTATCACATAGGGGTAATTGGGCATTCGACTAAGAAATACAGGCAATTGAAATAAAAGATTGAAAGTCTTATCTATAATGGTACCTTGACCGAAGAGCTTTTTGAACAATGAAAAATTACTTTATTGTAGATAATTGTTTGTGCATATTAATTTCTTGAACATGAAGTCATTGGTTTTTTTATGAGTTTTGATTGTTTAAGTTCCTACATATGCATGTGAACAAAATCTTTAAAAAATTTGGTGATTACTATTAAGAATGAACATCTTGAGCCATTTTCTTGAACATGTCATTCTTTTCAATTAGAAGATTAAAAACCTTAAGAATTTCTAAGGATGAAAGTATCAAAATTTAACTCCATTTGACCATGAAGAATCTTGAAAATTATTGATTTTCATTTAGACTATAAGTAATGAGATAGTTGATTAGTTTGTAAATCTTTTAAGACACTTTCCTAAGCTTTTTGAATTTTGATGATTTGATAAATGTCACTTCACCACCTAAGTTCCTTCACAATCCCTAAATTCTTTGAGCCATATTTTTTGAATTTGTTCAACATCTTAACTTGTGCTATATTATTCTCTTTTTTCAATTTTCACTAAGCAATTTTTTATTCTTACCCTGAGGCAAATTCATTTGATGTTTCAAATACCCATGTGATCATTCTGATTAATGAACTTCCACATGTGTTTGTTATCAAAATGTATTATGACTATGTGTTGAAAAAAAAAATTTTGATTATGAATCATGCGTGTGAGGCATTCAAATCAATCAAAAGTCAATAAAAAAAATAAGTTATCTCATGAGAACTGTTTTTCAATAAGTATTCGTACTAGAAATGAAAAATGGCCATATTTCAAATTCCCTTTACAAAAGAAGAAAATATCCTTTGATATACCTTTTGAGCCTATTTGTTATTCTTTCTGAATGAACTCTAACCAAGGATCATCCTTCAAATTTACGGGCAAGTTAAAAAAAAAGAAAAAAAAAAGAGAATCTTATCAAGATGGCATCCAATCATGTGTTAAGGGTTAGAAAATAATGCCTTATGTTAATAGGGCAAGCTTGAAAAGAAAAATAAGTTCTAAAATTTTGAAATCATGCAAAAAAAAAAAAAAAAGGAAAAATGAAAAATAAAAAAATTAATAAATGAATAAAAAAAGAGAAAGGTGAAATGTGAAAAAACATGTTTTGAGAAAAAGAAAGATGACTATAAAAAAAATGATTCTTAGTTTGATCACTTTTAAATACATTTTTAGGCCTATTTATCCTTTATTTTAAAACCTTAAACCTTGGCTTATGTTAAGCCCTTCAAAAAGTTCATTTTGATCATGTGTAGATATTTAAGTTGAAGCTTGTTCTTTAGGAAATCATTATGATTTGATTTTAGACGAATTTTGAATGCTCAAATACATGATGGAATAATTTAAAAAAAAAAAGAAAAAAAAAAGAAAATAATGAAACTCTAGGGTGAAAACCTGAAAAGGCAGTCTAGAGCAAGATTGAAGAAAGTAACTTATGGCTTTTCATGCAATACCGAGAAGGCATTTTGAGGGGACGTTGGAAACTTTTTTTTTAAAGATCCAAGGAGAACAATCTCACTTTGAAGATTCCCTCTAAAATTTGGGCCTTGTTCATCTTTCAAACTTGAAATTTTGAGCTTGCCATAATTGGTATTAACATTTATTAAAATACTACATATCAAGAATTGAAAAGATTGCCAAAATAGATTGCATTTTAAAAAATGATTTTCATTTGTGAGTCTAGATGAAAAGATATTATTGTTCTCATTTAGTCACCAAATTTCTTTAATTATTAAAATCTTTCTAGATGTGACAAACCATTGCATCATTTTGGAAAGACCAAAGTTATGATTCATCATCCTTATTCTAGGCAATAATCACTAATTTTTAAGAGATTTGATCACATATGGAAGAGAGTTGTGTGGAGCAATTTCCATTGCTATTTTTTAGGAAGTTTTGAGAAATGTTCAAAATTTATTAAATCTTAATGTTCCTAGTGGGAGATAGGTAAATTCTATGATGAAAGAAACCTTTTTGGGCTAAGAAAATGCCAAATGCAAGGGACCGATATTGAAACAAGTCACTAGACGAGAAGAATGATTTTCAAGAATGAAAATGTCAAGAATGTTTCTTTTAGTGTGTGAAAAAACTTGGCAACTAATTCAGAGGCTATGTTAGGGAAAGATAGAAGGATGAAAAGTTTTGAGAATCCTATTACCATAATTAAGGACATTTGGTACAAAATTTATGCATTGCATTCATTGCATTTCATGCATTGTATGCAACACATCCATTTCATATGTTGCATTGATATTTTTCATGGGAAAGAGATGTTGACATAAATTTTTGATAATAAAGAAAACTTTGATCAAACAAGATTTTACCTTAGGGTATATTTGTTAACATTTTGGAGTCTCAGTCTTAAAAACCTCTGGGTAATTCTTCTTAAAACCTTCTAGTATATCTCTAAAACTGTTAAACCCTTTTTAATTGGTTGAACATTTGTTTAAAAGAAGCTTTTTCAAAGTTTGATTGGTAAAACCTCCGAACATAATCTCCAAGTCCTCTAAGTAGGATTCATAAGTCTTTCAAACTGAATCTATTTTAGAGTCGAGATTTGTAAAACCTTAAAGCATAATCTCTAAGTCCTCTGAGCAAGATTCGTAAGTCTTTCAAGTTGAATCTATTTTAGAATCGAAATTTGTAAGACTTCTAAGCATAATCTCCAAGTCCTCTGAGTAAGATTCATAAGTCTTCTAAGCTGAATTTGTTTTATAGTCAAGATTTATAAGTCCTTCAGGCATAATCACCAAAACCTCTGGGCAAGATCTATAAAATCTTCAGGCATGATCTTTAAAACCTATGGGTAAAATTTTTAAATTTGTTGAGCCTTTGCATAAAGGCACCCATTTCTTAATTTAAAGTTTTTAAAGTTATTGAGCATTTGCATAGAAAGGCCCATTTCTTAATTTAAAATTTTTAAATCTCCGCTTAGAGGAGTCATTTAAAATTTTTAAAGTTGTTGAGCCTCTAATTAGAGGAGTTATTTGAAGTTTTTAGGTTTTGTGTCTCTATTTAGAGTTCTTTAAAAGTTTTTAAAAAGTTACACACCTCTATTTAAAGGATTCTTTTAAAAGTTCTTTTTAAGTGAACTGGACATAATGACTATCTATGTCATTGCATCATTTTTATTTTACAAAAATATGTAAAGAGGAACAACCATAAACATCCAATTTCATCCCGATCTTTTAATTGAATTGTCAAGACAATTTTAAGTCAAAAGGTTAATCCAGTTATTTGTTTGATTTTGGATTCATGGAAATTCGAGTTGAGTTTCGTTTTGGACTTTTGAGCCTTTGAGGTATCTATTAGAACTTCAAAATTGGTTTTGACTATTCAATTAGTGATAACTTGGAGACTAATAGATGAAGTAATTAGTATTTCCTTTTTTTTTTTCCTTCTTTTTCATTTTATTGAAAAAAAAAAGTAAAACAAAAAGCAAGAAATTTTTAGAAACATGTTTAAAATCTTGGAAAATTGGGGAAGTGTTTTAGCATTCAATTCCAAAAAATCACATTTTGATAAAAAGAAAACTAAATCACATTTTAAAGGAAAAATCAATCTATAAATAGAATCAAATCTATTACATATTTTTTATCTTGGTTATTCAATAAAAATCTCTAAAATTCCTATAAAAAACCATATATTGAACCTTAAGCAACCAAGTTAGGAGATAGATGGCAATTGAGATAGAAAATATAGAAGAGAATCAAGCAAGACTCAACTCTAGCTCTAACTTCTAGCTAGTTCACTAATACCTAAAAGCTTTTTACCATTGTGAACTACCTAGTTTCAGCCATAAAACCTAGTACAACCTTCCAACATCAACATACACAAAAACTACCATAGCCCGAAACTCTACCATTTTAACCAAACCCACTTGTAATCAATGGCCACCATAAACAACCATATCAAATTCCTAATTTACAGCAATCTCAAGCATCTGAAATTTTCCACTGTATCATAATAAACACACAAAGGTGAAACCAAGAACCATATGCCACACCGTAACAAAAAAATCAAGGAAACATAACAACACTAAAGTAAATAAAACCATTCACAACAGCAATTGAGATTAATCAAGTTGCTCCCAAGTCAATTATGCCACCATTGTCAAATCTCTAGCTAACAACCATCAATAGTCAATAATCCAAGAAAAAAAAAAGGTTAAAAACAAAGAAACCAAAAAAAAAAAAAAGTTTTCATGGTTTTCTAGTTTTTAGACCCAATAAGGGAATTGTCAAGAGCAAAAGAAAGAACATACCTTGTAGTAGCAGTGAAGGAATAGTGGAGCAAGAGATTTTGGAAGGTTGAGTCCATAGTGTTCAAAGCTTAATATACAAAGTTAAAGGCATTTACGTGAAAAACTAACAACACCACGTGAAAGTAGAGGCTAAAAGGACCTTTTCTAAAATATTTGGAGTTTTTCAATCACCGATGGATGGCTAACGATGATCTCACTGGTTTTGGGTTTCTTGGTCATTGGAATTCGTATTACCTAGAGAGAAAGAGAGAGAGAATTAGAGTAGAGTGAAAAATTATAGGAGAAAAATGAAGAAATAAATTGATTTTGGCTTTTTGTAAATGACTCCAAATGGTGCCATTTTGGAATGGGTCTCTTGAAGGATCCACATGCTACCCCATTTGTAAAATCCAACAGGCTCCACAAATCTAGCTTTGAGTTGTTAAAGCCACATCACTGAGCCACTGAGCCGAGATAAGCTTCAAATATTCTAAGCCATTAAATTAGTCTTAAGTTGAGTCGGTTTGATAGGTTGAGCCAAGTCGATATCATTTTTTTGGTTTTTTTGTATTATTTTATTTAATTTATTTGATTTAAAATATTTTATTTAATTAATTTTCTTAAAAGAAGTATATTTTTTAAATTCATGAGTCCTACTAAATTATTGGAGAAAATTCATGAGTTATTTATTTATTTATTATTATTATTATTATTATTATTTTATTATTATGAATTCTATCAAACTATTAGAGAATTTCGTAATAGGTTTTTTTAAAAAAAAATAAAAAATTTTCAATCATACCGAACTATTGAAAAATTAAAATATTGGCTTAAGTACTACCAAATTATTGGAGAATTTAATAAAATTTTTTTTGTAAAAATAAAATAATACATTTTTTAATCTTATTAAATTATTGGATGATCTCAATCTTGAATTAAATCTTACCAAACTATTGAAAGATTTAATGAGTCAAATTTAATTTTATGAATGGATTTTTAAATAAAATCCCACTAAATTATTGGAGAATGTATATCGAAATAAAATCTTACCAAACTATTAGATGATTTTGCTGACTATTTTCTAAATAAAATATATTTATGAATTGGACGATGCAGTCTCTTCAAAATGGGACACTAGTCTCTATGAATATTTTTGAGGTGAAAAAATTATCTTAAATTGCTACCAAACTATTGGAGTAATTTTAAGATCTATTTCCAATAATTAAATTATTTGGTAAAACTATAAAGATGTTTTAAGGCTGGATAATTTGAAATCAAACTAGTACCATCATTTGAGTGAGTGCTGTGAGGACGTTATAACCTTCATCACATGCAACTGCACTCCTAACCTAATATGATTTCGTAGACTGAAATCTACCATTTAAAGACACTTAAATCAGGCTTAGGATTTCTCTTTTAAAATGAGATAGATTTAGTTAGGTGGTCAATCAAACCTAAACAAAAGAATTGATGGTGACTCTTAAGCCTATGTCTAATGATAAGTCAACGGATCTATACGTTATAACAATGAGATAACTGAACCAAGTAATATTTGATTTTTTTAATTTAACAATAGAGGGTTTTTGGGCTTTACTTAATACATCTCTTCTCCGCTTCAATCTAACTATATTTGCGTTGAGCCTAGTGAATGCATGAAAAATTACTTTTTCATAGCCTCCCAATGGATCCAAACTCAGACAACAAAGACAGGAGTATACTCTCTTTGCCAATTGAGTCAATCATCTGTTGGTAAAATATTTGATTTTTACTTGAAAAGAAAATTCAAATAAATTGACAATCTAATAAAACATTTTGGGTAAAAACATAAAAAAAGAAGAAAACTATTTGGGAAAACTGTATAAAAAAGAAGAATAATAAGAAAAACTATAAAATTCATTATAAACTGACTCCAACTCTAACTATTTATAACGATATATTAAAGTTATCCCCTGAAAAATTAAATTGTCTTCAAGTTCAATTTATTGCCAAATCAAGATTTTTACTGTTCATCTAAATTATCAAATAATTATCATGTCAGGAAACAACTGGCACTACGAGCTCATAAAAAGAAAAAAAAACACAAACAAAATTTTTTTCTATCCAACACTAGGGCTGTAAATGAACCAAACTGAGCCAAATATTCCCTTGTAAATTCAATTCGATTAGTAATAAACAAGCTTATAAATGAACAAGCTCTTACCAAGTTGGACAAACTTATGTTCAAGCTCAATTCAACTACTTTCAATGAGCTTTTGCCAAACACAAACAAGCTCAAGCTTTATGTTATAATATTTGGACTTTTTTTTTTATTATAGCCCAAAATCGTAATGCCCACAACTAAATGAATCGGTTAAATAAATAGTTAGCAAAGGGGCTTTTAATTGATGTGGGATTCATTTGAACATAAAGAGATATCTAGTAGAAAATGGGAATATATAGACTTTACCCATCCCTTGTTTTAGTTCTTAAGTGATTCAAGATTCATTTGTTTACGCACAGATGTGTAGTTGTGGAAGAGGATGGGAGTTTATAAGCTTTACTTATCCCATTTATAGGCTTTACGTATCCCTTCTTTTGGTTGTTAAGAGATGTGGCATTCAAAATGTGCAGCAAAGGCAAAAGATGAGAATTTATACACTTTACCCATCCTTTGTTTTGATTGTTAAACAATGTGTGATTCATTGTATAAGCACACATGTACAGCAGAGGTAAAGGATAGGAATTTATAAACTTTACTCATCCCTTGTTTTGATTCTTTGCTGATGTGGGATTATTAAAAATATGTTTCTATTCTTTCAAACTTCATTCTAAGTTATTATCCAATTTTTAAGGAAATAAAAAGAGTTATCTAGTAATAATATTTTTAAAAGATTAAAAATTATTTTGATCTATATCATATATAATTTTTAATGATATAAATTTTATATGGTAATTTATAGATTGATAAAAGATATTAAATCTCAAAATGATCAACTCTTTATGTTTTAAACAAATTATAATCAAATTTGTTCATGAACATTAAACAAGCTTGTTTGCGAATATAAACGAACCGAACAGGCTTTTATTTATGTTTGATTCGTTTAACAAATGAATATACAAATGCTGTTCAAGATTATTTGTTAAGTTCAACAAACAAACATAAATAAACAGTTCGTTGAAAACTTTATTTGTTTACACCCCTATACCTCGCCACAACGTCCTTCCTCACCACCGACATCTAGTTAGTGATTACCACCCATACCAACATAAAGCCTTAAGAAAACTTTACCCATAAACACTAAAAGCTTTCGGCCATCGTTTGAAAACCTAAAATCCCCAAAAAAATTGGTTTTGTACTTCCTTTTTCGACTTGGTATTTTGAAACTATCCTAAGCCTAAGCATAAATTTCAAAATATTTCCCTTATTTTTACTGCTACTCCCTCCCAAAGCCCCAAATCACAAAACCCAAAATCTCCTTTTTTGGTTTGTTGGATTATGTTGTCTGTTTGCTATAGTGACAATGATTCTTGCTTAAGTAAATAAATAAAAAAAAGCCAATTAACAAATCTCTAAATTATGAAGTTTAAGAAGAAAAAAGGTAAAGAAAAAGACGATGGTAAGGCTTAATTTCTTTTGTTATTGAAACCAAGTAAAACAGGCAAAAAAGGTCATCAAGTTCTATCCATTAATACCGAAAGGATCCATTGTTTCTTGCCTAATAGCATTCAGTTAGCGACAAATGGCAAACAATTGTTGATCAAAATTATAAACTTGGCATTAGCGCATTCATAAAAAAAAAAAAAAAAAAAAATTTCCCGATACTTGAGTTAATAAATACTATAATTAATCTCGAGGCAAACTATTTTTTGTTAACTTTTTTTTATTGTTTTAAATATATTTGTAATTATTTTAATGTAAAAAATAAAAAGTAAAATAAAAATTATAAAATTTAATATATATAATGTTTCATATAATGCGATTAAATTTTCTATGTAAATTTTTATGCTGTATTTTTTATTAATCATTTGATGAAAATGTATCCTTTTTTAATTTATTATATTTTATAAAATTTTTTGTAAAAAATTCAAAATAAAAGAAATAAAAAAAAACTAAGAACAGTTAATTTTTATTTTTTATGACTTTTTGTATATATAAATATATTATATTTTTAAGATTTTAATTTTTATTTTGCTTTATTACAAATAGTAAATGATAAAAAAAAACCAAAACTCATAAAAACAAAATTAATTACAAATTCACATCGTATAAAATGATAAAAACTCAAAACCAATGAAAAACACACTCAATTACAAATTTGCATCAAACAAACACACATTTTTTAAAAAAATCCAATTAAAGTCCAATTCACTGTGTCTTAATTCAACTAAAGCTCGACACACCACAACCTATCAAACCCAACAACTTCTTTTAATTTTTTATTTATAAAAATAATTTTTTTACTTTTGATTTTACCAACTTTTATTTTTATTAAATATTTTATTAAAAAAGTAAATTAAATTATTTTATTAGAATATTTCCATAATCTTTTGCCAAACATATTTTCAACACTTTTGGTAAGATTTTATGAAATTTTCTCATGAAGCAAAGCCACCACCGATAAAGGTAACAACAGTGGCTCATGGTTGTGATTTTATTTTCGGGAAACTTTGAGTTGGTGAAAAAGAAGAGCAAAAAGAGGAGAATAAAATAGTAAAATTTCAAAAGATTTAACCAATAAATATGAGATTAAATAGCAATGAAAAGTTTACGTTTTTTGAAATAAATCTATGAATTTAAAGTTGATTTTGAGAAGTTCTATTTAGACAAAAAAATGTAAAGGAGAAAAAGAGAAAATTATAAACAAATTTTGAGTGAAATCTGATGACTAGTAGTGAAACGTAGGTAAAGTAACTAGTATTAAAGAAAAAAACTTATGTAAAGTTTTTTAAGTAAAAATGATTTAATAAAAATTTCAATAAAAAATTCAGTTTGATAAATTGATGCAGTTTAATGTGAAAATTAATAATATATAAAAAAAATTATTATAAATATTATTTATAATTCAAATTTAATCTATACATATTTAATAGTAAAAATTTTGTTAATTTTTGTTAAAAATATCTATTTAAAAATATATAAATAAATTTATTAAATTTCTTTAAATTTTTACATACTTAATCTATGTAATGAAAATTTTTAATTTATTGATTTGAATTTTATATTTGAATTTTTATTTAATTATTTTTAATAAAAAAATTTACAAATTTCACTTTAAGAAGTTCATCAAATTTCACTTAAATAAGCTGATCTGAATCTTTTGACTAGTATTAATATAAGAAATACACTAAACAAACCAAACCTAAAACCAAACAAAAAAACAACAAACTCAAGTTATTATCACTTTTACCGGTGAGTTGGTTGATTCTTCCGCCGCGATCTTTCGATGCTTTCGAGGAAATCCACTTTAATTCCATCACCAACATTACTCTACTAACAAAATTTTTCGGCCTAGCGAATTCATAGAAAATTCCTCCCTTTTCTCTTATTTCTTTCCTCAAACAAAATGCCAAATTCATTACTGACAAATGGCTCATATTCTACAAATAACGAAGGGTATGATAGTATCCTGGATGAAGTCAGAAGGAGACAAGCTGTTGAAAGGAGAGAGTGTTTTTGTTGTTGAATCTGACAGGGTTGACATGGATGCCGAGCATTTGCATGAGGGATTCCTCGCTGCCATCATGGCGGAGGAAGACGGCGTCGCTCCCATTGGCTCTAACATAGCTCTTTTTGTTGAGATCGAAGACAAGATCACTGAAGCCAAACACAATCTTCTTACAGTAGCAGCGCCCAGGTAGTAGAAGAAAAACCAAAGTAAAACGAAGAGGTGGTGTTAGCAGTTTCGGCGACTGCTCTTACAGTTTCAAGCACAAAAATTATAGTTGTGGGGTCCGCAATGCATCTGGCTTCAGAGGGAGGGAAGAGGATAGTGGTGTCGCCATATGTGAAAAAATTGGCCAATGAGTTGAAGGTGGATTTGGGAACAGTGGTGGGGACTGGACCCATAGGTAGGATTGTGACTGATAACGTTGAGGCAACGATGGCAGTAAGTGTGATGGCTGCTTCTGAGCATGTGTTGCTTCCTACTTCTCCGGCTGAGGTAGTTTGGTTTGAATTGCGAACAACGGTTCCTTTCACTAAAATAGAGGGTGCTGTAAGTAGGAATATGGTTAAGAATTTGTCTGTGCCTAGTTGTAGAGTTGGGCACACCATAACCACAAATGCCCTTGATGCCTCGTCCAAGAAAGTAAAGTTGGTTTTGTTCAGGTGTTTTAAAAATACATAATTTCTTAGTTCTTTACTTTGAATCTTTACTTTGATAAGAAAGTGCATTTGGTTCAAAATGGTGAATTCTTAGGAGGTTTAAGAAGTGATTATTCCGTGTGAAAAAATGTGGCTTTTCGGTCCTTTGTTAAATTTTCAGGCAATTAAAGAAGCTTGATGCCTACTGAGAGACCAGTTTTTCTGTTAAAGATTGGTTAATCAATTGTTAGTTATAGATTTTAAGTGGATTACCTTGGCATCTTTTGTTACAAATGGGCTATGGGCAAAAATATGCCTTACACCAGAAAACATACTTGTGTTAAAGGAAACTTTTTAATTTAGGACCTTTATAATTTTTTTTAAGACATTTTGCTCAAGAAAATATTAATGTTCTTAATAGTCAATATAAGGTAGATGGATGGTACTGCATATTTTAATTGTTTGACATGTTTTTTTTTTTTGTTTATTTGTGAATATTAGTTGATATAAGTAGTATTTATTTTGTTTAGATCAAGTCCAAGGCCATAACAATGACAGCATTGCTTGCGAAGGCAACGATACTTGCATTGGTTCAACATCCTATAGTTAATTCCTCCTGTACGGATGGCAATCGCTTTACATCTAACAGTAGCGTCAGTATTGTTGTTGTAGCTATAGATGATGGATTGATTACACCAGTTCTGCAGGATGTTGATAAGGTTCTTGTTGTTCTACTTTTTGCTGCCCATCATTTTACGTAGTTGTAACAATGGTGTAAAGATTTTATTACATTGCATTTTAGGTTGATATTTATCCACAGTCAAGAGAGTGGAAAGAGTTGGTTGATAAGGCACGCGCTAAGCAACTGCAACCTCATGAATTTAATACAAGTTTATTATTTTGTTTCAATATTCTAATCACAAATTGAGCAATGAGTTTATTTAGTGAAAGCTTGATGATATACATACTAATCTTGTCTGCTTAATGGACTTATGCTAGAAGCTGTTTTGGTATAAAACTATTTCTGTATCTTTTATGTTGATTTGAAATGCTCATATTCAATGAAAGTATTAATGGGAGGAAGAAGTTTATGTATGGTTATTGAAAATATTGGACAAGAAATAAAGGAATAAGTAAAAAATGATAGTGTAACCATGAAGTATTATTTGAATTATTATTGCTTCTAGAAATCATGACATGAATGCAGTATGTGCTTGTTTGTGGGCATTTATAAACCTTTTATGTTGCGGCAGGTTAATGTCTAACAAAATTAATGTAAACAATCTGACAGGGTCTTAAAGTTTCCCACAGAAGCAACCGAGAATGTTTTGAACTTTCTTTGAAACCATAAATTTCAATTATAAATTTAAGAGGAATATATATATAACAATCACATCTCTGTTAATGTTCAGACTCCAAAGTTAGTTGGTGAACCACCCGTATGAGTTTATATTTGATACACTATTAGTCTATAGATTTTATACACTATCAATCAATCAGATGATGATACTTTATTAACAAGGTGAATTAGATGATAACACCTTATTAATGAGTAAGTTTTTTTTTTTAAAAATTTTAATTTATGTACATTTATTTTAAAAGTTGATATTTATTTATTAATGAAATGTTATCATTTGATTTATTGATAGTGTATAGACTCTATACATCGACAATGTATTAAATATAAACTTTTTTAATATTTTCATTTCTCGACTTTTTTTGTTATAGCATAAATGGAACCTTAATTTACAAATGCTAATGTTCAAGTTGGATCTATTTTGTTGTTATACAGTTGTCTAATTTGGCCCTCAAAGTATTTCTTTTTTCCCCTTTTAAGTCCAACACAAGCCATATTTTTCATACCTAGTTGGATATTTTGACTTTCTCAATATTTTTATTTTTTGGCTTCTTTTGTTATAACGTAAATGGAACCTTAATTTACAAATGCTAAAGTTCAAGTTTGATCTATTTTGTTGTTATACAATTGTCTGATCTGGCCATCAAAGTATTTCTTTTTTCCCTTTTAAGTCCAACACAAGCCATATTTTTCATACCTAGTTGGATATTTTGACTTTCTCAATATTTTTGACTAAGCAATGAGTAAACAGAAAGGTTTGCATCTTCTGTTTCTTGAAGACAATTTTTCATGCAAAGGTATTTTGAATTATCTTTAAAACATAAAATGCAAATGACATTTGAAAAATGTTTATGCAACTAAAGAAGCCAATTAAGCATTAACTCAAATAGCATGCATGCTAGATAGACTCTTAAAGGTTATGGGTTTTAGAGAATTTAGGTGGTAACTTCCTCCTTAGATAAGTTAAGTAAATAAGGATTAATAGGTTATGATAGATAAGAAATTAAAAAAAAAAAAAGAAAATGAGAGTATACATAGTTCTCATAAGGTAAGTTATCATAAAAAGTTGGCTACTTCAACTTTCCTAATCTTCTTAATTTTGTAAAGGTTGAGCATGTTAGGCCAAAATGCCTCAATCTAATCACACAAAAGAAAGTGAAATCAAATAATCAATCAATTACATAAAAGATAATAATTTAATGCGGTTTGATCCAATTGACCTATGTCCACGTATGGAAACAAGATTCACTAGTTGTAGAGAATTACAAACATACAAATCAAATCATCAACCTCACTTAACAATCAATACCCATAGACCCTTTTAATCTACTCTAGTCTTATAGAGTGTTCTTAACCCAAACAAACACATCCCACGTGTCTCCTTTCAACACAACCAAACACATACCTATATACACTCATACATCATACCTATGTGAACCCTCTCAATCTCCTCTAGTTTACTCCCATGCACCATACCTATGTGGACTTTTTTAATCTCCTTTAGTCCACTCACAAATATTCAAACATACACACCCATAAGATGTAAATCTACAGTAGTTTTATGAGATGTTTATCCTATAAAACCCTATAACTCTCTTACATCTTTTTCTCATACCTAATCCTACAAAGACTTCACTTATTTATAACCATAAACATATCAACCACTCAACAATCAATACCCATAGACCCTATTAATCTACTCTAGTCATTTGAAGTATTATTAACCCAAACAAACACATCCCATGTGCACTCTTTCAACCAAACATATACCTATATGCACCCATTTATCATACCTATGTGAATCCTCTCAATCTCTTCTAGTCCACTCATAAACTTTCAAACATACACACCTATAAGACGTAAATCTACAATAGTCTTATGAGGTGTTTATCCCATAAAATCTTACAACTCTCTTACATCTTTTTCTTATACCTAACTCTGTAGATTTATAACTATAAAAACTTACCTATTAAGAATCCTTTTCCTTTTAAAAATTTTCTTTTACAAGTCTTATTATCCATCCAGTAATATCTAACAAATTTCAAATAAATCTCTTATAGGATTTGAGTCATTATTCCTAACAGAGCATAGGTTTGAATTTTCTATTTACTTTTTGCTTTTGCCTTTTTTTTGTTTTTTTTCTCTCTTTCTCTATTTTCTCATAGCTTGTGCTAGATGGAGATAAATTCTAGTTCTATGGTTTATAATAAAAAAAGGAAAAATAAGGATAAATGAAAATTTAGGAGAATAAAAGTCAAATGAGTATGAAGCAAAAAATTAAAGAATAAGTAAAGAAAATTAGCAAAAAAAGAGATAGAACCTAGATGAATCTCAATACTCAATATTCGTTTGAGCATAATAGTCAATATCAAAAATTCAAAATCTTAGTTGTCCTCCAAAATTTTTGGAAGTAAATTAAAATAGCATCGGTAATTATGACTACTCTTGAACTTGAACATATATAAACTGTGTTTGGCATGTGGCTCATATGGGTCTAGCTCTATTTCCACTTGAATTTACTTCGCATGATAAAGCCTTATTTTTTATTTTTAGTGGGTGGTCGAGATTGTGCCACATTAGCATATATATGGCCAAGCAACACAAGGGTTTCTTTTATTTCCCATCTTCATAATGCCCAGTCAACTTGTTTATAAGAAGTGAAAAGTTGTCTCCTAGTAACACTCTAATATAGGGCTGTTGAATTAAAAATCCTCTCTAACATTTAAATCCTTAATAGGAGCACAATCACTAGTTGCACAAACTAGTGTAAACAAATCATGATCGGACCCTTTAGTAGCTAACGTGTTCTCATCATCTACTTTTTTTTTTTTTTTAACTTTTGCTTCAAGATCCTACAACTTCTACCCAAATGTCTAAGTTTCTTGCTAACACTTTGGCTTTTTCCTAGATTTAGACCTTCCTCCAAACTTATTATGGTCTCTATGTCATTTTCTTGCCTTTATCATTATCCTCGGTGAGAAATGCTTACCTATGATTAATATTATCTTTCTTTTTATTTTCTTTATTTTCTTCATTAAAGATATTTTTCTTAACTGTGTTGTAGATATCTTATTTTATTCAAACCCACCCAACTGTTAAATTTGGGATTTTTATTTGTATTTTTTTTTATTTTTATTTTATATTCTATCTCTTGTATTTGTCCTTCATTTTCTTTTTTATTATTCATCTCATTTTTATTTTTATTTATTAATTATTTTTTATCTTATTCTTACTTCTAATTATTTAATTATCTCAAAAAAATTAAAATTACATTAAGAAGTTTGGTGATAAGGTTGAGGGAAATAGAAAGAATCTAAGTAATAATCTAGGCTGTATTAGAGTTGGAAATGGGTTAGGACTTTTAAGGATAAATTTTTGGTGATAATTCAGAATTTCAAAATTTGAGTCTGGATTGATCAGAAACTTTTTTAGTTTTTCCTACAAATAATGCTATAAGCAACACAATAATCAAAGAGAAAAACTTGAGAGTAAGAAAGTTTTAGCAATGTCAAGTTCAAAATTTAGGCTTTTTCTAGTTCTTAACGATTTTTTGGCAAGATTCCCAAACTCCGACAAGATTTCCCAATTGCGATGACATTTTCTAGTGAGCATTGAAATTCCCCATGAAGATTTTAACGATATCACCAAATTTTGAAGGCAATTCCCAATTTCCCAAGCGTCAATCTAATTCAACCCGACCCATAGTGTCTGATTTGAGATACGTCACGTGTTAAGTTATGCATCAACCACCATGCCATCATTTGTTTCTCAAGCTGAGCCGATCCTTCCTATTGAACTGAGCTAAGTCGAGGCATTTCGATTTTTTTTCATTATTTTTATTTAATTAATATTTTTATCTATTATTTTATTTATTTATTTATTTTTTAGATAAGTTTTTTTGATTTCCTTAAAACAATAATAATTGAAGAAATGAGGAAAGAGTTAAAGTATCAAATTTTCATTCAATAAAAATAATTTTAAAAATCGAGGAAGAAGCTAAAATATTAATTTTTCTTAAAAAAAATTTAAAATTTTGAGAAAAAATTGAAATATCAATTTTTACTTGAAATTAAATTTCTTTTAAATTTTCATAAAAAAGATAAATGTTAAATGATCCGATGACAGAGCTTCTTAAAGAGAAATAATTATTTTCTTATATACTCTTAAGGTGAAGGAATTTTCTTAATTTTTTGCCAAAATATTGTTGTTAGTTAAGAATAATTCTCAATACATGTAAATTTTTAAAGGCTTAATGAATAACACAAAAATAACTAGTACCATTTTTTTATGGACATTATGAGGGTGATATAACCTTCTTCATATAAAACCATACTTTCAGACCTAACTTGCTTTTGTAGATTAGAATCTATATTTTAAAGATACCTAAGTCAAGTTAAGGATTTCTCTTTAAAATGGGATAGATGCAATTAGGTGGCCAAACACACATAAAGAAAAAAGATTAGTGATGGCTCTAAGTCCATGTCTAGCAATCAAGTTTTCAGACTTTTACATTATGACAGTTTGATAATTCTACTAGAGACAATCGATAATCAAGCTAGCAAATAAATTTGTGTTATCCAAAGCCTAATAAATTCAAGTTTCTTTTAAAAAAGGTTTTTTTCTTTATTTTTTTTTAAAGTATTTATTATGTCATTTATTTGTATGTGCATAACATGAGTTTTTTACCCAAGTTTCATCATTCTAGTAAAGAATATAATACCTATGCCTTTGTGAGGTTTTAATACCTTTACAGTGGCTAGCGAAATACTCTTATTCAAATTAAATCTTTTCCACTTTAGTCTATAATAGGCAAAGATTGGGGTGCCTCACTAGTCTATGAAGGACAAAGATGTAAGAAATAATTTAGGAACTTTTAGATTATCAACCTTAAACCACGTGTAGTGAACTATAAGGAATCTAACCTATAGTTAGAGCCTTGTCTTCCTTTTTGTAGAAATAACCCAACATTTGAGTTACATTTTTACAATTATTGATTTTTCTTACATAGTAGTTAACTTTTTATCCGTATCATGTTGCATGAATTGTCATTTTTAAAGTGTATGTTAGTTGAATTTCTTCTTTCATTTGTTTTTGCTTAAAGTAAGATAGCATTAGGCTAATTTTTTTCTTTTGTTTTATACATTTAATTCATGTCATTTGTTTTAACTTGAAATCTTGGTGGTTACATGTTAAGATGATTTTTATCCTTTCATCATGGCATAAGCATGTAGTAATGTAAGCATATCAATTTGTAGTAATCAAAGGTTCAAGGATAGCTTGATCGTTGAAGACTCTAATCAAAGGTTCATATAACACCATATCACGAGCAAGGCAAATGGAATAGGAATAAAATAACCACATTGAAAAGATTGAAAAGACTCAAGAAGAGATAAAAGAAGAGCTTGTGAATATGATAGAGATGTTAAAGAATTTAGGTAAAAGCAAGATAATAAAAAAGACTTTCAATTCAAATGAGAGACAAGAGATTGTGGATCCTTTGTAGCCTTCTAGGTTTGGCCCAAATCAAGGCCAATCTTTTCAAGACGTACATACCCCACAGATGCCATTTTTTGGGGCATATGTTTACATATATCTTGAAGTGCCATTTCATAGCTACATTAACTTTTCTTTGCTATAAAGGTGCTAATCCAATTGAAATTCTTTATTTTGATAATCTTAAGGAAAAAGAGAGATTGAAGATGAAAAACTCTAAGGTGATAAAAGATGAAAGCTCATAGTAACAAATAAATCTTTGGAGGAAAAACTTTTAGCTATTGAAAGAATGGATTATTTTAGTTCCATAGATGTGGCTGGACTCTACTTAGTCCCAAATGTGCTCATTTCGCCAAAATTTAAAACCCTCGAGTTTGAAAAATATGATGAGACAAAATGCCCAATGATTCATGTTATCATGTACTACCATAAAATGGCTGCCTATACCCTAGACAAAAAATTACTGATGCATGTGTTCCAAGATAGCCTTACTGGTTTAGCTATGATATGGTACATCTAATTAGATAGAACACGTATCCACTATTGGAAGGAGCTTGCTCGACCATTCATTACATAATATTGTCATATTATAGACTTGGCTCATGATCATCTTTCTTTACAAAGCATGAAGAAAAATGTGACAAAATTATTTAAAGAATATGTTAAAAAGTGGATAGATATGGCTATTTAAGTCCAATCACCTTTAACAGAGAAGGACACTACTGTGTTATTTATGAGTACTCGTTGTTTATGAGTACCCTTAAAACACCTTATTATGAGAAAATGATAGGAAACCCAATGAAAAGCTTCGCTAACATGGTGATCTTATAAGAGATTATTGAAAATACCATTAAGAATGACAAGCTTGAGAAGGGAGAGACTAGCAGTATCAAAAAAGGTGAGATGCCTATAAAGAAAGAAGCTAAAGCCTAGTTGTTGTCTATAAGGATAACATTTTTAAAGTTATGCTCTATATCCAAAACTAGTTTATCCTACTTACTAATCTACAGTTAATAGTATTGCATAAGTCCCTTACCAACCTGTTCCACAATCAGCTTATCCATTCGTTTATCAATCAACTTTTTATACACTTGTATATAGGCCTACTCAAACCACTACACTAGCTACAATACTAATTTTGAGGTATAACAACCAATCTAGTGGTCCACAAAGACCTCAAAACAACCAAGAAATGGTCGTATTGATCCTATTCATATGATTTATATTGAGCTATTCTCGAAACTGGTTAAGAACAATTTAGTATCTCTAGTTCATCTAGAACCATTAAAGCCACCCTATCCCAAATAATATGATACTAATGTTATATGCGATTATCATAATGGGAATATAGGTCATTCTATAAAAACTTGTCTTACCTTCAAGCACAAGGTAAAAATTTGATCTGAGCTGTTTGGTGAGCTTTGACAAATTAGGGTGGTCGGATGTTAATAAAAACCCTTTGCCTGATTACATAAGGGCATAATTTTGGGAAAGATAAGGAAGCTAAGGCTAGTTTGAAGTTGTAGGTCATTTCAGGGTTTCTTTTAAAGTAATGCTAGGATTTCTTTTATGTAATAAGATTTTATTTTTTTTCATTATAATAAAATGGCATGTATGATGCATTTCATTACATTTTCTCTTCGATGCATTTTATTACATTTTTTCTTCAAACCACTATTTTATGCTTTGTTATTTTTGGTATCTTTTTCCATTTTCAAATTCCAAATGGTGAATATTTAGATAATGATAGCAATAATTTTGAAATTTAATTTTGGAACTCATATTGATAAGCCTAATCTATGGAGATTATTTGAGCAAAATAAGCAAATTATGTAAAGAGAGCAAATCATTCATAAAAAGATAAAATAGACATATCTTGAGTGCATTCAATAGTCTATCTTTGTTTAATGATGGTCATCAAAGAAAATGTTCACATTTGATATGAAAAATGGCCATTTTTTTTGCCATTTTTGTAAAAATGAAATCACTTATTGCTACCCCTTTTAAGTTTATTATTATTTTTTAAATAATTCTAACCAATGATCACCCTCCACAATGGAGGATAAATTTTAAGAAGAAATCTATTTTGAAAAAAAGAAAAAGTAAAAGGTCATGAAAAATCTCAAAGATAGAAAGTAAAAAAGAAAGAGAAAACCCCTTTACAAAACAAAAAAATGAATGCCATAAATGACCTGAAGGGTAAGGTAGAAAAGAATCATTTTGTGAGTGGATTCTTTTAGAAAGGAATAGTGAAAAATGAATAATGGAATAAAAAATGAAAATAATGAAGAATGGGGAAAAATGCAAAGTCATTTCATATGATGAGAAATGATAATTTAATTTGAACCCTTTAAACACATGTTTTAGGCCTATTCTATCAATTTCTTATGATCCCTTACCGTAGCTTGCATTACATGCTTTAAAAATCTATTTTGATAAATGTGAATACTTGAATTGAAAGATCATATATAAAACTATTGCATGCTTGTAATAAAGCAATGAGATCATGATTTGTTCTTGTGTTTAGAGATTGATTCAAAATGCGTGAGATATGTTAATAATGGATGAAATGAAAAGAAATGAGAAAAAAGAAAAAGAAAAATAAAGAAGATGTGAAAAAAATGAACAATGAAAATGAAAATAAAAAAAAAAAGAAAAGGAAAATTTAAATTGAAAACCTGAAAGGGCAATTTGGGTAAAAAAAATTGAGTTGAAAGCAAAAAAAAATAGTTAAGTGGAAGATCTTGCTAAACTAGGGCAAAACTTGATAAGCTCAAAATGATTTGGGAATTCAATGAAATAAGTTTTTGAAAAAATTCTGGATTTAGGTAAAATATTTTTTGGATATTCAATATTTAGATATTGGTACGCCATCCAAACACTTATCCTAAAGGAATGCTTTGAAATTGTTCTTTTGCCTAACTTACTCTTGTTGATTACCCTTTGTTTTAATCTACTTTCTCTTTTCTCATTTTTACATCCCTAAAATAAATTGAGAAAGTATATGATTGCATTATATTTGTCATGAATTGAAATGATAATGAATATTTGAATGATAATGTCCATAAAAGATTCTTACATTCCTTTGAAAAGAAATCAAGATGACAAGAGCAAAAAAAAAATAAAAAAAAAAATTTTGAGAATGACTTGAAAAGAAAAATGTGGTGACCAAGTGATGAATATGGTGATGGATTAGTCAATGTAACCTATGAGTTATAACCATATGATGGAACCAATATGGATCAGTTGATGAAATTTGTGAATTGATTCTGAAATTGTTAGTGCTGAGAAGCTAAAAAGGAAAATATGATATGGTGGAGTCTTGAGAACCTTATTACCATAATTGAAATTTCATGACATTGATTTTAGCGACATTTGCATTACATATATTGCATTTACAAAGTTGTTTAAACCATGCGTGTACACATTTGGTGAGTATATATGTCATTATCTTGATTGTTGCACTTGCATCATTGTTTGAACCATGCATTTACATTATTTAGTTGGAATTTGAATTGCTATATTTGTATCATTTGGAAGGCATTTACATAGCATTCATTACATGCAAAATTCTAATTTTGGTGAGAGGTTAGGATTTTTTATTAGAAGAATTTGAACTTTTGAAACCTCGAATGAAGACGGCTTTACAAGATATGATTTTGAATCCCCAAATGAATAAAATTTTTGTGAGGAAAAACATTTAAAGTTTTAAAGTTTTGAAGCTTTTACTTTAATGGAGCATTTTCAATGTTGAGAATGATTTATAAGACCTCAGAGCACAATCTCTAAATTTTTCAAATAAAAATCTTTAAGTTAAATGTGAATATTTGGGATTTTAGATGTGAATCTATAATTCTTTTTAATTATGAATCTTTAAATTTTATATTTAAATATCTAAAGTTTTTTGAATGACAATCTTTTGAAATCTTAAATGTGAATTCCTAAAGTTTTTTTAATGAGAAATTTTGAAATTTGAATGTGAATCCTTAAAGTTTTTATTGAATAAAAATCTTTGAATTTTAGGTCTGAATTTCTAAAATTTTGAATGTGAATCTTTGAATTTTGGATGTGAGCCTTGAAATTTTCAAATGTGAATATTTCAATTTTGGATGTAAATCACTAACAAAAATCTTTCGAATGTGAATCTTTGAATTTTAGATGTGAATTTAGAAATTTTGAATGTGAATTTCTAAAAATTACAATTGTGAATCTTTATAATGGCATAATTTTGAGATCTTGCAAATCGAAATCTTGCAAATATTCAATTCTTCCAAGTCTAAAATCTTGTGAATTTTAAAATCTTGCGAATCTTCAATTTTTACAAATCTTAGGATCTTGCGAAGATCCGATTCTTACAAATTTAAAAATTTTATGAATTTTCAATTCTTATGAATCTAGAAGTCTTATGAACTTTTGATACCTTAAGAACCTTTGAATTTCAAAATGAGAACCTTTGAATTTAATTCCTAATAATTGAGTTTCAAATTGTGAACTTTTGAATTTTGAATATTTGAAATTTTTGTATATAGCCAAATTGGGAATTTGTATTTTAGACAAGAATTTTTGGATCTTTATTTTGAGCCAAACCTGAACATAGTTAGTGTCATGTCCTTGTACAATTCTTGTTTCACAGCACATAAACAAATATAGATAATTATAGACACCCTATTTAGTCTGGGGCTCAAATCGATTGGACACCCTATTTAGTTTGGGGCCCAAATCAGTTGGGCTCGAATTTGCTTCGAGCCCATTTGTTAAATTTGGGATTTTTATTTGTACTTTTTTTTTATTTTTTTATTTTTTATTCTATCTTTTCTATTTATCTTTCATTTTCCTATCATATATCTTTATTATTAATCTCTTTTTATATTTATTTATTTATCTATTTATTGTTTTCTTATTTTATTCATACTTTTAATTATCTAAAAAAAAAAATTTTGAAATTAAAAGAAGCTTGGTGATAAGGCTAAAGGGAATAGAAAGAATCTAAATGATAATTCAAGATGTATTAGAGTAAGAATTGGGTTGGGACTTTTAAAGATAAATTTTTGGTGATAATTCATAATTTCAAATTTTGAGTATGAAGTTATCAAAAACTCTCTTAATTTTTCCATAAATAATGCTACAAGCAAAACAACAAAACATACAACAATTACAGAGAAAAACTTGTGAGTAAAAAGCTTTTAGATAGGTCAAGATCAAATTGTAGGCTTTTTCTAGTTCTTGATGATTTTTTGGCAAAATTCCCAAGCTGTGGCAAGATTTCCCAATTGTAGTGATATTTTTTAGTAAGTGTTGAAGTTTTCAACGAAGATTTTGAAAACACCTCCGGATAATGACGATGATTCCCAATTTTCCAAGCGTCAACATGATATGATCTGACCAATAGCATCTAACATAATATATGTCACTTGTTAAGCCGTTCATCAAGCTGTCAAGCCTTGATTTGTTTCTTAAGTAAAGTTGATCCATCCTATTAAGCTATGCCATGCCGAGGCATTTTGGTATTTTTTTTCTTTTCTTTAGTATTTTGTTTATTTATTTGTTTATTATTTTCATATGTTATTTTATTTATTTATTGGATAAGTTTTGTTTTTATTTCCCTAAAACAATATTAATTCATGAAATGACAAAAGAGTTAAAATATCAATTTTTCATTCACCAAAAATAATTTTAAAAATTAGGGAAAAAGTTGAAATATCAATTTTTCCTTGAAATTAAATTTCTTTTAAAATTTCATAAAAAAAGATAAATGTTAAATGATCTGACGATGGAACCTTTTTAAGATAAATAATTGGTTTTTTGTATACTCCTAAGGTGAGGGGTTTTCTTAAATTTTTGCCAAAATATTGGAGTTAGTTAAGAACAATTCTCAATATGTGAAAATTTTTAAAGGCTTAATTAATAACATGGAACATCTATTATCATCTTTGATGGGCGTTATGAAGGTGCTATAACTTTTCTCATATGTAATCGTACTTTTAGACCTAGCTTGGTTTTATAGACTAGAATCTTCTTTTTAAAGATACCTGAATCAAGTTTGAAATTTCTCTTTAAAATAGGATAGATTAAGTTAGATGACCAATCACACCTAAATAAAAAATATTAGTGGCAACTCTTAAGTCTATGTTTGGCAGTTAAGCTTTCAAACTTGTATATTATGATAGTTTGACGATTCTACTTAGGATAGTCGAAAGTTAGGCCAGCAAATAAATTTGTGATATCCAAAGCCTAATAAAATTTGAGTTTTTTTGGAAAAATTTTTTCTTTATTTATTTTTTAAAAAAGTATTTATTTTGTCATTCATGTACATGTGCATAACATAAGCCTTATATCTGAGCTCTATTCCTTTAGGAGGGAGCAGAATACCTACACTTTTGTAAAGTTTTAATGCTTCTGCAGTGGCTAGCGAAATATTTCTACTCAAACTGAAACATTTTCTTGAATAGTTGAGTTACTAAAAAAAACCATTAACATCTCCCAACTATCTGGCTAAAAACTCAAGAAAAATAGTGCTTACTACTCATCGTCTAACATTATATCCATATTGCTTGCTACTCATCATCAAACGTTATATTTATAATGGACACTTGATTCATGAGGTCTTGAAATAGATTTAAATGCTCAACAATAGATTTGTCCTCATACTTTAAATTTGCAAGCTCTTTTAACATGAAGACTTTATTCTTTATGGTTTTCCTCTCACAAATAGTATTTTATCTTTTTTTTCAAAGTTCAATGCACTAGTCTCTTTAGCAACATGATGAAACATACTAAAATCAACCCATTGTCTAATGGTCCAAATAGTTTTCTTATTCAATTTCTTTTATTCCTTATCTGTTTTTTCAGTAAGCTTAGCTGAAATATCCTCCATTGGATCATACAAGTCTCCACAACAAATAAAATCCTCTATCATTGGCTTTCAAATAAAGTAATTTAATGAATTAAATTTAACCTTAGACTTAGTGACACTATGCATTTTTTCTTTCCCTAAAATAAAAGCTCTTATACCAGTTGATAGACCTAAGTCTTAATCCATAAGATATTCTCAATATAATCAAGTAGTCTAGAAATACAACTAAGAAAAATATATAGATACCAAGTGACAAGCTAATAATTAACTATGCATCAACAAAAATAAATAATAGAGACAATACTAAATTAATGTTGAAAACTATTTATTACGGAGGAAAAAACCATAGGATAAACCAATAACAAAGCCACAATTAAATAAATGATACAATGTTCTTGTCTCAAATTTACTAAGTTGATATACACAATAATTTGAAATAATATCAAAATATACCTTTAAAAAGAGCATTTAATTATCAAAATCTTAGATTTTGAAAGGTAAAGTGATTTAAAGAAAAAGTGATATTGAAGGGGAATATGTGATTCAAGGGTTTTTGTTAACTTAGGAAATGTAAGATTTTTGTGTTTAGTTTATGAGAATTAGGGGAGTAATCGAGTCAAGTTGAGCCAATACAATGAGAAGCTCGAGCTCAAGCTCGGCTTCCAACTCGAGGCTCGATACTCAGCTCGAACTCGATTGAGTTTCATTTTTCTAGTTTGAGCTCGATTTGTGATCGATATCGAGCTACTTGAACTCGCTTAATTAAGCTCGATTAATATGTTAAAATAAGTTCGATTCTTATATTCAACAAAAGTTCAATTATTTGTGCTTGAGCTTGAACTCAAATTCGAGATATTTTATTAATTAAAATAATAAAAAAATTTAAATATAAAAACTCGATTAGGCTCACGAGCTACTTGAGCCGGGTATAAGAATACTCGAACTTGACTCGATCAATAAGTCGAGCTACTCGAGCTCGAGCTTGACTCGATAATAATTGAACCGAATTCGAGTTTTATTCAAATCGAATTCGAGTAGCTTGCTAGTACTAATGTATCTTTTACACCCCTAATGAGAATGTAAGATTACCTAATAAAGTCATTTACTATATTATCCTTGACAACACGTGAATAACATCTAACATTTATAATACTGATATGCGAATAACACGTTATTATCCCTACATAGAGAAACTTGTAGATCTTGATGTAATAATATTAAGTAAATGTATTTTGTATTTATATTTTATATGTAATAATATAATTTTTCATGTTTTCAACAAAAACCATATTTTTATTTTAGAAATGTCATCTTTTCAACAAAGACTACATTTTTTATCTTAAAAATATTGTTTTTGTTGAATTTTGAAATTTTTTTTTCATATTTTCAATAAAGATTGTGTTTTTTTTTTTTTTTTTATCTTAAAAACATTATCTTTATTGAATTATGAAAAATATATTTTTTGATGTTTTCAACAAAGATTGCATTTTCTATTTTCAAAACATCGTCTTTATTGAATTTTGAAAAATATTTTTTTTTTATGATTTCAACAGAGACTATGTTTTCTAGTTTAGAAACTTCGTCTTTGTTGAATTATAAAAAATAGTTTTTTCATGTTTTCAACAAAGATTGCATTCTCTATATTAGAAATGTTATCAGTTTTAGGTGATCAATTACTACAGTTTATCAATGATAATGTTTCCATAACGCGAAACGTAGTCATTGATATGAGAAATATAAATCAAAATTTAATTTTATTAATTACTACATTTTTTACATGCAAAACGCAATTAAAAGCAAAATAAATATTATATTATACCGACTCTACCAACAACAAACTATATTTTTATATAAAAAATATATATTTTATCAATTACTATATTTTCATACTAAGAAACATTGTTAATATTAAAAATATAAATTTTATTTTGTTATTATCTTTTACGATCAACTACATTTCATATGTTAAAAATGTAGTGCTTTTGAAACGATAAAAAAAAAAAAAATCAAAACCCTAATTGCAAGTGTCCAATTTTGTGGTTAGAAATGTAGCTTTGCCCAATTATGTGGCTAGCAATGTACCTTTGCATGTTAGAATGGGTTTGAATTTATCCTGTAATTACATTGCTTTTTAAAGGTAGAATATATCATAAAAAATATTATTAAGGTTAAAAGAGGGACAAATTTTTTAATTCCTCCCAGCATCTTAAAAACCCATAGAAAGAGATGGGTTTTTGATTCAGGGCTATCACCGTCCTATTTTGACACTGTTGAGAATCTTATAATACCCTAGGAATAAGATACTGTGAACCAAACTAAGGAATCTAATTACGAAAAATAAGATTTTGACAAGTAATCTAACTTTCCCCCGAACCAATCGCCTTCTAAGGATTGCACTACTATATCTTACTATTTAAAGACTAAGAATACTAATTTTGTGTGATAAATGCACTCTTTGATCACCCTAGAAGACACCCTTTAAATTAGTGTTTGTAGTGCACCAAAATCTCTCTCCTTGTAGCTTTTATTTTTTTTTCTTTTTCCTCATTAGTTGTTGTACACCATCTTATCTAATTGCCCTTGCAATTTTGGCTATGCATAATGGAAAAAGAAAATTCCTTTTGGTGCTAACTTTCTTGGCCATTTGAATTGCTGACGTAGAATAATTTTAGCTATCTATAAGAATGAAAAGAAAAAGCTTCACCCAGTAAGTCAAATTCAAGTGAAAGTGTAGTAGGATCAACATGGCCACGTGCCTAACAATCTGCCTGACCAATCCCATTAAGAGAACTATCACACAATCTCTCACTTGGAGTTGATTTACGCCAAGGAATCCATCACGGCCAAGTCATCACATAATTCAAGCTCCTTTTAAAGAATAACTTTATTCAACATTTCGACAATATTCTTATCTATCTAATCCTTTGTAAATTGCATTTATTGCTTTTCAATCACCGATGCAACTAATGGTACTTAACATCAATGTGCTTCATCTATCTTGTCACATGCAATAATTATGCCTTGTATTTGACTAGTTTGTCACCATTATTTTTTTCAATTCAAACACCTATTTATTTTTCAAGGTGAATTCCAAGTGAGGGTTGTGTGGTAGATCTCCTAATATGGGATAAAAGTAGCGATTATTGGTACATGGCCCATTTTAGTTTAAGTTTACTTTCATTTGAATTTATTTCATCTGATGATGTTTTCATTTGTTGTTGTGTGGCTAAGATTATGCCATTTTAATATATAAATGGCCAAAAAGGTTAGCAACATAAGGGTTACTTTCTTTTCTCATTATGCTATCTCTTCTCTAATTATGCATAGTTGAATTTGCAAGGGTTTTTTAGAAAAGTGGTATGCATAAACTAAGGGGAGAAAAAAAAAGAGAGAAAAAAGAGGTCTAATGAGAAAACTATTTTTTGTGAGTGGTAAACATTAATTTAAAAGATGTTATTTAAGGTGATCGAAAAGTGCATTAATCAAAGAGAATTAGTATGTGTATTTACCTAGTAGTGACTTTTAGTAGTGTAATCCCTAGAGATCTATTTTGAGATTGTTTCAAATTACTATGGGTTTCAAGTTTGGCAAAAACTTGAGATGATATTGTATCATTTGTTTGATAATGGATTTGTTGCTAGTTTATCCCATTGTTTTTTCCCTTTCCATTGGGAGGTTTTCTACATAAATTGGTGTTGTTTTTCTATTATTTATTCTTACTAATGTATAATTGATTCATTGCTTGTTACTTGGTAAGAAATATTGTGCTTGGTTATGTTACAGAACTATTTAATTATTTTAACTACAGCTGTTGGTTAGACTTGGATGCTATCTGAAATAAAAACCAAATATAACCTTAATAAAAAAAATTACAACTAATTTCATTAAATTATGTAAAATTAATAAAGTTAGTTTCTTCTTTCTTTCTACAACAAGAATGATATCATTTGATATCACAAAACAAAAATACAAGACAAATCCTGGGCATGTTAAAGCTGGGGATGACTGGCTATTTTTTTTACATATACTTTTAGTGACTAATTAGTTTGGTTCAGAATATCGGTAAATTAGAAGATGCATCTTATTGTAAACAATTGGAAAATTTTTTTGTTGACTTTTGGTTGATATATAATAACTACGATATAAGGTCTATGGTTGATAAAATTTTTATATTTTAATTTCTTTAAATCATGCTTAATATAAGGCTTTTGCCTTAATATCCTTTCAACATAGCTAAGGCTTTTTCTTAATATGATTTTGTTTTGTATTTGCTTGTTGATGTTGTTTGCATCTTTTGCAGGTACTTTCACTCTGTCTAACTTTAAGATGTTTGATGCAGACCGGTTTGATGTCATTTTGTCACTTGGAACTATAAGTATTGTTACAAATTATTAATACAAATGATCCACCTTGCACTTCACAGCAAGGAATTGGGACATTCTTTTTTTGTTAAAATTAAGCAACTAAAATTATTTCAAAATTATCTTTAGTTGGTTTTGTTATCAAATAGTTAAATATATTCTAATTTTCAAATAAAAGCCTTTAACTTAATGATTAGTATTGTCAACAACAAAAGAAAAAGCATAAAAATTTGTCCTTTATTTATGAGATCAAACAATTTAAATTTCTCTATTAAGGACAAATTTAAAATTAAAATTGAGATAAAACAAAATTAAGAACAACTAATACCATATGTATAATTAAAGGTCATTTCTATTTAAAAAAAAATTTTATTAGTTTTTTAAGTGAGATGGTGATCCAATAAAAGGTAATTGGATCTTTCCAAGTTCTTCCCAAGTAATAGATTTCAATATAATTGAATAAAAAATTAAAACAATAAGCACTTTAATAAAAATATGATGCAATTAACAATAATTAATTGATGAATTTAAAGCAAATATAAATAAGAATAAATGTAAGGAGATTGGGATAGAAAAATATGCATAATGATTTATAGAGGTTCGATCCTTCTCCGTAAGACACCTATATCCTCTTTTCTTTGTCATCCACATCAAGACTTCAATCCATTAATTAAAGAAAAACTCTAACAAAATACAAACTTATCTTATACTAAATCCATATCTTTTTCTTAAGGCTTATATAGTGACCTCTACCTTTACAATATCAAGAAGATACCCCATGTCTTACTTACAAGATAACTCAAATGATCTTTGTAAACTAAAATACCTCTCAAGATTGAGTGTTTGCTTAATGAAGTACAAAAACATTTGATGAATGAACAACAACAATAATTTGGATACAATAAATACAAAGATATAGATTTTAAAGCTCTAAAACTCTTGATTTCTTTGAGAAAATGAATATATGACTTGTTTGATCTTACTCTCTTGATTCATTAGCTTCTTGGTATGTTGAAATGCCCAATTTATGGAAGAAAATGAGAAAATAGCCATTGGGAATGCTTGAGAAATGAAAAACCATGTTTTCTTCCTTTAAAACTAGCCGTTAGAACTTGTTTGAGACAAAAAGATCAATTATTATTAATGGGGGATCAATTGGTTCTTGAATTTCACTCAATTTTTTATCGTTATAGTTGAGGGGATTGATTGGTTTTGCTACCCAATTGATTAGGTTAGCCAGGTCTTATATTCTCAGTGATTCTAAATGAACAGTGCCGCTGGTAGTCTCCTATTTTGCACTATACTCACTTATTTGATCATATTTTGAGTTGTGTAACTCTAAATTAAGAACCATTTGAAGATTTAAAAACTAGGCTTAAGGGACTTTCTATGTATATAAAATTCATCATCTAAATCAATGTATAAAAATTATAATGAATTTTCAAATTGCCCCTTGTGTAGTTTTTAGACAACTACATAATGTTTAGTAAAAATTCAAAATCTTTTTTTGAAAAATTTGGATTTTAATTTTGTTTAATCCATTTGAAGGTAGACTCACAGAGCTTTCCTATCATATAAAATTCAAATATTATTAGTATAGAAAAATAAAACAATTTCAATGTTGGAAAACTTTGTTCTTGTTAAACAATTTTGTTAAGTTAATCTATTTTTCAAAATCAATATTATCAAAATTGTGTTGAGTCTAAAATGAATAAGTTCACTTTATAAATAACAATTGGACTTTCATTTAAGCTTAAATAAATTATGTTTAAAGATAGTTTTGATTTGAGAAAGAAGAAAGCATAAAGAAAGCTTTATTTAAACTTTGAAAATCATATTATTTATTTAGTACAATAATAAAACTTAAGAACATGTACTAAATAAATCTTTTTCAAAATTTTGATCAAGCTTATTTAGCTTAATATTTTGTCATTTCAAAGGCTAACAATCTCTGCCATTTTGATATGACAAAACTTAAAAATAAATCTACTTGATGAAAAACTTTCTTTAAGACATATAAGATTTTTACAAAACCCCATTTGATTTTTGCATGGCCAAACTCCCCATCAACTAATGCATTCTAATCCAATACAACTCAACAAATATTTATTAGTCAAATATATCAAATAAGCACAATCAAACATATGCATATCAAGCACAAGTAAATTCGTCTATATGATATTTCTCCCCTTTTTTATCATAGCAAGAAAGTATGAGCATATTAATAAGCAAATAAACACAAAGAGGCATCATTAACAAATATATTTATGAAATATTTCTTCCCCTTTTTATTTAAACTCTTTATGCCAAATGTAAAACTCTTATACCAATTGTTATAAGCACATAAGAAGAAATATATATAAACTCATATCGTTTTTTTCATAGCAAAAAGGAAAGATCAATTCAAGGCATGAGACAAAATATTTAATACTATTAATATCAAGAGTATTTTGAATGCATGTAATTAAGAGTAATATATACAATGAAGTTCACATATATGTATTCAAGTACAAAAGCAATAAGTGTATGCAATTTAATTGTTATAGCATAAAATCATTCATTCAACTTAACCACATGAAATTTATAAGCAAAAGGATAATAAGTGATATGCAATCTACTCATAAATCATGTTATCATAATATGTGTTTAGAACATAAAATTTCAATAGCAATTAAGTATAAATTCAAGCACATGTACACAAGCTCATACCAATTGTTAAAGATATGTTATCACAAAACATACTAATTGTTATCACAAAACAAATCAAGCAAAATTGTATTATAAAATTTCTCCTCCTTTTCAAAATAACGATTAATCAATTTATGGCACACATAATTTTTAATGAAAGGTACAAGCTATAACAAGGATAGGCATATAAACAAGTGTCCATGAAAGTTAAAAAATGTTATTGCAATTTTGATACCAATTGTTAGCTATTCTGTTTACAAATTTTTAAGGATCACAACATATATCAAGCATATGAAAAGTTCAATCAATAAATACATAATAGCATTCTTTCATAAGCATATCATAGCTAAAAAAAATATTCAATCATTATGTTATAGCAAAGAATTATACAAGCATGATTTTTCAAATATAATGAACATATATGCTATAGCAAAGAAATAATGAAAGCATAGTTATTCAAATATATTCCTATTTATTTCAATATATTGCAATGAACTTAATCTAAACATATGCAAGTATCTAAATATATATTTCAATCAAAATTATACAAGCATAAGCAAAATCATTTTAAATCACATAGCAATATACCAATAAAGATACAAATATTTAGACATAATATGGTATATGCTATGTCAATAATCTTAATCAATGAACATGTTCAAAGAAATCAATCAATTTAACTAATACCAATGTTCAAGGATTCATGCATTGACCAAATATTCATGCATTAAAATTACTAATCTCATCAAAATAATAAAGAACTAGGCATGAATATTAATCCAAATGAATTAATCAATCCAAGCTTTTAACAATATTAAACATATTCTATCGAGTAGCTTGATGACTAATTTGTGTAATGTGTTCATATATTCAACCACAAAGTCATATATTTACACATATCAAAGCAAGCATGTGTATGCATTCAAATTTTTACATTATAGGCATAAAGTCAATATATTTACCTTCATCCTTTTCAAGCTTTGTTGTTGTGCTCATTTGAAATTAACTTCATTTAAACAAAACTAAGCTTGATTAATGAAGATGACATACTTTCTTGCTATACTTGAAATTCAAAAAATGTAAGTTCATTCATGCTCATTTCAAGTTCTCCTAGCATAGATTTAGAAAATATTCTTGATAAAGAAATATTCATTAATAGTATTAAGAATATCAATTGATAAAACTTATACTAATTGTTAGAAAATGAATTCCATATTTAAGTCTTACGAGGCAAAAGAAAATTTCATCATTAAATTCAATTTTCCAATTGCAAAGGAGATATAATCTTAAACTATAGGTTATATATCAAATTAAACATCAATGATGACACAAAAGTTAAAGTTCTCATGTGATGAGCAAAAATTAATTTGTGAAAATAATGAACACATGAAGACATATTCAATATTCATTCAAGAAATCATCAAAGAATATGTCAAAACAAATTTAGGCCACATAAAATTAAAAGCTCAAGGAAAACATAGTTATCATAAAAAACATATTCAACAAAAGCATAAATATGTCAACACAAATCATAGGCCATCAACAATGACTTAAGGTAACATAAGCATCATAAGAAAATAATTCATTTAAGTCATGTTGCAAACAAGTCAAGTCAAACTAAATAACATTTGTTACATAAGCACACATACTTGATAAGAGCAATAGATGAACCGACAATATCTATCATTTAAGAACAAATAGTTCATCAATTCAAAATTAAAATAAAAAAAATCAAGGGATAAAATAATTAAGCACAAGATCCAAAATATTTCACAAAATTAATAAATCAATTTAGCATAAAAGCAAGCATATTTAAGAACATTTTAAAAATCAAGAGATAAAAAATTTAAACGCTTTCAAATTACAAGGATTAAGGTCAAGTTTAATTAATGATCACATAAGCACATATCTTGACTAAAATCATAAATGAACCAAAAATCAATGTATATCTTTTAAGCATAAGATGTTATCATCAATTCACCAACATCACAAATCAAGAATCAAAACAATTGTGTATAACACAATCAAGTTTAAAGAATTCACAAGATCCAAGCATTAAAAACAAATTGAGTAATTTTAAATATCATAGTCATATAAGCATATTCAACAATCATAAATCAATATGCATAAAAATCACAAAAATCACAAAAATCACTTTCATCGTGCCAAAATCATTCAAACAAATATATTTATGAAAAATACCATACGATAAATCATTTAAAGCTTAATATTTTTAAGATTTTAATTTTTGACATTTTGAAGTTCACTTTTTGCTTGAAAAAGACCTTAATAAATCTTATAACTAGTCAAACTCATTTTTAACTATCTTGAACAATTCTAATAAGTTTCAAATGACAAAACAAAGTTGTTCAAGTGATCATTTGGCCTTAAAACTAGAAAATCAAAAAATCAATTCTTAAACCCTATATTTTCTTAAAAAAGTTTATTAGGATGGACAAATATGCTTAAACTCACATTTAAGCTCTTCAAAGAATTTAGAAAAGTTTTATATCACATTTTGAAAAAGTTTAAATGGTTTTTATGCCCATCAATGGTCAAAATAAGATTTGATATTTTAAGCTCTAAAATTCTTTAAAACTTACGTCTAACACTTATGAAAAATTGAAACCAATGCAAGTTATCAAGTTTTTTTTTGGTTTAAGCAAGTTTAAATCATTGAATTCAAGATATTCAAATTCATTTTGCAATTAAAAGCTTGCTAAAACAAAATTTTCATATTTTAAGGCTTGACTCTAGCAAAAATCACTTTCAAAGTAAAACATAAAATTTCAAAATCATTAAGTTTTGAGTGCTTCCCCTAAGTTTGTGCATAAATATAAAAATAATTTAGCACACAATTAATCACATCAAGCACCAATAACAATTTCACCAATAATATCCAAATATCAGGATCATTCATACAATTCCAATATGAAGAGCATTCACATGTAATGCCACAAATTTATTAGAGCATTCATGAATTTTCTTAAAAATGTATCTCAAGCAAATAAGCATTAAATACAATATCAACAAGCATGAAAAAAATATTAAAATCATACATTCAAGAGAAAAAATAAATGCATACTCAATTCAAGCTCACATATATCAAATAAAATTGATATATTCAAAGATATATCAATAAAGCATATACTAATATCCATTAAGCACTCAATGTTCAACAAGAATAGTGATTGGGTAAATTTTGCAAACTTACAAGCCATCAAGTAGTAATAGAGATTGTAAAATCTTAGTGTCATTCCCTTAGAATTAGTTAAAGAAAACACCTAGCCTAATTACCGGTGATCCCTATTCTCTATTTAAAGTTGGTTGGTTCAATTAATATCTATATAAAAAAATGATTTGATAAAATTAACATTGAAAATCAAATAAGAAAACAAATTAAACAAAAAAAATTAGCCTAAGAAAGATATTATGCAATAATAAAAAAAAAAACTAACAAAGTAAATTTTGCATGAAAATAGAATACAAAAGAAAAATAGAATGCAAAGCTAAAAATCAAATATGCAAAATAATGACATATTTACAAGTAAATAGTCCTTAAACTTCTAAAGAAAACCTTATGGAAATGAATTCTTATGCAAACTACAAAACAACATCCATGAACTTTCTACACTAACTTTATGCATGGACTGACCTTGCAATCAAGACTATTCTAAAATGACAAAGAAATCTTCAATATACAACCTAAATAAACCATTGATATTAAGGATCCTAAACACAGACAAGAGAGTAAGTTTATACTTGTAAATCACATGGGAAAGGCACTTTGAAAAGAAAACACATGCAAACTAAAATTGCTTCTTTTTTTTGTATGAAGTGATTAACCTATGCTAATCTTATATGATTAACTACTTAAAATTTATATGCAAAATGCAGAATATAAAAGTTTAAAAATAAAAGGCACCTAATTTACAATAGAACATGCAACAACTAGAAATTTTACGATGTAAACATGAGCTTACTCTAAATGCGTTATGTGCTGACAAATAAAGAATTAAATGAAGTAGTTAAATGCCTTAACAAACTTTAACAAACAACTAAATGGAAATAGATCAATAAATGATATGAAACTAAGTTATACTATTCTAGTGAATAGTAAATGAAGAAACAACATTTTCATTAATGCAGAATCTTACGTACACAATAAATGAATAACTTTATGATATTCTAATGATGCTTTTTTAAACTAAATTAAAGGAACTAATTTCTAAATGTAGATTAAGAGAATAAGAGAACAAGTAATTGATGTAAGAACAAACCTAAAATGTAGTAGAGATGAAAGGAACAGTAAACTATTTAAGAACAAGTAATCTATTAACTAACGTATACACTACATTGAATGGATCTAAAGAAAAATTCAACAAATGATCATGAATTGTAGAAACTCTCCAACTGCATTAAGAACATCAACTTTGACAAGTTTTTCTCAAGATTCCACATACAAATCACAAGTATCAAATATAACAGCAACTCAACAAAGTACAACTCTAAATAGTTTACTACTATGCCTTAACAAATTATATTCACAAATCAATGATCCAAACAACATTTATCCTTATTTGAAATCAAAGAAAATCTAACAATATTTATCAACTAAACATGAAACTATAGATCTAAAAAGAGAATAGAACAAACAGAAAAGCTTCACGAGGAGAGCAAATCCACACTAAAAAGAAGTTTCATTTTTAGCACCTCACTTGTTTCAATCGTACCTTTCACCTTTGATCTAGAGCTCTCTACTTCTAGATTCAAGCTAGATTTGATCAATGATGAAGTTATGGATTTTAAAAACTTGTAGAAAAAAAATCTAAACAATAACAAACAAGTTTTGATAATATTTCAATGTAAAAACTGTTTAAACATCAACTTTAACAATTCAACAAACAAATGGAACACGAAATGGATAAGCACTACTTTGAGCTAAAAAAACAATTGATTCTTCAAATTTTATTGCAAGATTTGGAAAGAGCATAAGGAAATATAGTGAAATATGAAAATTAGCAGTAAAATGCAATGAAGAAAATTAAAGAACAAGGTTATTTGAAAGCTAGGAAAACAAAAAAAAAGCAAAAAAAAATTAATTTTAAAACCTAGCCTAAGTGTCCTTTATGGCCGATACTCTCCCTTACTTATAGACATAAGGGAAGGACCTTGAGTCCTAAAATTCTTCTAGAACCCTTATTTTGCTTTTGGTGCATGCCTATGTTCTTATCACATTAACATTTTCTTGCTAAAGTTGCAACATTACTATTTATATACGTTTAGGTCTTAGGGTGCATGTTTGGGTTTACGACTAGTTCACTTATGCATATTGCTTGGCTGCTTTCTTCAACAGCCTTCAATTTCATTGTTTCGTAATAGCTAGACTAAAAGGTTAACATAATAGCCAATCAAAACTCTTTAATTTGCCAACTCAACTAAGTTTTTTGGTGCCTTTAATCCAAGTTGCATTTTTTCACATTTGGTGTTCAATTCATACACCATGTATGTCCAAGCATCTTTCATTCACCTTTTATATTTATTTATTTATTTAGCAAAAAATTTTTTGGCGTTTTATGAATATTTTTATCACACATTTTATTACAAAAATCTATGAAAATAATACTAAAAAAATCAAGCAAGAAAAAAGTTAAGAAAACCTCCTAAGTGCCACTATGACCAATTGACACTAATTAAGGTCATTAGCACCAAAATCCTCTACATTGTGTTCAAAATTGTTCATTTTTTTCACTTACACCTACACATTAGACAATTGTGACTTTTAAGAGTATTTTTGCTAAAAAATTGTCAAAGAATAAGCTAAAATATAAGTTAACTTGCATTAGAATTAAGCATAAAAAAACTAAAATTTTAAGTGCAATCAAACCCCAAAACTTAAGCTTTTGCTTATCCTCAAGCAAAACAAGATTGAGCAACAATCACATTATACTTTAAATGCTTCATTCTATACAAATGGCTTATGGATTAATAAAAAAATATAACTAAAGTAAAATTATGAACATGTGCTAATATACAAGAATCAACCTACACTACAATCATTCTTAAGTATGGTTCCATAAGCAAGTAACATCTCTCACACTTCCTTAATGAAATCTAGTAATGTTATGTAAAACATGAAATTTTTATAATAAGGATCAATAAAGCATGCTTTTTTTTCATAAGTTTTTTTATCACTCCCCTCTCCACTTATGTAGATAAATACATGAGTTGAGATCATTTAAGAATTTATTAAGCTTGTAATGTAAGACTAGGGTTAAGGTATAATAAAAGTCATTTAGGCTTAAGTACCCTAACAATACATCACATGTCTAGGATTATTCATCAATGAGCTATCAAGATAAGAAAGGTAAGCTTAAATAAGGAATCACCCCTCAAACCCATTTTTTTCCTTTTTTCCTTGCTTTTTACCACTTTATTGCTATTATTTTTGTTTTTCTTTTCTTTTTTTTTTTGTAACTTTTTTTTTCTTTTGCAAGTTAGCATGACTTTTTCATTTTCTTTTTTTTTTTAATTTTTTATTCTTTTTCAAGTTTTACCCTTCCTCCCTAATAATGCATAGCTTACAAATGGTGCATGAATGTCCAAATACAAATAAGGCAAGGAACCAAAAAGATATGAATTATACAAAATAAGACTAATGTGGTTTCAAAACAAAAAAAGGTAACATAAGGCTTAAAGGGAATGACTATGGAAATATTGTATCAAGGTTAGCTCGAAAACTTCAATTGATCCAAAGATGATTTATATCATTTTTCTAATCATGTGTTCTCTAGGATTTCATCTCAAGAATTGATTGAAACAAATTATAGAATCATGAAACACAACTCTAAAGAAAAATGCAAAAATAATCTCATGCTCACATAATCTATACTAGATAAAAAATGTAATTCAATGTTCAAAACATAACTCACAAATGAATACCACATTAAAGAATTCTTTAAGCCTAAGCACCATCTCATATTTCACACACATTCAATCTTTTCCTAAAGCTATATTCATTATCAATCACAACCTATCATTGGCTACATGAAGAACTAATCAAAAAAAGTATAACAATGATTCAAGCTACCACTAGTCAAGCTCAATTTCAAAGTAAAAATTAAGAAAAATTTGAAAAAAAATTTAAAAATTTGAGCAATTTTCCTATACCCCTAAACTTAAACAACACATTGTCCTCAATGTGTAAGCATAAAGCAATAAAGCACAAAAGAGATGAATAAGAAAACTCCCCTATCATCATAGAAGCATGGTGACCGAATCATCCATCCAACCTTTGATTGAACTAGTGCTTTCTCTTTAAGCTCTTATTCAACTTACAAAATAAAGAAAACCAGTACAAGAAAAGATAAGTAAAATTTATGAAAACAAAACATGAAATGTAAAGCTTGGGTTGCCTCCCAAGAAGCACTTTATTTAAAGTAAAAAAGCTAAGCTATCTGAACAAGCTCACACTATATGTTCATAGTTATCACTCCACATTTGATTCTTGAATCCAACCATTTTAAGACCTTTATCTTTACCATCTCATAAAAAATATGGTCTAATGGTGGATCATGTGGCCAAGCAAGAGTAGTAGTTAACTTCTCAAGTGGGTTTTGGTTTTGGCATCCCGTCAATTGATCTATCATCAACATAAACCATATAATATCCTTCTTGCAACATATCCATACCATCATTCCTAGAAAGACTATGATAATTATGACTAAACTGAAATTGCTTAAAAACTAATAAATTAACTAAAAATGAGATCCCATCAATAACAACTGGACCATCACCCCTAGGATTTTGATAAGTATCATCAAAATATACCGTTTCATAATCTGGTGAATCTAGATCTGAAGGTCTAATCACTTTAGAAAAAGTGTTAGGATCAACTAAATGCTCACCACTGGAAGGTGGTGAAAATTGAAAAGTAGAGAATATTAATATATCATCATCATCATCACTCAAATCCATGTCCTCTACCTTTTCAACTATAGGGGACTCCTCAAAATGCAAGATAGGATGCTCTCGGTGAAAAATATCATTATTCACATCATTAACTACCTCTACCCTTGAGCATTCATCTGAATCATCAAGGATTGGTAAAGCCTTAAAAACATGAAAAGTGACCTTCTGATCTTGAACTTGCATGTCAATCCCTCTTTTTGCACATCAATCAAAGTCTTAGTAATGGCTAAAAAGGTCTCCCTAAAATAATCAAGATCTCATGATCCACTTCTATATCTAGAACCATAAAGTCAGTAGGTAAAATAAATTTTTTTACCTTAACCAAGACATCATTCACAATCCCTTTAATATTTTTAGTGACTTGTCAACCAAATACAAAGTAATTGATGTAGGTTTAGCCTTCCATATGCCTAATCTCTAAAAAATGAACCAAGGCATCAGGTTAATGCTAGCATCTAAGTCAAACAAGGCTTTGTTAAAGAACATACTACCTATAGTACATGAAATGGTAAAGGCACTAAGATCTTTAAGTTTCATAGGTAGTCCTCTTTGAATCATTGATGTACACATACTGGTAACTGTAACTGTCTCATAATCTTTTAATCTCCTCTTTTGAGAAATAATATATTTAATAAACTTTACATAGGTACGTATATATTCAAGTGCATCGATAAATGGGATATTAATATGCAGCTTTTTAAACACCTTAAGAAATTTAGAGAATTGATTTTTTTTCTTCTACTTCTCAAATTTTTAAGGGAAAGGAATGTAAGGTCTAGGTGGGTCAACTCTATAAGGAATAGGCCTAGATGAATTATGTATAGCACTAGAGGATGGTATTTGTGGTAACTGAGCAAAAATAGGTACTACACTTTCATCTTTCTTTTTACCCTTTCCTCCATCATGAATTAGGTCTCTATTAGGCTCATCATCATCAGACTTCTCAATTGCCATATCTTAAAACCTTGTCAGAGCCTGGCTATTAGCTAACTGCCTTATACTCTTAAGTGAGATTGCCTTGCAATGCTTCTTTCTTTCTCTCCTAGGGTTGACCTCTATGTTACTAGGTAAAGTACCTTGTGATTGGGTACTAATAAGGGTTACTAACTAACCAATCTGAGTCTTTAAGTTTTTTATAAACACGGACTGATTTTGAAACATGGTGTTTTGATTCTACATGAATGAGGTCTGAGCCCTAATAAAAAACCTATAAGATCTTCAACTGAAGGTTTTTTTAAAGGTTGCCATTGATGGATGTAGAGGTATGTAGTGCTGTAAATGCTGTTGGTGCTGAAACAGTGGCTATTGAAAACCTGATGGGTAAGGTGGTATAGTGGATTAAGGTTGCTATGTTATCTGCATGGACTGGATAGACTAAACTGGGTTATTACTCCAAACTGAGCCATATGTGGGAACATGTGGGTTGTTGTATTGCCTAGGGGTCTGTCCTAAATAATGGATACTTTCTGGGTGGGTGCTCAGATATGACTCTTTAGGGTGTACTACCTTGCATATATCACACATAGCTAATGAACTATAGGTATGAGTAAACCTATAATGACTAGGACTTGGCTTCGAAGGTGTAACCTTACTATGTAAAAACTTTACAAATTTGGCTAAGGAATCTACCTTAGCATTAATCGTTGTAAGCTCACTAACCTCGTACACCTTCGAAGCTCTCTTCAGATGCTATCTCTCATTAAACCACTGATAATTATTAGTCGTCATATCTTCAATGAGCTCATAAGCTATATCCAAAGTCTTACTTATCAAAGTAGCTCCTGATGCAGCATCTAAAAGTATCCTAGTGTTAGGCACTAACCCATTATAAAAAATTCGAATCTCCAACCATTTTAGTAGTTTATGGTGTGGATAATGCCTCAGGAGCTCCTTGTATCTTTCTCATGCCTCATACAAAGTCTTCGAGTCATGCTAGGCAAATTTAGTGATCTCATTCTAAAGCATGGCTATCTTGGCTGAAGGAAAAAATTAGCCATGAACTTCTGCACTAAATCATTCTAAGTGGTGATGAAATTTGGTGGCATCAAGACTAACCAACTTTTGGCTCTATCTCAAAAGGAAAATGGAAATAATCTAAGCTTAATGGCATCATTAGTAACACCATTCTATTTAAATGTATCATAAATCTCTAAAACATCTCAAAGATGAGCATTTGAATCTTCACTTGAATGTCCACTAAATTGCACTGATTGCTGTATCATCTGGATGATTGCAATTATAATCTTAAAATTATTGGCTTGAATCGCTAGCCTCCTAATACTAGACTGAAAACCATGAAGATTCGGCATAGCATAATCTTTAAGGATTAGTGCTTTGCTCGACCATAGTGATGGTAGGATTGGTTTGTCTTTTCTTCCTAATCCTCCTACGAGTAACTTCAAGCTCAAGATCTAAAAGGATCAACTCAAAATTGCTAACAAAATGCATACATGGCCCTTAAAAACACTAAACCTAGTAAACCACTATAAAAATAAAACTCTAAGTATGTACACCTAGAAACAAAACAAATCTAATTTCTAGCCTACGGTATATACATTAAAGTGAACCAATCTATAATAGAGTATGGCAAAAGTTGATATTAACCTAGGACTACTTAGACCTAATCCTAGGCAATAATGCCAAAAACTTGATTAGGAAAACTGCAAGTGCATAGGCCATTGAAGTAATAGTAGAGACTATGAAAGTCTAGATGTCAATCCCACAGAGATAAGGTTGAACTTCCTAAGCTAAGTACCTTTTATCCACATACCTTTCTATAGTTAGCTCAATCAACAAATGAACATGAAAGTTAACTAAAAAAAAAATCAACCAAAGCATGTAACACAAATATAGTATGGTGTAAAATTGCAAAATGTAAACTAAGTAAAATAAAGTTAAAAACAGTAGGTAAATTGAAATGTAATCAACTAAACATGATTTAAAGTAAAAACATATTTGAAATGCAAGCAATAAAAAAATTGAAAAATCTAAGCTAGAACATGAAAATCGAAAGTATAGCAAAATCTAAAAACAGAATTTGAAACTACCATTCTAGCTCTAAATGATGCAAACTCAAGTTAACATGAACTAAAAAGTTAAAGTTTGACTAAGGAACAATATAAGAAGTAAAGAGAAAATAAAAAATTTTAGAAAAGTCACATGAAGGAATTAAAAAATAAACCAAATAGTAGTTGTGTTAAAATAGAATTTTAACAATTCATAAACTAAAAATATAGATTTAAAAATTTCAAATGAACATGAGCTTAAACTGAACTAAAACAAGATCAAACAACAAATTTACTACAGATTTCAACAAAAAATTCACAACAAAATAAAGTAAAAGTGGCTCAACCAGCTAGCAAACTAAACAACACTTACAAACATAGAAAACAGAACATGCACTACAAATGTGATCAAAATAGCAATGAAATGTAAAGAAATAAACTAGATCAAGTATGAATCAACAAGTAAACAAGTAAAACTAAGGATTTAGAGTGAAAAGAAACCAAACAACTCACCAAGGAGAGAGTAGTTCCATGCCAAACTTGGTTGATCACATTTGACCTGCACTTGTCATCTGCATTTAGATGAATATTCCAATCTTGATCTGGAATGTTGTGGTGCGAGTTTGAAGCTAAATTTTTAATATGTCGTAGATAATTAAATTAGGAAACTATGAAAAATAATTGAAAAAACAAGAAACATTTGAATGAGATATCATCAAAAAATTACAAGTAGGCCAGAACTGGCAAATTCAAAAACAAATTTGAGTATCAACAAAAAATCAGTAGATTTGAGCTAGAAATCAATAACATTTGCAAGTTTCATTGCCAAAATCATAAAAAAAACACTGAAGAATACTTGAGGAAATATAAAAGTGCAATCAAAATCAATAGAAAGACATGAAGATCAAGGGTTGTTTGATTGCTAAGAAAATAAAATGTAGTAAAGAAAAATATAGAAATTAAAGGAAAAGAAAAATATAATCCTAAGCTAAAGTCTCTCTAAAATGGCTAGCTTCACTCCTATTTATAGGCGTGTGAGTGGTGAATGAAGCCCTAAAAAATCACTTTAGAAGATCTACAATGAGGTGATTTTCTAAAGACTTTTTTTCTCTTTACTTTTGCACTTGGTGCTTGGTTGTTTAGCTTTTCCTTCAACACTTTGTTAGCTTTTTTTGGACATGTAATGGGTGGTCTAATAAGTCAATTTAATGACCAATCAAAGCTCTTGAAAGTGCCATATCAGCCCCTTTAATTGGTGCTCTTGAACCAGCTTGAAACACTTTGAAATTTTAGTGCTCCTTCCAAGCACCATACACCAAATGCCCATCACCAACTTTTCTTTGCTTCATTCATTTTTTTCTTGCATAAATTGCAAACATTCTATGAATATTTTTATTACACATTTTACTAAAAAAAAAAAACCTATGAAAAAATAATAAAAAATAAAGTAAGAAAAGTCAAGAAAACTTCCTAAGTGTCAATGTTGCATATTGACACTAGTTCAGGCAAATTACATTATTTTGCATTAAAAATCTTCCAAAATGTATCCAATTTAACCAAATTTCTTTGTTTTCTCCATTTGTTCCTACACATGAGACAATTATGATTTTAGGAGTATTTTTGCTATGAAATTTTAAAACAAGGCTAAAATAATAGTTAAATTGCATAAAAATTAAGCATTAAGAAGCTAAAATTTTTAATGCAATCAACATCTCTATGGTCGACCTAAATCCATCTTCCATAAAAATCTTATGTGTGCAAAAAAAAAGCACTAATACCTCGAATGTCGGTAATGGACTAATCTATAGCTAGCTTATGATCATACAAGACTAAAAGAAGTCGTGCCTCTTGATCATCAATTAAAGATGCTGATATGATCATAGGCAAAGTGTCATCCTCACCTAAGTAAGCATACCTAAGGTGCGGCAGCAATGGTTTAAGCTCAAAACTAGTTGGTCCACCATAGAAGGTTTAATTACTCTAGAGAGAGTATCTGTGTCTACTAAAGGCTCAACATTAAGAGATGGTGCATATCGACCAGTATAAATCATCAAAATTGCATCATCATCATCATCCTTGCTCAAATCTGTATCCTCTACCTCATAATAAAAAAAGAATCCTTAAATTGCAAGATCGGATGCTCTAGGTGAAAAACATCATGGACCAAGCTATTGACTACCTCTACCTTAGAACATTCATCAAAATCATCCAGATACTTCAAAGCCTTAACAACATTAAACAAGACCTTCTGATCTTGTACTCACATAGTCAATTCACCCTTTTGCACATATATCAATGCCTTTCCAATGGCTAAAAATGGTCTCTCTAAAATAATTGAGATTTCACGATTCACCTCCATATCTAACACAATAAAATTAACAGGAAAAATAATTTTTTTTTACCCTAACCAAGACATCTTTTATTATTCTTTTAGGGTATTTCAGTGACCTATAGGCAAATTACAGACTAACTAAGGTGGGTTCGACCTCTTTTATGCTTAATTTTTGAAAAATAGACCAAAACATCAAGTTAATACTAGCACTTAGGTCACACAAAACTTTGTCAAAAGACATGCCATATATGACACAAAGAATGGTAAAGTTACTGGGATCTTTAAACTTAGTAGGTAGTCATCTTTGAATCACTGATGTACACTTACTGGTGAGCACAACTGTCTCATAGTCCTCAAGCTTCTTCTTATGAGAGATAATATCTTTTATAAATTTTGCATAGGTTGGCATATATTCAAATGCATTTGCAAATGGAATATTAATGTGCAGCTTTTTGAACACCTCAAGAAATTTAAAGAATTGCTTCTCTTTCTTTTACTTTTGAAACAAGTTAAGGAAAGGAATATAAAGCATAAATGGCTCAACTCTATGAGAAACAGGCCTAGATGAACTTAGCATTGCACTAGAAAATATCTGTGGTAATTATGTATGAACATGGACTACATTTTCATCATTCTTTTTGCCTTCATCACCATCATGAATTAGATTCCTATCAAGCTCATCATTATTAGACCTCTTATCTCCCTTATCCTAAAAACCTATTTGGATCGGTCATTAGCTATATGCTTCCATTCCTAAGGGTGATTGTTTTGCATTGCTCCTTCTATTTCTCTTAGGGTTAACCTCTGTGTTACTAGGTAAAGTGCCCTGGGGTTGGGTACTTAAAAGGGTAGCTAGTTAACCAGTTTGGGATTTTAAGTTCTTTATGGATGCAAATTAGTTCTAAAACATAGTATTTTGGGTCTGCATAAATAAAGGCTGAGTTCTAATAAAAGAACTTAAAAGATCATCGACTGACTTTTTATGTAAAAATGGCATAGATAGATATGAATGTGTGTAGTGCTATTTTGAAGACAGCTGCTAAAAAGGTGGCGACTGAAAGTCAAGTAGGTAAGGTAGTCTAGGAAACTGAACATGTTGTGGTAGTGGTGGTATCAGTGGTAATAGTGCTTGACTAGGTTGACAAAATGTGGGATGGTGGTTTTGCTACTAATTCCAAGAGAAAATAGGATTATTCCTCCAGCTTGGGTTGTATGTGGAAGAATAACGATTATTGAACTGCCTAGGGTTTTGTCCTATAAATGAAACTAACTCTAAATGGGTATTCAAACCCAGGTGTCCTACCCCACATGTCTTGCACATAATTACAGAATTATGGATATGAGTAAACCTGGAATGACTAGGACTAAGCTTTAAAGATGTAACCTTCAATGTAAAGACTACAGATTTGGCTACGGAATCTACCTTAGTACTAAACATTGTAAGCTCACTAAGCTTATAGACCCTCAAAGCTTTCTGAAGATGCTATCTCTCATCAGACCACTAACAAGTATTAGTTGCCATATCCTCAATTAGATCATAAGCTATGTCAAAAGTCTTACTCATTAAAGCACCTCCTGATGTAGCATCTAAAAGTTTCCTAGTATTAGGTACTAACCCATTACAAAAGATTTGAATCTTCAACCATTTTGATAGTCTATGGTGTAAACACTGCCTCAGGAGTTCTTTGTATCTCTTCCATGTCTCATACAAGATCTCTGAGTCGTGCTAGGCAAATGCAGTAATTTCATTCTGAAGCTTGGCCGTCTTGGCTGGGGGAAAAAATTTAGCCATGAAATTCTGTATTAAATCATCTAAGTGGTGATGGAATTTGGTGGCATCGAGGCTAATAAACTTTTAGATCTATCTCTAAGGGAAAATGGGAACAACATAGGCTTTATAAAAATGGCATCCTCAATAACACCATTATGTTTAAATGCATCAATATCTCCAAGAAATCCCAAAAATGAGCTTTTGGATCCTCACTCGAATGGCAACTAAATGGCACTGACTATTGTATCATTTGGATGATTGCAAGTTTAATCTCAAAATTATTGGCTTATATGGTTGACCTCCTAATTTGCCAACTCAGCTTAGTTTTTTGGTGCCTTTAATCCCAGCTGCCTTATTGCACTTTTGGTGTTCAATTCATACACCATGCATGAACCAGATGCAGGTAACAAAGATTTTTCCTTTATTAAGGAAGAGCAGCCTTGTTGTATTTATTCCTAATAAAAATGGAGAAAGAAAACACATCTTTGTTCTGTCCTATAGGACGATCATGTTTAAATAGCCTGCATTAGAACAAAACCACCTTTGAACTCTAAATTTTTTGCGGGTAAATGTTACAGCAGATCACCGTGTCATGCTGAAGCTTCATTCTTGCAAACCCTGACTAAGATTATTGAGGATCCCAAGGACCTTATGTTCTAGTCTAACCCCCTTTCACGCAAGGATGTCCCATGGCGTTGTCGTTTTCAGATAATTGTCTTGTAGCATGCTCCCCAACATTCATGTGTTTGAAATCAATTATACTTGATCTTGGAATGTACTTGAGATAGAAAAATGTAGGGGCCTATCACAATTTGTTCGAGTTTTCAGTAGAGAACAAGACCAAAATTTCCCAGAGCAATGGTTACATCAACTTTTTTTTTTTTTTTCAGGTTCTATTTTCTTTAGTTCATCCGTATTTTTTATGTTAACTTCTCTGTTGCTATTAACCATCTTCATCATCTTGCTATCAATTAAATTTTGGCTGTTAATTACTCTTATATCAATAAAGTTGTTCTGTTTGTTTTCTAATTTATCACTATCTTTTTTGTAAGTTCTCTATATTTTTTTATATTTAAGTTGTCAGAATTTAAATTTGATCACTGAAATTAAAGAATTTAGCATTCCACTAATAAGAAACAAAAAGTTTAGCACTCTACTAACGACTGCCAGCTTAAATCCTTATTATTCGGGAGCATTATCTATTAAGATTCTACAATTATATAATCACAACAATAAATTAGAATCCATCACTTGTGCAAGTGGGCTTCATCCAAACTTATCCATCGCATAATCCATGATTATGATTGGACAATTGGCCATTGACTATGATTTCTTTAAAACTGAGTTTTACAAAGGTACTGTAAACTACAGAAGCCAAAATTGATAGGTATATATTACATATGAGAATGCATTCAAAACTAACCATTTCTACATGTAGGTTGCCTGCCTACCGCTACCACGGCCCTGTATGCCGGTACTGGTTTTCTTCTATCTATTGTAATTTGTATGAAACAGAGTTGCTAATTAAGGTATATAAAGCCAGTCGTGTTGTTGTGTTGCAACCGATGATTTATCTTGCATTGAGGATCATCCTCAGCACACTTTTCATCTTCGGCCTTGCTTCTGGTGAAACACTAATACAAGCAATAGCAACTTTCAAGACAGCAAGCATCTGATTTCTGACCACTAGTGATGTTCTAATGATATTAAAATCAAGGATGTGATCTAGCTTATCGGGCCGCACTGAGTTACTTAATACCCACTTGGCTAACTCAGTTCCCTCACTTACTGCTGGTTTTCCTGTCAGCAATTCCAGCAGTACAACTCCAAAGCTATAAATATTCCCAGCCATTGTTACCCTCATTGTGTATGCATACTCTGCAAACCACCAAAATATGTGATGAAAGGTCTAGGACAAAAACTGAGAGTTCATATTTATATAGTTTAGAGATGGTTAAAGGAACTGACAATATCACAGAAACAAAAATATTAGTTCATTTTTTAGCTAAATCATATGCAACAATAATTGGTTAACAAGTCAGTTGATTCACTTAAAAATTTCCTATTGTAAGATCATGCATGTCTAGAGGCCAAAGTATATATATATATATATCATGCATGTCAAACTTTACCCGGAGGAATATAACCTACAGAACCAGCAACAGTGGAGAGGCTTCCAGTGCTCTTGGAAGGATTAATTACTTTAAAAAGCTCAATGTCTCCAACCTGTGGCTCCTTCAAAGACTTAAGCACGATGCTTCTGCTTGAAAGGTCAAGGAGGAGAATCGGACTTGAAGTGCATCCATGCAAAAAAGCAAGACCTTGAGCTACTCCAACTGCTATACTGTAACGACTTGCCCAATCCAAAGAATATTTCAAGCTGCCATGAAGAATATCATGGAGGGTGCCCTTTGGAGCAAATTCATAAAATAGATATGCACTATCAACTGTCAATACATAGGCCAAAGGAATCATGACATTTGAATTGCTTAGGTTCCCCAATACCTCTAGCTCTTGCACAAATTTGTCATGGCTGCCCAATTGGAATATCTTGTCACTCCAATTAAGCTTCTTGACGAAATAGCTTGCTCCTGATGGCATGATAGCCTTGTAATAGGTGGAAAATCTGGTTTTTAGCACAATGTTTGCTGGACTGGCAATCACTTCCATGGCCTTGGCGATGTCAATATTAGATTTATGGATTCCATTTGCTGTCAATAAGTTGCCTCGTATAACCTGAGGGGGAGAAAGAACTTCCCATGATTGTAATTGGTTATCATTAACCTTGTGAAAGCGTCTTGAGATCAATAGAAAAATAATTGCAACTACCCCTACAGCAAGAACAGCCGCTGCAAGTGTAATGACAATTGTCATAGCAACTGATTTTCTATTTTTACTTGATACTGGAGAAGAACTTTCTGCAGGACGAAGTTCTGGGTTTCCACTTTTATTGACTGAAACATGTTGATTGAACATAGGAAGAACTCCTGACAGCTGATTATTGGAAAGTATTAACAGTGTCAGTGAAGACAATTGAGCAAGGAAATCAGGAACTTCACCTGAGAAGTTATTGTTAGAGAGATCCAAAACCTCCAAATTATTCAGTCCAGAAAGAGTCCTTGGAATAGGTCCTTCGAAGAGGTTGGAGCTGAGATTCAAAGAAATCTGCAACTTCAGTGGCATAGAGGGGATCCTACCACGCAATTTATTTTCTCCAAGCTGGAGTTCTAAAAGATAATTCAACTTACTGATGTTATCAGGTATAGAACCAGTGAGATCATTGCCTTGCAAGTTCAGGCTAAGAAGCTTTCCACAATTTGAAATTGAAGAAGGTATGGTGCCATTTAGTGAATTCCAGCTGATATTAAGTATGGATAAGATATTTAATCCTCCAATCTGACCCGGGATATCACCACCAAGCTTGTTGAGTTGAAGTTTCAGAACCTGAAGATTTGTAAGATGACCTAACTCCACTGGCAATGTTCCATTCAGCTCATTATGAGCCAAGTTCAACAATGCCAATTTTGTGCAAGAACCAATTTCAGTTGGTATCATTCCGGTAAAGGTGTTGTTTTCCAACTCCAAATACATCAAATTCTGAAGCGATGCAAATCTTACTGAAGAGATTGGGCCACTGAGATTATTGCTACCCAACCTTAACCTGACCAAACTTGGAGATATGCTTTCAGGTATTGGTCCATGCAACTTGTTATAAGACAAATCCACAGTGTGCAAATTTGATGGCAATAAAAACTCCGATGGAATTTCCCCAGTTATTTCATTATAACTAAGATCTAAATTTTTGAGAAATTTTGTGATATTACTAGGAATTGAACCAACAAACTTGTTTTGATTGGCTGCGAACCGCTGCAGTTTTGTGATTCGTGAAAGGCCGACAGGGATTGCCCCATTCAATTGATTGGAAGATAGAATCAGGATTTGCAACCTCGTAAGGTTCCCAACAGATTCAGGAATAACTCCCGTAAGCATATTGCGACTAAGATCAATCAGGATCAAATTCCCATACGTCCCAATATCCATAGGTATAGAACCAGTGAAGTTATTAACAGAAAGCTCAAGTCGTTCCAAAACCCTGGATTTTCCGAGGCGGCTAGGAACAGAACCATTGAAATTATTGAAGATAAGGTTCAAATTTTTCAGTGCACTCAAATCATTCAACTGCGAATCAATATTTCCACTCAAATGATTGAAAGATAAATCAAGGGATTCCAGCCCAGGAAACTTTTGAAAAGTAGGCAAAGAACCAACCAACATGTTATTGCTAAAGTTCAAGCTCTTTAACTCATCAATCCCTCCACAACTATTGAAAAATTCAATTGGGATTGACGTCAAAGAGTTGTTGGAAAAATCAAGAGACTGCAAAGAATCAATATGGCAAAGCATGGGTAGAAAGCTAGAATTAGAGAGACCAAACCCGGATAAAGAAAGGGAGACTACGGAGTTGTTGAGGGTGCTGTTGCATGTAACTCCTTTCCATTGGCATACGTTTGGTTCTTTTGCAGCATTCCATGGCGAATTTGAGATGTTAAGCTGCCGAGAAACATTGATCATTACGTCCGTCTGGTTTGAAGCTAGTTTACAGAAGACCAAAGGAAATATACAGAAGAAGATATATACCAGCAAATATATGCTGTGAATGCAACTCCTCATGTTAGCTGTATGGAAGACCATATTCCAAGCAGGCTCTGTTTTGCTTTGAGTTAAGTTGGGAAGTTGGGAGGAGAGGGGACAGAAGCGAAGGGAAAAGAACAGAGCAGAGAATAAAATGAGAACGGAATTCGAGTAACACAAGATAGGGAGAGATGTTGGGGGAGGGACGGGGGGATTTGCGATTTTCTACGTGGAAATTCATGGGAAAGTGGAGAAGGAAGAAACACGTTAGGCGTGTTGGGAGCGGAGTTGACTGCAAACAACATAAAAATTGACCGACTGACAATGGCTTTTTGGGAGCGGCAGCTATTATTTCTCTTTACCCTTTTTTTACGTCTTTTACTCACTCGTTTATACTCTCATAAGATTGGTCTTTCTATGCCAAGGAATCCACATTAGCGATAAGAAGGAAGTGCCAAAATTTTGAAATTTTAGGTTTTATTAAGTATATGGATTTTTTTTAATTAAGTTATAATTTATTAATTAATTATTTAATTAATTATATAAATATAATATTTGATTATGAATATAATTAAAAAGATTGATCTTTCCATCAACTTAAATAATTCTCTTGTAAAGAGAAATTGATTGTTTAATAGTAAGTGAGAAAAAACTAGCGAATTCAGATGATGAATCATGAGTGGAAAGCAAACGATTCAAAGTCTTTGTGTGCGGGGGTCCCCTGGCGGAGAAGAGCTTTGAATGCAATTTGAACACGCGTTTTAAAGACTTCTAGTTTTGGAGTCTTGGTTACGGTCCAAACCAAGAGCGAAGTGGACGCAAACGCGTGGTTTCATGTTGGATTTCGGTACCGATTATTTCGCTATGGATTATTATTTTAGGTTCAAGGAAATTAAGTTAATTTGGGATTTTAGCCATTTCAAATTCAATCATTTTAAAATATAGATTATTTTGAATTTAATTATTTTAAGTTTGAGATATTTTAAATTCAAAATATTTAAAAATCATGCAAAAATGATAGTATGTAAAATACTTGTTATTTTTAAAATATTCATATTTGAATTCAATTATCAAATACAATATTCATATTATATTCAAACTAGTTTAACAATTCCCTATTAAAGCCCAATTAAAATCTGCAAAAATTTATTTAGTTAAAAATTTTATAGGTATCCATTACAAAAAGCCAATTCAATCCAAGTTCAATAATAAAAAATATAAAAAATAAAATCAATTTTTTATATTTTGATTAATCAAAAATAAATTAATAAATTTAAAAATAAATTTTATATTTGAATAATTTATAAATTTTAAGAAATAATTAGTCATGTAAAAGTAATATATTAAAAATAATATAAATATTAATTAAATATAAAAAAGTTATTATTTGTAATCAATTTCAATTAACCAATACTCTAAGCTTATTACCCATACCTTATCTAAACTCATTTATAAGGTACCCTAATCTTATTTAAATGGATCAAGTAGTACCCAACACTTATTTATACCATACTTATTGCCATCGTTAGGATTATTTAGGTTTATTGAGTTCAAATCATCTTTAGGGTTATTACGGGTCAGGTCATATTAGGTTTAAGTTATTAACTTTTAAAATTAAATCAATTTCACTCTTAAATGAGTTGTTTAAATAAAGTCAAATTTTATCAAATATAATTAGATTATTCAAAGTTTTCAATTTTAATTTTTCATATCATAAAAAGTTATAAAAATTTGATAATCAAATACCTAATTTCTATTTTCATAGAAAAAACCTTTTCCATAAATTAAGCCAAACATCCTCCAAAAAGTTAGAAAGTTACAAGGTCTAAAGAATACAAACAATGTGAACTCTGTAGTTGAAATTGAAATCCTCTTGTATCCTTCTTTTATGCACTTTAGTTGAACAAAATGGAATATTCAATATCAATATAAAAACGGTTTCAAGGAATGTTACTTATGCTATTATTTCTAAGGCTTATTTCACCCTTATTGATAATGGTATGCGAAAAAGGCTAAATAAAAAAACCTCCAAAATACAACGAAAGCTTGTTTGAATCATCTTGCACTAGTGAAATTAAGCCATTAAAAGCCCCTTGATGAGAGACAAAAATGCCTTCTTTTTACCAAGACTTTTTACAACAAATAATGCCAAAAAAATCTTTTATTTGTGAAAAGAAAAAAAGGAGAAAAGAGAAAGAATTCTAAAATTTTAAATATGTCAAATGAGCCTACAACAATATTTATTTATAGAGATTAAATCCTAATATTACGACTTTTTAATTGTTTTGTTTCAATCAAAAATCACTTCTTTTATTATAAAGATGTCATTTTGAATAATAAAGGACGTATTGGTTCAAAAAATCAATCAAACTTATCATATCAAGAGAAATCATTTTTCACATTTCTAGAAGTTGTAACTTTTTATGCAAAGTAATTGACTCGACCTAGAAAACAATCGACTGCCCCTTTGTACTTTTAATTTCTAGAATGTTTTTTAAAGTAGGGCAATCGACTCCTTTTTAAAACAGTCAACTTCCTTCAACTTACAAAATACATTCATCACTTGAGCAATTAGTTGACTTTTATCAATTTCCATTATGATTTCACCTATAAGGCAATCAACTTTTCTTAAAGAGTAGTTGACTATTGTGTCCTAACTCATAGTTTAAAAGATTTCTAATCTATAGTAGTTGATTTCCCTAGGATTAGGAATTAACTGGATTGATTTTCAACCATAGCAGTCGGTTGCCCTAGACTAGCAGTCAATTGCTAATTATATAAAGACTATAGCTCCTATTTGTCAAAACAGTAAACTCTATGCTATTAGTAGTTGATTACTATTCTTGAAAGTCTAAAACAATCGACTTCTATGTGCATGGCAATCAATTGCCTACATGAACAGTCTTCTTATTTCGATACTTTGAATCTAGAATAATGTTATTGAACTTTGGAACCTTACCTTAAGATATTATATAGCTTAATGTAATTTTTCTTTAATTAAGTCATTCTAAATCCTAAGTATTGAGCATGCATGAATGAAATGATAATTCAACGATACATGTAACAAATATATTTAAAATTAAATACAAATGCATGAGGATAGATTAAGGGTGAGTTTTTAGGGTTTAGAGTTGATTTGGGATTTAAGGTCTAGAGTAAGGTTTAGGGTTTGGTTGAAGTCTAGGGGTTAGGTATCATTTAAGGGTTAGTTTAAGGTTCAGGGTGGCTTAAGGTTGTTTTGGTTTAGTTTGGTTAGGATTTAGGTTAGATTGATTTGAGGTCTAAGGCTTAGGTTTGATTTGGTTAGGGTTTAGGTTAGGTTTAGGGTCTAAGTTATGGTTTAGAGGTTTCGTTAAGTTTAGGTTCAGGTTGAAGGTTGACGATTTAGGATTTTGGTTTTGGGTTTGGTTAGGGTTCAAGGTTTAGGTTCAAGTTTGAGGGCTTGGGTTTTGGTTTGTGGTTTAGGATAGGTTTAGGGGTTTGGGATTTTGTTTCATGATTTGGTAGGGTTTAGAGTTTAGGTTAGGGTTTAGGATCAACTTTGATGTAGGTTTAAGGGTTTGGTGTGTCAGTTTAGCTAAGGTTGAGAGTTTGGGGCTTGGATATAGGGTTTAAGATAGGTTTAGAGGTTTGGGGTTTCGGTTTAGGGTTTAGGATAGATTTAGAGTTTGGGGGTTTAGTTAAAGTTTACGTAAGGGTTTAGGGTTGGCATAAGGGTTTAGGGTTTGCATTAGGGTTTAAGGTTTGTATTTAAGGTTTGGGGTTGGTATGAGAGTTTAGGGTTTGTGTAAGGTTTTACGGTTTGCATGGGATTTAGGGTTTGTGTTTAAGGTTTAAAGTTTGCATGGGGTTTAGGGTTTATGTTTAGGGTTTAAGTGGTGCATGTGACAAAATAAATTTGGAATCAATGTATAATGTAACTTTTGATACATGATATGGGATTAAACATGAAAGCCCAAGACTTACGTATATTCACAAACACATTATGAACTAAATATGAACACAAAAACCTAGCCAAAAGAAAATCAAACACCTTGAGGATGAAGGTTTGGCCAAACCATGTTTAGGGTCTAGGCTAAAATCTTCAAGGCCATTTTAAGCTTTTAAAGCATTGGCCAAACATATAGAACAATGTATCCACCATTTTATTTTAAATCAAACACATGGAAAACAAAGTAAAATTTACTAGAAAGTTCACTAACTTAACATTTTTATTCTTTGAAAATTTTATCAAACACATAAAAAACATAAAAATCTAACTACAAACATAAGCAAACAAGCATGAAAATATCAACTTCTTAGCTAAGAAATGCATTGGAGGTCTCGACCAAGTAATGGGAATGTTAGGCCGAGAACCTTCCATGGCCTAACCATAATCACTCCAACATTCTTCTTAGGTAAGACATGTATCAAACACTTGAAAACTCACTCATAAAGGCACTTTATTATTAAGGAACTTTCATCAAATAAGTAGAAAACTTACTAAAAGAACATGTTAAAAACATACATATTAGCCAAACAAACAACATAACCCATAAGACTAGTAAACAACCATGCAAATAACAAGCAATAAAACCACAAACACATCAATATACATTAATCTAAGCAAGCAAAACATAAACATGAGACAAAAGGAGGTTTGACCAAAACATGGGGAGGTTTAGTCGAACTTCCAATGGTGAATGTCTTGATATTTCTTGATCACATTTACTTCAAACCATTGAATTGAAAAAAATCTACAAGTGCACAGGTTGTACAAGTAATAATAGTGACCAAAAAGTCAAGATGTCAATTTCACGAGGATTAGGTAGAAATTCCTAAGCTAATGGAATTAAGGAAAATGGAAATGATGTCACATAGAGCATAGAAATGACACCTAGCATTATCATGAAATGAAAGCTAAATGTTGCAATTGTAACTGAATTTGAAGCAAATATTAACCAACCTATATAAACACATGATCTAAGAATAATGACTAAACAAAATGTAAAAGAAAAGTAAAACAAACAAAAATACAATAAACAAGAAATGATAAACACAAGTTATAAACAAATTTTTTGATTTCATAGTTTCGACTTCTAATGCACAACTAAAACTACACCTAAATTGGAATATGTATGAGAGAATAAAGGATTAAATGAAAATAATTGAAAAAGAAAACATGCAAAAAATTACACAAGCAGTGTATAAAAACTAAATCCAATTATGACCTATGTTAGAACAGCATGAATGTTGAAAAAAAAATTTTAAATGTAACCATATGCTAGAAAAAAGCTTCATCTAAGCTAGAACAACCTAAATCTATGAGTTAACTACCTAAATCAACAAAAAAATTACATGCAACAAAACTGGATCATTAAACTCAAATTCAAAATTAATGCAAAATCTAGAAAAATAGAACATTTTCAAAAAAAAAAAACCAAACAGTAATGAAAGGCATGAAATAAATTGCACAAAATTAAACTAAGCAAGGTAACAAGTAGAAACAAAGATCTAAAAAAGAAAAGAATGTAAACAATTCACCAAAGTGAAGAAAAGTCCATGCCAAACTAGTTGCTCAAAATTGGAATTGCACTATCACTTGCATCCAATCAAAACTTCTAAGCTTGATTTGCAATTCTATGATGCAAGTTTGAAGCTAAATTTGATATATGTTGTAGCTCTATGAATTAGGAAATTATGACAAAAAGTTAACAAAAAAAAGCAAGATTTGATGGAAATATGATCCAAAAATCGCAAGTAGGTCAAAACAGACAGATTTAAAAATAGTTTTGTATATCAACAATAAATCAATAGATTTGAGCTAGAACATGAATTCAAATGAAAATTTTATTAAAAGATTCTAAAAAAGCACTGAAAAACACTTAAAAAACAATAAAATTGCAATGAAATTCAAAGGAAAAATGCTAGAAATAAAGTGTTTGGCAACTAAGAAAATGTAAAGTGTTGGCAAATAAAGAAAGAAAAAATTTAAATCCAAAACTAACTCTCTTTAATGGATGGCCCTCACCCCCTATTTTTAGGTAGAGGGGAGGAGCTTAAGGACCTAAAGAATTGTAGAAAGATCTTCAGTTGGTTGGGTGCTTAGAGCCTTCTCCTTTGTGCACAGCTGCTATTGCAACACTAGTTCACATTGGTTTGTTTGGTTTTTCAACAAACTTGCAATCTTCTTTCTTTATTTCTTATGTGTTTGCTGCTTCAATAAGTCATATTAAAGACCAATTACATCTCTTGAAAATGCCATATAATCATCCTCTTCTTGGCTTTTGATCTGGTTTATGGAACCTTGCAACTTTTGTGTTCCTCTTATGTATCACGATCTTTGTCTCTTTCATTTTTTTATTTTGAAAAAATTTTCAAACAGTCTATGTATTTTTATCACACATTTTACAAAAGAAAAATATGAAAATAATACTAAAAAATCAAGCAAGAAAAGTTAAGAAAACTCCTTAATGGTCAATTTTGCATATTAACACTAGTTTAGGCCATTTGCACAAATTGCAACAAAACTTCTTTTAAATTATATAAAAAATGTCCAAAATTCCTCAATTCCATTATTTGTACCTACACATGAAAATAAATGTGCATTTAGGAGTAATTTTGCCAAAAATCCTAAGGAACAAGCCAAAATATATGAAAAATTACACTATAAATAAGCATGAAAAAGCTAAATTTTAATTGCAATCAAACCTCCAAAGTTAAGCTTTTGCTTGTCTTCAAGCAAAACAAGATTGAGCAAGAATCATACTATAATACTCCTAATGCTTCATTCAATTATAAATGCCTCATGGATTGATAAATGAATATATATATATATAAAAGAAAATCATGAACAAGTGCTAATATATAAGAATCAACCTAAGCTAAGATCATTCCTAGCTATGGTTTCATAAACAGGTAACACCTTTCACACATCCTTGCATGAAATTTAGTAATGTTGTGCAAAACATGAAACTTCAATAATAAAGATCAATCAAGTTTGCTTATCACATCTTTCTTCGCTAATGTAGACAAACACATGATCAATGATTATTTAAGACTTTCATAAGTTTGTACTATAAGGCTAAGATCAAGGTATGATAAAAGTCATTTAGGCTCAAGTACCTTAACAATGCATCACATGTCTAAGATCATTATCATTGAGCTCTAAAGGCAAGAAAGATAAGTTTGAATAAGGAATCACTCCCTCAAACTTTGATTATGCCTACTTTTTCTTTCTTTTCTTTGCTTTTTCACAACTTTATTACTTTTGTTTTTCTTTTTTTTTTTCATGTTTTTCTTTATATATTTTATACATTTTTTTTTTATTTTATTCAATTTTCCATTCTTTTTCCAAGCTCTACCCTTCTTCTTAATGATGCACAACTTGTAAATGGTACATGAATATCTTAATGCATATATAGGGCAAAGGATAAAAAAGATAAAAAATACACAAAATAAGGCTATAGGCTTGTAATGTGGTTTCAAAACAAAAAAAAAAAAGATATCACAAAGCTTAAAGGGTGACTATAGAAATATTGTATCAAGGTTAGCTTGAAAGGCTCAAACAATCTAAAGATTACCTATATCATTTCCCTAATGATGTGTCCTCTAGGATTTTACCTCAAAAAATAATCAAAACAAATTATAAAATCATAAAACATAGCTCTAAAGACCAATGCAAAAACAATCTCATGCTCACATTATCAACACTAGATAAAAAATGCAATTTAATGTTCAAAAGCATCAACTCACAAATGAATACCCCATTTAAGAATTCACTAAACCTAAGATCATCTCATATTTCACACACCTTCAATCTTTTCCTAAAGCTATATTCATTATCAATCACTAACTATCATTGGCTTTATAAAAAAACTAATTAAAGAAAGTATAATAATGATTCATGCTACTATATGTCAATCTCAATTTCAAGGCAAAAATTAAGAAATTTCAAAAACAATTTTCAAATTTTGAGTAATTTTTTCATGTCCCAAACTTAAACCCATTTTCCTTAATGTGTAAGCATTAAACACTAAAGCACAAAAAAAAAAAAAGGAGTAAGAGAACTCCTCTATTAACATGGAGGCATGATGGCTGAATCTCTATAAAAACTTGGGCCAAAACTAGTGCATCCTCTTTAAGCTTTTATTCAGCCTACAAAACAAAGAAAATCACTACACAAAAAAATTTCATCAATATGTACAATAAAAAATATAATTGAAATAAACATAGAAACCAATCATGCAAACACATGTGAACATGAGCATGCATAAAAAGAAATAACATGAAAAGTAAAACTTGGGTTGCCTCTCAAGAAGCACTTTATTTAAAGTCAAAAGCTAGACTATCAAAATAAGCTCAACCTTATAGGTTTACAGTAATCACTCTACACTTGATTCATGAATCTAACCATTTTAAGACTTCTTTTTTTACCATCTCATCACAAATATGGTCTAATGGTGGATCATGTAGGAAAGTAATCGGAGTAACTATAAACTTTTCAACCAAACCCTTAACCTTACACCTAGAAGGACTAAGGTAAGTGGGTTTTGATTTTGGTATCTAGTCAAATAACCTATCATTAACATGAACTATATCATATCCTTCTTACATCATATCCGTACCCTCTCTTTTATAAGGACTATGACAAGTATAATTAAATTGAAACTACTTAAAGACCAGTAAATTAACCAAAAATGATGCCCCATCAAATGCTACTAGACCATCACCCTCAATCTTAGCAAGACTCTAATAAGTGTCATCAAAATAAAATGTCTTATAGTCTAATGAATCTAAATTTAAAGGTTTAATCACTTTAGAGAGAGTATCAAGATCAATTAAAGGTTCACTACTAAAAGGTGATGCAAATCAAAAAGTAAAGGCTACTAATATCTCACTACATCCTCACTTAAATTCATGTCTTCTATTTCCTCGACTGCAAGGGAGTCTTCAAAATGTAAAACAAAGTGTTATAGGTATAAAGCATCATGAATCACATCACTAAATACCACTACTATTAAACATTCATCAAAATCATCAGGGAATGGCAAAGTTTTAAAAAGATGTAAAATGACCTTCTGATCTTGAACTTGGATAGTCAATTCTTTTTTTTGCACATCAATCAAAGCTGTAGTAATAGCTAAAAAAGATTTCCCATAAATAATCGGGATCGCATGACCACCTCCATCTCTATAACCATAAAATCAAAAAGTAAAATGAATTTCTCTACCCTAATAAAGACATCTTTCACAATCCTTCTAGGGTATTTTAGTGACCTGTCGACCAATTGTAGAGTAACTAAGATGGGTTTAGCCTTGCCTATGCTTAATCTTTAAAAAATGGACCAAGATATTAAGTTAATGCTAGCACATAGGTAACACAAGGTTCTATCAAAGGATATACTACCTATAGCACATGAAATGGTAAAGCTATTAAGATTTTTAAATTTCATAGGTAGTCCTCTCTTAATCATAAATATGCACTCACTGGTAAGTGCAACTATCTTATAATCTTTCATTCTCCTATTCCAAAAAATAATGTCTTTTATAAATTTTACATAGGTAGGCATTTGCTTAAGTGCATCTACAAATGGGATAATAATGTGCGACTTCTTAAACACCTTTAGAAATTTAGAGAATTGTTTCTCTTTCTTTTACTTTTCAAACCTCTAAGGAAAATGAATATATGATCTAAGTGGCTTAACTCTAGAAGGAGCAAGCTTAGATAAATTGGGTAAAACACTATGTGATGGTGTATGTGGTAACTGAGTAAGAACATATGCTACATCCTTATCCTTTTTCTTACTCTTCTTTTCATTATGAACTAGTTCGTTATCGGGCTTATCATCATCAAACTATTCATTTGCCATATCTTGAGAACCTATCGAGCTTTATCCACTAGCTAACTGCCTCTCACTCCTAAATGTGATTGCTTTGCAGTACTTTTTTCTCTCCCTCCTATGATTGATATTTGTCTTATTGGGTAAGGTATATTAGGGTTGGGTACTAAAAAGGGTTGCTAATTGACCAATCTAGATCTCTAAGTTTTTTATGGATGCAAACTAATTTTGAAACATAGTGTTTTGGTTCTGCATGAATGAGGTTTAAGCCCTAATAAAAGAACCTAAAAGATCCTCGATCAACGTATTTTTTTTAGAGATGACATAGATGGATATATAGGTATGTAGTGCTGTGATGGCTACTGGTGCTAAAAAAATGTTTGTTGAAAGCTTGGTAGGTAAGATGGTCTAGTGTATTAAGGCTGTTATAGTACCTAAATAGATTGGATAGAAATAGGGTTATTTTTTCAACTTGGGCCGTATGTGGGAACATAGAGGTTATTAGGTTACTTAGAAGTTTGTCCTATATAATGGATACTCTCTGGATAGGTGCTCAAACATAACCCCCTTGGGTGTCCTACCTCACATACATCACACTAGGATTTGGCTTAGAAGGTGTAACCTAAAAATGTAAAGACTACAAATTTGGCTAGGGAATCTACCTTAGCACTAAGTGTTGTAAGCTCATTAACCTCGTACACCCTTGAAGCTTTTTTTGGATGTTGTCTCTCATTAAACAACTAACAATTATTAGTCATCATATCCTTAATAAGCTCATAAGTTATATAAGAAGTCTTACTTATCAAAGCACCTCCTGATGTAGCATCTAAAAATGACCTAATGTTAGGCACTAACCCATTATAAAAAAATTAGATCTCCAACCATTTTGATAGTCTATAGTGTGGACACTAACTCAAGAGCTCTTTGTATCTTTCCCATGCCTCATACAAGGTCTCTGACTCATATTAGGCAAATGTAGGGATCTCATTTTAAAGCTTGGTCATCTTAGTTGGAGGAAAAAATTTAGCCATGAACTTTGCACTAACTCATATCAAGTGGTGACAGAATCTAGTGGCATCGAGGCTAACCAACTCTTGGCTCTATCTCTAAGGGAAAATGAAAATAAACTAAGTTAATGGCATCCTCAATAATGCCATTATGTTTAAATGTACCATAAATCTTTAAAAAATCTTAAAGATGATCATTTAGATCCTTATGTGAATGACCACTAAATTGCATCAATTGCTATATCATCTGGATGATTGCAAATTTAATTTTAAAATTATTGGCTTGAATCACTAGCCACATAATACTAAGTTCAAAACCATTAAGATCAAGCATAGCATAATCCTTAAGAGCTCTAGTGCTTTGCTAGGCTATAATGATGGTAAGATTGATTTATCTCCTTTCAAATCCTCCTACAGGTAGCCTCATGCTAAGATCTAAAAGGATCAACTCACTATTCCTAATTGAGTGCATACATAGGCCACAATAACACTATACCTAAAGATCAACTTATAAATGAAAAACTAAATATATACAGCTAAGGAACAAAAATGAGCTACAAAGGAAACCTAGGATACATTCACCTAAAATCGAAGCTAGCCTAAGCTCTAGTCTAAGTATGTACATTAAAAAGAACCAATCTATAGAAGAGTATGTTGATGATTGATATTAACCAAGGAATCTTAAATCCTAATCCCCAGCAACAGTGCTAAAAACTTAAACTAGAAAAAAATCTGCAAGCACAAAGGCTGTACAAATAATAATAGTGACTAAAAGGTCAAGATATCGATCCCACAAGAATTAGGTAAAAATTCATATGCTAAGTACTGGTTATCACCGTATCTTTTAAAAGTTGGTTTAACCAAAAAATATCCATGAAAAATTTAAAATTCTACTAAAAAAATTTCAATTAATCGACTAAAACTAACTAACAAATAAAGACATGAAAAAAATGATCAAATTGCAAAAAAAATTTTATAACTAGTCCTAAAATGCAAGAACAAGCAATAGTTAAAATAAAATGCAAAAGTAAAAATCATGAGTTGAATGCAATTACAAAATTCACATGAAAATAATGCCTAAATTCTGAAATTAAAGAAATTGAAATGATGCCACATAGAGCTTGGAAATGACGCCAAGCATGATCACGAAATGAAAGCTAAATGTTGCAATTGTAACTAAAACTAAGCATGAAGAGGTTTTTGAATCTAAACTGAATTTGAAACAACTATTAACCAGCCTATATAAACATATGATCCAATAATAATGACTAAATAGAATGTAAAAGAAAAGTCAAACAAACAAAAATGCAGCAAACAAGAAACGGTAAACCCAAGCTGTAAACAAATTTTTTATTTCATGGTTTGGACTTCTAATGCACAACTAAAACTACCCTAAACTGGAATATGTATGAGAGAATAAAGGACTAAATGAAAAATTAAATTAAAGAAGAAAACATACAAAAATTACACAAATAGTGCAAAAAAAAAAAAAAAAAACTAACTCCAAATCTAATTTGCATTGGACCAGCATGAATATTACAAAGGAAAAAAAATTCAAGATGTGATCATATGCTAGAAAAGAACTTTATCTAAGCTATAACAACCTAGATTTATGAGCAACTACCTAAATCAACAAGAAAATTGCATGAATGAACAACAAAATCAACTTATTAAATTCAAATTCAAAATCAGTGTAGAATCTGGAAAAACAGAACATCTTTAAAGAAAATTATCCAAACAGCAATGAAAAACATGAAATAAATTGCACAAAATTAATCTAAGAAAGTTAACAAATAGAAACAAAGATCTAAGGAAGAAAAGAACACAAACTAATCACCAAACTAGGGAGAAGTCCATGCCAAATTAGTTGCTCAAAACTGGAACTACACTATCACTTACATCTAGTTGAAATTTCCAAGCTTAATTTGGAATGTTGTGGTGAGAGTTTGAAGCATAATTTTATATATATATTTTATGTCTATGAGTTAGGAAACTATGAAAAAAAATTGAGCAAAAACAAGTAAGATTTGGTAGAGATATGATCCAACCACAGGTAGGTCAAAGTAGACAAATTTAAAAATAGTTTTGCATATCAATGAAAAATCAGTAGATTTGAACTAGAAAATGAATTCAAATAGAAATTTTATAGAAAGATACTGAAATAGCACTGAAAGAAAACTTAAGAAATAGAAAAATTACAATGAAATTCAAAAGCAAAATACTAGAAATAAAGTGTTTGGCAACTAAGAAAATGTAAAGTGTAGAAAGGAAAGTACAAGAAAGTAAAAAAAGAAAAAATTTTAAATCCTAAACTAGTTCTCTCTAATGGCTGGCCTTCACCCCCTATTTATAGATAGAGGGAGGAGCTTAAGGTCCTAAAAGAATCCTAGAAAGATCTCTAGTTGGTTGGTCACTTAGAGCCTTCTTTTTAGTGTACGGTTAATGTTGTAGCACTGGTTCACGCTGGTTTATTTGACTCTTCAACAAACATGCAATCTTCTTTCTTTTTTGTGTGTTTACTACTTCAAGAGGTCAAATTAAAGACCAATTACAGCTCTTGAATATGCCACATTAGCATCCTTTTCTTGGCTCTTCATCTAGCTTGTGGAACCTTGCAACTTTGGTGCTCCTCCCCTACACCACAAACGTCCAAGCATCCTTGCATCTTTCATTTTTTTTTTCTAAAATTTTTTTTGAATGTTCTATGAATATTTTTATCACACATTTTACTAAAAAAACCTATAAAAATAATACTAAAAAAATCAAGCAAGAAAAGTCAAGAAAACTCCCTAAATGTCATTTTTGCATATTAACACTAGTTTAGGTCACTTGCACAAATTGAACCAAAATTCCTCCAAATTGTATAAAAAATGTCTAAAATTCTTTAATTTTTTTTATTTGTACCTGCACAGTCAATAAATGTGTATTTAGGAATAATTTTGTCAAAAATCTTAGGGAACAAAACAAAATATATGGAAATTGTACCAGAAATAGGCATGAAAAAGCTAAAATTTAAGTGCAATAAACCATTTCATTGATTTGGTTGGTTGAGTTTATTGGATCAAGCATGAAAATATGGAGGAAAACAACTATAGGGAAAGTTGTCCTCTCTTGAAAAATCATAAGAACCAAAGGAAACTAATATGAAAAGGTATATAAATTAACATGAAAATACATGGTAGTGAGAGCTGGGTTATACCTTCTAAAACTTTTCCCAATTTTTTTCTTTTTCTCTCCTTTCCCTTTTTTTTTTTTCACACCACCATGTTGCTACTTCCTCCATCATTTCCAGTCCTAAATGATGAATATAAAGGCCATGCAAAAGCTTCCTAGCCATTGATCATTTCTTCATCTAATGGCTCTTACCATCCCCTAAGTTTATTCATCAAGCAACCACTTTTCACCCTTAGATCTAGCCTTTTGAAATATCAATGGCTCATAACGAATATAGCACAAAATTTAGCTTATAGTGCAGCTATAGCCATGGGAAAAGACTATTTTACCGTTATTAAAAGTTTGACATTTTTGTATGATTTTCTTAGAAACCTATGGTCCCATTTTTGTTTTTGTGATTTTAATACACCAAAAATTATAAAATAATATAAAAACATGATATATAGTTTTTCATGAAAAATCAACCTTAAGAAGGTCAAATTACAAAAATACTTGTAAAAGGTATTTTGGTAATTTTGCATCTTTTAAGGTACAATCAAGGTTTTTAATGCATCAAAATTCATGAAACAATATTAAAATAAAATCTAAAGCCTTTCACAAAAAATCAACCTTGAAAATTTCAAATTATGAAAATAACCCTAAAAGGTATTTTAGTAATTTAACACATTTCGAGGTGCAATCAAGGCTTTTAATATATCAAAATTCATGAAATAATATTAAAACATGATTTAAAGTTTTTCATTAAAAATCTACCTTAAGAAAGTTAATTTATAAAAATACCTTAAAAGGCATTTCAATAATTTTACACCTTTTGAAGTGCGATAAAGGTTTTGTAATGCATAAAAAATCATGAAATAATATTAAAATAAGATCTAAAGCTTTTCGCAACAAATCAACTTTAAAAAGTCAAATTATGAAACTACCTTAAAATGATAATTTGGTAATTTAACAGCTTCTGAGGTGCAATCAAGACTTTTAGTAGATTAAGATCACAAACTATTAATCCCATTCGATTGTAAGTTCCAAGCGTTGGCTTAGTCTGCCCAAGTTTGATCGATTTTGGATAGATTTGAGTTTGTTTGACAACATTTGACTAAGTTTGACTGAGAGGTATTCGAGTTAATTTGGTCTTCAATTTACTTTTCAAAATTTGTCACTATTAAATAAATGTTAGATTTGAACTGGACCAAACTTTAAAACCCTCACAACTGGCTAGAATTTGCTTGAACAAAATTAGGTGTCTACAAAGATTTATAATCTTCACTTTAGTGATCTAGTCAAGAGTAAACCTAGTGCATTCTATTGATTACTAAAGGTGATCTAACAATTGGTGACTTGACTATCAGCAAACCAATTTTACCTAAGCCTATGCATAGTCACTTTATAATCCCTTCATGTTTGGGGGCAATTGTTATACTTTTTATCCTCTCAGGCCTAAGGTCTAAGACAATAACAAGCTCGTGAAGCCCATAACTAAGGAGATGTGCATGTAACACTAAAGAGCAAATGTCATCTATCTAGAGAAGGCAAGATCTAAATCAGGTAAAGACTAACACACTGACAAAATGTGTAAACATACTACATAATTGGTAAAACTAACCACAACCACAAATGATCTAAGGTATACAAGGTACAAGTTGTTAGAAAAATAAATAAGAAAATAGAAATAATAAAAAATAATTTTGGCTTTAAGGTGTGAAGCATCTTTCTTAAAGGCAATTATAGCTTTAAGATACAACAAAACCTCAAACTCCCTAATCAAAAGTAGTGAAAATTGTTATATGAAAAGATTTATTTATAATGAATGAACAAACATAAATTTCTATTCAAATGATTATGATCATTTATATAATTATGACTTATATGGACAATCATCTATTTATATTTAAATAGTTATAATCCTTTGTCATATAATAATTGTTTTTGTTGAAACATGATTATTTAAAATATGAATAAAATTAATGCAAAAATTAAGTCTATTCACGAATAATTAAGTCTTTCTATCTAATGTGGGATGCACCACATTCTAAACTATCAACAATCCTGCATTAGTTTGGAATATTAGTGCTTAATCTTTGACCTTTTACACAAATAAATATTATAAATACAAGAAGGTATCTATTGATTTATACCTTCAATTAGCTTATATACCTTAGAATTCTAACAAAGTTAATGGTATCTGTAGATTGAACCTCAACTCGAAGTGCTAGAATTGAAGATATAACACATAATACATATTCTTCTATTAGAGTTTTATAATTATTTTAGCACTATTATAGCCATGTGCTTATCCTATTTATAAACATTTACAAGAAAAACACTAATTATTCTTATTGAAATGGAACCACTTCTATGTTTATATAGGTAGAGTTTCCATGATATCTTCATTACTTTAGACATTTAAATAATAAATTTCATTAGGAGTATAAAAAACTCATCATTCTCATGCAATGGACCAAACTAGTTTCTAAAATTTGAATGGATTTTATTAGTGTTTAATAGACACATAACAATAACTCATTTTTACCTATTAAACTTTGTAATTAGAGGTTACTAGTTCAAAGTTGGATTCCCATTATTTGTTTCTAATAGTAAGAGTTTAAACTCATTCTACTTATAATACTATTAATCAAATATCTTGGAATTCAATTTTCTTTTATGATAATTACCCGATTGAATTTCTAATATAATCACTTCATAAGCTAATATATCCAAACATTTCATTTTGCATATCATTTATATGCTATAGATATTGTTACCTCATTTTTATCATTTAAGAAATAGTTGCTATTAGTTGTGGCCACAACTCTATAGTCATAAATTTCAACAATTCTATTTTTATACTTTTATACATTTTTAATACAATTATACTTCTAGTACAATTAGATAAACTCAATGAATAAACCAAGACATTTTAGTCCTTCTAAGATATTTAATGACTTTTTTTATTTTACTTTAATAAGTTGAACTAAACTTATTAGCTTGTATAATTTGCTCATAAAATTATACTAAAATCTTACAACACTATGGCGGTAATTTTTATTTCTTTTGATTCTTATCACTCCCACCATGTGCAAATTTGCATTCTTTTATTAAATAATGTCCCATTAATTATTAGATATCATATATAATTAATTAAGTTGCCATTTCATTTATTTTTCACTATTTGGTGGTTTTTTTAAGTAGGAAGCTTCCAAATCCACCTTTAGTGAAGGATAGCTGGTAAATATTCTATATCTTAATATTTTCTTTTCATAAAAGTTTCAAAACTTTTATTTCAACTCAATATAAAAGTTTGTATCAATAAGTATGATGCCAAATATAATCACCCTCAAAATTAGTAAACACATACTTTCTATAGTCTTTTTTTAAGACTTTCATTACAACTTTTGAATGCTTAAAAATTATTTTATCATGGACACTAAAGCCATATCTACCACAGTTCATGCCATAAAAAACAATAATAATTTCATGTATAACTACACAATAATATAAAATTTATGTCCAAATTATAAAATATATGAAAGTTTTTGCCCAACAAATAAAAAATATTTTAACTAATTATAGAGAATTATATAACTTGTCTAATTGAATTGAAGTTATCTTAGATAGTATATTTATTTCTTGTTAAAATAATATTATGTAAATCAAATAAAATGAATCATGCATTATTCTCTTATTAATAAAATTCAATCATGGAATATAGACCATAAAACATGATTTTATGATAAGAACGTATATACTTGCTTCATTTTCAAAAAGAGTTATAAATTCATAATTTCTTTTATGCCTTTTATCATTTTGGATTTGATAACCATGGTATTACCAAACACTACCAAAAAAATGTTTAACACCGATGGGTTTTTACCAATGAAAAATTTTCATCAGTAATTATCGAGGTTTAATGATGGATATAAATACAAAATTACTATGAATCTATAGACAAAGTTTTGACAGAATACCAATGATTTATTGACAAAAAAATCTATATATATTTCATAAATGATGTTGGCATAGGTAATTGACAAACTGGTGTAAGATTTACTAATAAAAAAATCCTTCGATAATCTATAGGTAAAGTTTTTATTGAAGGATTACCGACAAATTTTTTTCATCAATAAAAATTGTCTAAAAAAAATTAAAAAACTAATTTAGTATAAAATAAATTGAATAAAAAAATTTTTAGGATTACTAAATGATTTATTTGGTAATTTGTCAATGAATGTCATTAAAAAATTTGAATTACTAACGAAAATTTCATTGATAATATGTTGGTGAAAACCAATTAAATCAAAACCCTTTTTTGTTTTTGTACTCCATCAATCGACAAAATCCCTTATTTTTTAAAACTTCACCCTTGAAGCCACTCCTTTCTCTTCTCGCTCTCCCATCGTTGTGAACCTATGCCACCTATGAAGTTGCTACCAATCCTTCTCATTTTTCCATCACTTGTTTTTCCCTTGCCATTCTACCGCCATTCTTCTTATGTCTTGCCTTGTTTTCTTCATAATTCTTGCCATACTTGCTTCCTTATATAGGTACTAACTTGGGAAATGTGAAAATGCATCAAAATTTTGTATTATTAGACTGAATATGTGTTGAAATTTTATTATTTAGCTAGAAATGGGTTTTGTTTATTTGAACTTGAAATAGGCATTTAAGTGCTTGTATTGGAGAATTTGTGTATTTGGGTTGGAATGTAAAATGCCAACATCTAACTTTAAATAATATATTATTGCATATGTATTTATGTTGAAATTATGTGTTATTGAACTAAATCTGTGTTGAAATTTCATTCTTTGGCTTGAAATAACATAGTTCCATTTTTTTGTTTATTTTGAACTAGAAATAGGCATTTCTATGCTTGTGTTGGAGAAATTGTGTACTTGTGTTGGAAAGTAAAATCTTAATCTTTAACATCAAACAATATATTATTACATATGTATTTGTGTTGGAGAATTTGTGTTGAAATTTTTTATTCTTGTTGCCTAGTTTTTTTGGACTGAAATGGGCAATTTTTTTATTTATTATTTCAACTTGAAATAGGCATTTATTTGTTATTGTAATAAAAGCATAATCTCAAAGTAAAATCTCAAAGCATATTCTCAAACTTTAAACAAAGTATTATTACATATGTACTTATATTAGAGAATTTATTGAGTAAAATCTAAAATTGATAAGGTTTGATGACTATATAAAAAAACTATAAATTCAAACTATGTAACCTTTGAGCCTTTGTTCGTGAACACACCTCCAAAACATACGTATGTACGTATGTGTATGTTAAATACAACTAATTACTTTTTAGGACTTTAAATTGTTTATATTTCAATTTAATATACTAAGAGTTATATTTTTTGAACCTTTATGATGATGTAATTAAGGTTGAAAAGGTGGATAAAGATCATTTTTGGATGTATTCTTGTTTAGATGTAAATGGATACATTAGTGAAAACTTTTGTGATAGTGCAAAGAAATTTATTAGGTATGCTTATTCTTGCCCATACTTTGTAAGTAATAGAAAAATTAGTTATTCTTATACCTAATGTGAGAACAGATGGTTTTTAAAAGCAGATGTTATATGTGAGCACCTTTATTATAAGATGTTTACTCTTGGTTATACAAGTTGAGTCTCACACAGAAGTTAGAAGTAAAACAACCATCAATAAGCAATAAGACCTTTGAATAGATTAGTGAAGTAAGAATAGTGAATTCATACACCATAATGCTTATGGATGCTCTCTATCTTAATTCTGGGGTGAATGCTTTTCATGCTAGTAAGGCAAAAGTTGACAAAAAAGATCTCAATATAGATGCAACAAGCCTTCTATTCTTTATTGAATGATGTGGATGAACCATTGTGGTCAAGTTATACAAAGCACACAATCCTCTCTGCTATGTCGTAACTTTTAAATTATAAATCATAATTTAACATAAATGAGTTATGTTTTGATCATTTGATGAGTATAGTGAAAGATATGCTACCAGTGGATGATAAATTATCAAAAAAATTCTATAAAATGAAAAAAAATTGACAATAATTGGACTTGGTTATAAGAAAATCATGTATGCAAAAACAATTGCATGTTGTTTTTATAAAAAAGTAACAAATTTGACAGAAATAAGTCATGTGCTGAGACAAAAAAACAAATTCCTTATAAAATCTTACGTTATATGCCACTAATACTGAAACTTTAAAGACTTTATATGTCAACTAAAACTGCTGAATATATGACATGGCATGCCTATAATCAAGTCATAATGGTGTGCTTTAATAATGAAGCTTGGGAATGTTTTAATCACAGTCATGAATCATTTGCACTTGAACTTTGAAATATAAGATTAAGATTAGGTGTAGATGGTTTTTGTTCACTTATTCAAAGTGTAAAACCATACTCTTGTTAGACTATAATCATAGTGGTATACAATTTGACACCATAGTTGTGTATGAAACATGAATATATCTTATTAAATATGGTCATTTGAGGAAATAATAGTTTGGGTCAAAACAAATATTTTCTTAAACCTTTTAACAAATGAGTTAAAAATATTATGGTTGAATGATGTTATAACTTATGATGCTTATAAAAAAAATAAAATTTTTGCTTAAGGATAATTCTTTTATGGACAATTAATGATTTACCTACATATAGTATGTTGTCTGGATGAAGCACTAATGGAATCTTATCATATCTTTATTGCATGGGACAAGCAAAGATTTTTCAATTGGCTCATGGTAAGAAACCTTGCTTTTGCAATTGTCATAGTTAGTTTTTGCCTATTGATCATCTTTTTAGAAGGAAAAAAGATAAATTTCAAAAAAGAATTAAGCGTAACTCCTCTAGTGTTCCATTATTAAGTGAAGAATTTTGGCTTAGATAGCTTTCTTGATATCATATTTGGCACAAAAAAAATGATCAGAAGTTAGTTGATTTTGAAAAAAGTCATAATTGGGTGAAAAAGAGTATATCTTAGGAGTTGCCTTATTGACATACCAATCTTATTTGACACAATCTTGATATGATGCATATTGAGCGTAATGTCTTTGATAATATCTTTAACACAATGATAGATGTTAAAGATAAAATCAAATACAACATTAATGCTAGACTAGATCATAAGGTGTATTGCAAGCAACTTGAGTTGGAATTGGTTGAAAGGAATGTGAAAGTTTTCATACCTAAAGTTTTTAACACTTTAAGCAAAGAGCAGAGAAGAGATGTTTGTGCATGGGTTAAACAATTTAGACTTCTTAATGGTTTTGCATCTAACATAGCTTGGTGCATAACCATGGCTGATTGCAAGTTTTATGAGATGAAAAATCATGATTGTCATGCAACAATTACTTCTAATTGCCTTCTATGATTTGGTGCCTAACTCTATTTGGGATGTAATTATTGAGCTATCTTAGTTTTTTAGAGATCTGTGTTCTACTGACATACATGTAGACATATGGATTGTTGGAAAAAAAACATTGTAGAAACAATCAACAAATTAAAAAAGATTTTTTCTCCAATTTTTTTTATTATGCAGAGCATTGGCTAATTCACTTGCCTAACAAGGTAAAAATTGTTGGACTTGTTCATTATCAAGTCCATAGGCAAAAATTGCCATGGAAGTATTTGTTAGAGAGGTAATATATTTTAGTTGTTAGACATTAACATTAATTAATTTAATTTTCCTTCAATAACAATTATGTCATGTTATGATGATGACTAGGTTTCTTTATCATCTCAAGAAAAAATGCATCAATCAAGCATCTGTTGAAGCATCTATATGTGAGGCATATGTTATCGAGGAATATCCATTTTTTGCTCATTTTATTTTGATTAAAATGTTTCAACAAGATTGAATCAAGTTCCATGTAATGATGATGAGAGAGTCATGGAATACAGAGGATGTTTTTGGGTATTCACTCATCCTGGCCAAGCATTAAGTCTACAAGATAAGTCTCAATGACTATCAGTGAATAAGCATACCAATGCACACTTATATATTTTATTGAATTGTGAAGGGATAGATCCTTACATTGTGTAAGTACTATGTGAACTCTATAATGTATGCTTCTAGTAAGTTGACAAATTTTTTAAATTGTAATTTACAAATATAGGATATTTGATGACTTAAGTCTCGATAAGAAGAAATTTTGTGAATATAAGTGATGCAAAATTGAAGAAAAAGCACATGATGCAAGATTTTCACAATGGTTAACACAATTTGTAAGTTTAGAGTATAATATCATATATGAATAGAAATTATATTTTTCATATAATTTAAAACAATGATCAATTTTAATGTTTTACAATTGGATAGATTGAAGAGTAAAATGGTGAAATTGTTTGTCGTCTAGTTGAGATAGCTTATGGCCCATACACATGGTTAGGTGTTTCAAAGGTTAGTTTGTGAATGATTTTAAGTTTTATATGATTAACTATGGCCAAACTCGAAAAGCAATGAATTATGAGGTATGTGTGAAATAAAGTTATTATAATAATTATGAGCATGACCTTTATGGTATCTTAGAAGATATCATTGAGTTAGAGTATTTTGGAGAAGGGAATAAAGTTATACTTTTTAAATGTTATTGGTTTGACATGGAGAAAAGGTAAAGGTAGATTCATGGTCTTGTTGAAATTAAATTTAATTCAATGCTTGTTAGCAATGAACCATTTGTCTTAGCTATGTAAATACCTCAAGTTTCTTATACAAGCTATCTTTCTGTAAGAAGAAATCAAAATGATTGATGGGTAGCCTTCAAAACAAAGGTTAAGAGTACATATCAACTAAGTAATATTGATGGAGATGAAGAACAAAGAACTGATTTAAATAAAGACGTGTACTAAGAAGTTGGAGTTTTTATTCCACGAAATGTTACTATCTCAAAATAACGTGATAATCCTACAATTCTTGTTGCTGATGAATATGAAAAGATAAATTTATTACAAGCAATTAGAGCAAAAGAACAAAATGATGATGAAACACATGAGTTTGTTTATTCTATTAGCAATTGATGCATTTAATGTGACTTTTAATGGTATATATAATGTTTATTCAATGTGGTCAATATATGTAACATTGCATATAATACTTGATTTAGCCTATTTTAATTATAATTTTTTATATGCTTATTTTTATCTGTTTTGCTCATTTCATCTAATCTATTCAAATCTTTATGTTGTGAATTATTTGAAGTTGTCTTGCTTTATTGAACTATACAGTTAAAATGGACTAATAATTGTTTTAAACTTTTTGTAGGAAAATTATGTTAATACATTATCTTAGAAATATGGTGAAGACTCCTCCAATTATCCAAATTTTGATACACACACATAGATTGAAGTTGTTGAAGGGGTTGAAGCTATGTGCACTCACTCATGTCTATGGCTTTGGATTTGCAAATAGATCTAAAGAGCTATTCCACTCAAGTTAGTTCACTAGTGCAATAACAATGTCTCACTTAGTTTGTGGTCCATCATTTCTGCCTTTTAGCCTTAAATACAAGAACAAATTGATGAGTTGAGGACTAAGCTAGAAGCTAAGTTTAAGTCTTTCATGGATCAGATGATGCAATTGATGGGGTTTAGACAACTTTCACCAACACAGTCTTTTAAACCTAATGATGACAACGAAGATTCTGAATCAAAAGATGCAGCAGCACAATGACATATTTTTCAGGACTTGTATTATGAATTTTATGGATGTTATGAATGTTTTTCAGTACTATATTTTATGGATGTTATGGAACTTTATAATTTGGAATGTTTCAGAATTTCTGTAGATATAAACTTTATAAATGGATTTGATATTTTAATGAATAATAATAGACAAGTAATATACTTTTAAAATAATTACACATGTTTTATTTTTAATATACAAGTTTCTTAAATAATTATAGATGGAATTAATCAAATTATCGATGAAATTATAATTTTACCAATGCAATTTCAATATTACCGACAGAATTTAATCAATTACTGATCGAAAGTAACCTTTACTAACCAATTATGATTCAATTACCAACATATTACTAATGAATTTTATCGACGGATTACCAATGGATTTTATAGATGGAATACTGACACATTACTGACAGATTTTACCAACAGATTATCGATAGAATTATTATTGATGAAAAATTTTGTTGATAATTACCAATAAAATTTTAATTTTATCAACATATTACTATTATCGACTACTTACTCCAACATTAAATTCTATCTATAAATGTATTGTTGACAAAATTTAGACTATTACTAATAGAAAATTCAATTCATAATACCTTTTTTTCTTGTGGTAAAAATATAAAAAGGCTATAAAAGGTTCATAACCAAAGCTAGCAAGTACTCCATTCCATCTTATGCATATGACCAATCAATGCCATGATTAAGAAAATTCATATATAATATACCATAAAATCATGAATAATAAATTAAATAATTTAATTCAAAATCAAAAGATTAAAATAATAGTCAATAAAGAAAGCAAAATTCAATGAGACCCATGGTCTCTTATGAATTATTAATCATCAATTCTTTTAGTAGAATATAAAAACTAAAAAGATAATAGCAAGAAGCTTATCTTATATTTAATATTTATTTTACTAAGAAACCATTTAGATAATTGAAGCTTTCAATACTTGTTTCAGAAGTTGATTTCGCCAACTTTCTTATTTTCTTCTTATAGACATTTTATTTAGTCTGAATTCAAAACCAATTAGGCTTAAACTTGATCCAAGTCTAGTTAGTAAATTTTGTTTTTGATATATGTATATTTCATTTTATTTTTACTTTATTTTTTATTTTTTTAATTTTATTATTTTTTGTATATATTTTTTAAATTTAATTTATTGTTGGTGTTTTTTTTGGGTTAATTTAATCATTTAAGTTTTGTTTATCTTGTTCTTAATTGTTGAATTATCCGATTATAAATATAAAAAAAAAAGAAAAAGAAACGAAAACCAAAATTTCAAATTGGTTGGGATCTTAATAATTTTACAAACTAACTATGAAATTCTAAGATAATTCATGGATTTTGAAATTCAATAAAATCTTAGAACCTCATCCCTAAAGAATTTTGACCTTATACATAATAACCAAAAAGCAAGGGGAAAAATCACACAACAATAAAAAACATAGAAAGCATCAACCAACAAAAAATGCCTTCTCTTGTAACCATTAGCGTATAGCACCACCAATCTTCCCCTGTTTCCTCTGCCATTAAATAGTCCCTATACAACCATTGAAACAGTCCCAAGAAACCATTGGCAACAAAAATTGGCAAATTGTCATTCCAACCAGCAACAAAAACCTCTTAATTTTCAAACTAGTTCTTGATCATCACCTTCACCCTTACTTCTTCTGCTATTGCGATTACCTTCAGCTGGCAACACCATTGACAGCATTCAGACTCCTTACCTTATCCAAAAGTTCATTACTACCATCGTTACAGCCAGCATCCATAAACCACCATAAGTCCACTTTCATTTCTATTACCAACCTTCACTCTGTCACCACTAAACCATTAGGCCAAATAGCCCCAATCCCACCACACCAATGGAAGTGAAATCAATTAATCAATTAATCACATAAAAGACAATAATTTAACGTGATTGGGCCAAACCGATCTACATTTATGGATGAGAAAAAAGATTCACTAGTTGTAAAAAATTACAAACACACATCAAATCATATTAACCACTCAACAATCAATACCCATAGACCCTCTCATTCTCCTCTAGTCCTATGGAGTTTTTTTAACATAAACGAACACATACCCATATACACCCATGTACTATACCTATGTGGACTCTTTCAGTCTCATATAGTCTACTCATTTACATTCAAATATACACACCTATAAAATATAAATCTTTAGTAATCCCATGGGGTGTTTATCCCATAAAACCCTATAACTCTCTTACATCTTTTTCTCATACCTAATCCTATAGAGACTTTACCTATTTATAAGCATACTAACTTGCCTATTAAAAATCTCTTTTCTCTTAGAATTCATTTTTTACAAGTCAAACTTGCCTATTAAGAATTTTTTTTTTTTAGAATTATTCTTTTATAAGTTTTCTTGTCAATCAAGCAATATCTAACCAATGCCAAAGAAATCTGTTATAAGATTTGAGTCACTTTTTAACAATCTCTACTTTGACTCAAATTTTATTAAATCATCTATCTTCATACTAGACATGCTTGGTTTCACCTACAATAGAAGTCTCACAATCATTTTCTCTTATATGTCTTCACGCTTCACATAAATCAATCTTCAATCCTCAATTCTCAAAACTTGAATTCAAACTCTTTTCTTGAAATGAGCTCCTCTAGGCTTACCTCTTTCCACATCGAAAGTAAAGTGAATTTGAGTTTGTTTTGTATCCCACATCAGGTTTTACCTTATAAATAAGATGTTTTAGTTTTAGTTTGGTAATCTCAAATAGTTAGACACTAAGAGAATAGCTAAGTGAATAAGCTATTAAAGGGTGTAATTGAGTTTTGAGTTAAGTTTTAAGTAAGAAAATTTTGGTGACTTTTTTCATTCTAAAACTCTCACAGTTATAAAGATTTATTTGTTAATAAATTAGGTTTGGAGTAGGCCATTTTAAGTTAGGCCGAAACAAATATATTTATGTATTCTTATTCTTGATTTAAGCTTACTATTTTGTGTGTGGGTGCTATATGTGCGTGTTGATTTCCTAACAAGTGATATCAGAGTAAGGTTTGTGGGAAGAAGAGGTAGGCCCAAGAGATCATAAAGTAAGTATTTCAAAATGTATGAAGAAAGTTGTTTAGTATGCCTACGCCCAAATTTGATATTCTATTATTTGATGAAAAGAGTAATTTTATATTATGGGAAAGTATGATTCAAGATCAATTAGTACAATAAGGGTTGGGTTAGGCATTAGAGAGTAGTAAGCTTGAAAGAATATCTGACAATAATTGGAATAAAATTAAAAAAAAAGCTGTCAATATTATTAGATTGGCATTAACCCCAGAGATAAAGTATAGTGTGTTGACTGAGAGTACTCTAAAGATTTTTTGAGATAAGCTTGAAGGTATTTATGCATCAAAGTCATTGACTAATAGATTATGTTTGAAGATAGATCTGTATTCTTTGAAGATGAAAAAGGTATAAGTCTTCATAATCACCTAAATGAGTTTAATAGATTGGTTTCTCAATTATTGACGATTTTTGTTGATAAGTTAAAGATGAAGATAAGGCTTCAATTTTGTTATCATCTTTGCCCAACTCTTATAAGCTTTTAGTTTAGACTTTGTTAGTGGGTAGGTCTACTTTGAAGTTGATGATGTGATTACCCTGTTACATGAGAATGAAAGATTTATGGGAACATAAAACTTATCACTTGGAGGAAGTACACTAGCTGTAGAGAGTTTTGATTAAAGGGGGACTCAAAACAAGATTGATGGATCAAAAAGGAGATCTAAGTCAAGAGATAGAGATTAAAGTGACATAGAATGTTATTATTATGTTGAAAAGGGATATATTCAAGTGCGATACAAGAAGCTAAAAAAGGATATAGATGTTTTTAAAAGGATGAATGGCAAGAAAAAATTAGATAAAAGAAATAGTGATATTACTGCTATCATGTCTGATGATGATGATGTCATTTTAACAACTTGTATGGATGAGACTTAAAATTTAAAAAGTGATAAAAATTATGTTTTAGATTCAACTACTATAATCTATGTCTGCAATGATAGGAATTATTTTATGGAGTTGGAAGAAAATGAGAAGTATGAGGATATTATGGTTGCCAACAATGAAAAGGTATAGATTCAAGGCATTATGAGTGTTCGCCTTAAATCTCACAATAGTGTTGTTAGGACACTTTGTCATGTAAGTGAGTTTGAGTTTGTTTTGTATCCCACATTGGGAGTTTAGTAAAGGCATAAGGGGTTTCATCTTATAAATAAGATGTTTTGATTTTAGTTTGGTAATCCCAAACAGTTAGACACCAAAAGAATAGTTAAATAAGTAGGCTATTAAAGGGTGTATTGGGTTTTAGGTTAAGTTTTGAGTAAGAGGTTTTTTGTAACTTTTCTCATTCTAAATGTCTCATAGTTGTAAAACTTTATTTGTTAGTGGATTGGGTTTGGAATAGGCCATTTTGAGTTAGTCTGAAACAAATCTATTTGTGTGTTTTTATTCTTGATTTAAACTTGCTATTTTATGCGTAGGTGCTATGTGTGTGTGCTAATTTCCTAACATAAACAACTTCGAATACTAGATTTTTCACAAATTCAAGCCAAAACCAATTTCTAGCACTACTAACCAACAATCCACCAAAAACTTAGAACAAAAACTAAACCATAATTTCAAAAATCCAAAAAGCAACCTATATTTAACCACCATTCCCAATTTTCTCATCCTAGCAAATACCCAAAAATAGAAACAATCAAACACCCACAATCTCATAATAGCTTAAATTTATTTAAAATCTACACCTTGCCATTATCAAAGAGAAGTAGAGCCGACGAAAAGGATGACGACTTCCAACGATCAAAAAATGCCAGGATCAATAATTGGCAGCTTGGGCTTTGAAAATGTTTCAATCTTGATTTTTTTTAATAGCTTCAATCAATAAGGCAAAGGAAGAAAAAAAAAAAAGAAAGATAAGGAGAAGAATTCATTGTTAGTGAGCCTAAGTCACCTATAGTTAGTTAAAATTTAGCAGGTGACATCGCTAATAAATGAGCGATTGGTCTTAGTTCGCTTAAAAGAAGATGAAAATGAGAATGAAGAAATGGGGGACCAAAAGTCAAAAGAGGGTTTGATATGCAAACCAATTGGGAAATTTTATGCCAATGGCCCACGCCAACTTTGGTACCTTTTCTTATTTTATTTATTTTATTTTCATTTTTCAATTGTTTATTTCTTCACTTTTTTTTATGCATGATTTTAAGAAAGGGTTTTCATTATTTTTTATTAATAAAAAAAGGCATACTAATAAATAAAAAACTCCAATAAAAACTTTAAATTACTAAAATTAAATTCTAATAATGAAAATTTAAAAATTTAAAAATCAAGAATGGTTGATTTTTCTTTAAAAATTCTTAGGTATGAAGTTTTTCCTTAAATTTTTTGAAATTATGGAATTTTTAAGTAAAAATTTCAATAACAAAAATAGTAAGAATAAAATAACCAAATAGAGAAAATTTTAGAAATAATAGAATAAATTTTGGAATTAAAACCTTTCATAAATTGAATGATGAAATTCTAAAACTTTTAAAATCATGAATGGGTGATTTTTTTAGAAATTTCTATTAACAAGTTTTATCCTAAATATTTCTAGAAAGGTGGAATAATTTAGATGAGGTTTCAATAAAAGTGATTGTATTCATTTTCAAAGTTAAATAAAAAGAATTAAACTTATAAATTTGTTTGAAAATAAATGACAATTATCTAATGATGAAAATAAAAAAAAAAAATCACAAATGATTGAATTTTTTAAAGATTTCTAGGTAAAAATCTTTTCTAATTTAGGCCCAATGGTGGAAGAATTTGCAAGAGATTTCCAACAATAATTGTCATTTTATTTTCAATCTAAAAATTTAAAAATAAATAATAAATAATAATAAGAATCTAAATTCTAGAAAAGATATTTCTAAATTTGGCCCAAATGATGAAAAATTTAGAAATCTCTATATGAGAAAATATTTCTAATTTAAGCCCAAATAATTGATTAAGCCATTTTCAGATGACGGAGCCTCTTCAAGAAAATAAATAGAATTGTTGGATACTCTTGAGGTAAGGAAATAGTTTTAGAATTCTACTAGATTGATGGAGAAATCTTAAAAGTTATTTCCAATATTTAAATGTTAAAATTTAATAGAAGACTATTAGAACCAAAGATTTTTAGGCTAATTTAAGATTAAATGGTACTATCTCAAGAAAGGCATTATGGGGATCTATAACGTTCCCTATATATAACCAAACTCTTGAACTTATTTCTGAAATGTAGGCTAAAAACTTATTTTTTTAGGAACCTTTAGTTAAACTTAAGACTTCCTCAAAAGAATAAATTCATTAAGTGATCAATCACACATAGATAAAAATGATTGGTAGCAACTCTTAAGTTATGTCTAGTGATAGGTCTATGGACTTATACATTATGACACTTTTCCTTGTATCTTCCTCATGCGAAATATGAATTTTACAATTGCCTTTAAATTGTTAGAAAATAAATAAAATAATAGAGATAATAGAAAAAAAATTTGGCTTTGAGTATGAAGAATAATTTCTTAAAGGCAATTATGCCTTTAGGATATAACAAAGTCTCAAACTTTCTAATTAGAAGTACAAAAATTGATTATATTGAAAGATCTATTTATAACGAATGAATAGATATTGTAAACACCTAATTTTGTTCGGGTAATTTTTGGCCATTTGTGAAGCCCTTAAAATTTGATCCGGTTCAAATCCAATATTTGTTCAATTTTGAAACATTTTTTAAAAAATAAAAATTGAAACCAACTTCACCCAAATGCCTCAAGATCAAATTTGGTCAAATAAAATCAAAATTAGTCAAAAAATGGGTCAAATTGGTTAAAATTCAGGTCAACTTTGAAAATTTACAACCAAATTGGGATCAATGCGGTTTTAAATTGAAATTTGTGATTTTTAAAGCAAAATTTTTTTCACAGTTTGAAAAGTGTAAAATTACTAAATGCCCTCGATGTATTTTCATAATTCGGCTATTTTGAAATTGAATTTTTGTGAAAACTTTCATATTATAATTGAATATTTTTTAATGATTTTTGGTGCACAAAAAACCTAGGTCATACCTTGGAAGTTATGAAATTACAAAAATACCCTTAGGGGTACATAAGGGTTTTTTTTTGTAATTTGACCTTCCTAAGGTCAAAATTTCATGAAAACTCCATATCATGATTTTATATTATTTAATGATTTTTAGAATATTGAAAACTATAATCATACATTGAAAAGTGTGAAATCAAGAAAATACCCTTTAGGGATATTTTTGTAATTTGACATTCTCAATATCGTTTTTTACAAAACTTTTCAAAATCATGTCAACACCTTAAGAGGTATGAAATTATCAAAATACCCTTACGAGATAATTTTGTAATTTAACCTTTCTAAGGTCAGATTTTCATGAATATTTTCAAATTATAATTTCATATTATTTCATAATTTTTGATACTTTAAAATCCAAAAAAATGAATAAGGGAACATTGATTTCCAAAAAAATGGCATAGAAATTGAAAACTTTGTAATAGGGGCAATTTGGTCTTTTTACTTAAACCCAACAATTTTAAAAACCCTATTTTTTGGCAATGTGCCTTATGGACCATTAGATCATCTTTGGAAGTGAATCAATGGTAAAAGCTTATTGCTTGCAACCAAAAACAAGGGAGAAATGTAGCCCATTAGATGTATTTTAGATCAAACGATTAGCATTCAATCGTAGATGGGATATTTCACCATTTTCTTTAAGGGAGCATGGACGTTTACGAGAAGGGGGGAAAGCTGGAGAGTGTGTGAAATAGAGGAGGGGATAAAACCAAAGAAAAACATAAAAAAAAAAAGAAAGAAAGAAAAAAAAATTAAAGAAAGCTTGAAGGTATAATTCCTTTACTTTTCATCTTGCAATTTTGGCATTCTTATCACATTTTTCATAGCATTCTCATATCATTTTTTACACTTTCTTTGTTTTCTTAAAAATTTTATAGTTCATTTTTTTACCCGATACTTGGATCAACTTCATATAATTAATCAATAGTTAAATTGAACCTAGAAAACGAGCAACAACAATCAACAAAATCCACCATTGAAACAAGTTAGAGATTCAGCCAAGGCTTTTCCCATTATGACCAAATCTCCTTTTGGCTTCTCTTAATAGTTTGGTTACTTCAAAATGTGGTTTATGATGGCTAGATGATGAATTTGTTGATGTTTCATATGATTCTTGATTGGTTAGTGATACATGGTATTGTTTGTTTTATATCCAAATTGTTCATGATTTCTTTGCTATTTTTAGTTTGTTTTATGCTTGATAAAATTCTTCTTTTGATGTGAATGCCCTGACATGATGATTTGGAAGGTAAATGACTTATGTTTGGAATGAAAATATGGACAGAGAAATGCCATGAAGGTTCGCCCATGGTGGTTTTCTTGTTTAGCCGAACTTTGTTCTTCTTTTGGTAGGAAATTGTTACTTGATTTCACATGTTTTATACGATCCCATTTGATAAAATTGTCTTTTTACCAACCCATTTTGCCTTTGAGGTAATTGGAATAAAACCACACCAACATTCTTGTTATTTAGTTGATTCATTGATGATTCATCACTATAACAACAAAGAGTTAGAGGGCTAGCTATATCCATTGCAATGCTGGGAAGACCGAACAAACAAATGCCTTAATGGAATGCTTGAGGCGCATATCTTGATTCCTTTGAAAATTGTGTAAGTGACACCAATTAAACAAGAGATTAATTCAATTTTAGATAGATTAGATTAAAATCACGGATGGAATTGTATTTTATTACTTGAAATTTAGACTTTGATTTACTTTTCAACCTACCTTTTCATGCTTGTGGGGTTTTATATTGTTAAATTGGATACTTCTGCCAAGCTTCCTCCATATTTCTGAATGATTACTAATGATACAAGAAATGAAATAATTTCCTGCAAAATGTACTAATTCGACATTTTAAAAAGGTGAAAGCATGAAAGCACTAATACCCTCCCCTTCACTATATCCTTGTCCTCAAGGATCAAAAAATGGAAATTGGGACTTAAGCACTGTATAGTCTTCCCATGTTGCATTTTCAGGACCAAGGTTGGACCATACTACCAAAAGCTGTGTCATCGCTTTGTTGTTTCGTTTCACCATGTGTTTATCTAGCACTACAGCAGGGTATACCAATAGTTAACCTTCTTTATTGACTTCTGGTGGCCAAATGCTAGGAACCACATTAACTCTTATTTTTTTTCTTTAACAGACTCCCGTGGAAAACTGGATGAATTCTTGAAGTAGGAGCCAGTTGCAGTTTATACGCTGCAGTACCAACTTTAGCTAAAATAGTTTAAGGATCGTAATACCTTGAAGAAAGCTTCAAACTTTTCCTGAGAGCTAAAATGGTCTGTTTATAGGGTTGTAGTTTTAGGTACACAACATCCCCAACTTGAAATTCCCTCTCACTTCATTTCTTGTTTGCATAGCCAATTGGTCAATCATCAACTCGCTGACTTGGTCTTTGTCTCTCATCACTTCCTCCACTATTGATATCATGGCAGAAGTTCGAACATCCCGAGTCCAATCAGGAGGCTTATAGTCGTATAATGCTTGAAAAGGAGACAATCTTAAAGCTATGTATTGGCTGGTGTTGTACCACCATTCAGTCAGAAGTAGCCACTGAGCCCATGTCTTAGGCTTTAATGAAAATGAACACATGCATCTTAGGTATTGTTCCACACACTAATTCACTCTTTCAATTTGTCCATCAGTCTCTGGGTGGTAAGTAATGCTAAGCTGGACATTTGTTCCCATCAATTTCATTAACTCCTGCCAAAACAAATTGATAAATAATTTATCTCTATCAGAGATAGCAGCTTTAGGGGTTCCAAGCAGCTTATGGACTTGGTTCAAGGGTAACATTGCTACATCAACAGCAGTATAAGAATGGGTAAATGGCAAAAAAATATGCATACTTGGTAAACCTGTCTACTTTAGATATGCGCAAAGCCAGAAATTTTAAAAAATCTGACCAGTAATGTCACGAAGATTGAAAACTAAGTTGTTTCAATATAAAACAAGTCAGAGAGGGTAACTAAGTAAAATGGTATGAAGAACAAATATATAAAAATATACATGACAATTTTTTTATGGTATACTTTAAGTTGTCAGATATTGAATTTTGATGATTGAAATATAATATTTTACCAACAAACCAAATAACTGTCGAGACAATTGTCATTGCTTTACTTGCTAAAACCTACAAAATTTGATTCATATGGATTTCTTGGCAGCCTCTTTTTCTCTTCCAGGTTAAAAAATTTTCATCTTGAGTATAAGCCAAATGCTTCTCTTCCTAATTTGGAAACAACTAATGGTTCTATCTACCTACCACTCATACATTATATATGGCTTCGGGGCCTGCCTTTGAGAGGTTACCAATTCATGAAGTCACCCCAACAGTCCGAGGGCTTCCTGCTACAATAAAAAATTCAGAAATAATAAGGTCAATTACATCTGCATAAAAGTTAACCACCGATTGAGTTTAAGTAATGAGCTAGGAATGCTTAATTTGCTATGTTTAGTCTTTTTATACAGTTTAATTTCTATTACTTGTAATTTTATTGTGTTTCGGCATGAAAAGCACAGAATTGCTATAGCATTATACATGTTTTCCTTCTTTTTATGCATTCATCTCTTTCATAAGAATCTATAAAAAGAAGAAAATTGATTGACATCTTCAAATTGTATGTATATATTAAATAGGATTGCTTGAACATCTCTCTTTCATATTTGTCCTATAACAAATTTTACAGTTATTTTTCTCCTCAAGTAATTAGACTTCACATATTCCAATTATAAAAGCTTTGATTGTTAAAAGGTATTTGATTAAAAGTTGTTCGAGCACTAAACCGCCTTGATCTTGAAATGCATTTTTTTCATGCTTGCATCACCATTTTTCACAATGGAGAGAGTGTTCCTTACATGTTTTTATTAATTATTGCAAAGAGAAAAGCGATCAACTTTTACCAATGTCGATGAAGCTGTCAGGATTTTCACTTTGCTTGTTATTGATACCAAAAAGCTTGAAGCATAGCTAGCTGAGAACTCCTTATCGTTTCAATGGTGCACTGATGTGGTGAATCTCCTCAAGAAGATGCACTTTCACTTTCTTTGCTTTGTTCAAAAATTTAAAGCAACTATATTATGTGAAAGAGTGAAATTAGACGTGTACGTGAAGGAGAGCTTAATCCTTCTTAATTTCTGCAAAAGTCTAAAATCAGCCATTTCTGAGCTGAAGTTGTTCTCAGTTTCACTTAGGAATCTTTAATCTTATATGTAGCTTTAATGAAGGATTAGATGGGATTAATATGAATTGTCCAAAGCTAGTTTTGGTTGAGATTAATATGGTCGAGAGCAAAGTTTTTCACATTAAAGACAAGACGGCAAATAGCTGTCAAATATCTGATAAGTATTGATTGTTGAAGAATGGTTCATAGCTCTCAAAGAAGGCTTGAAGATGTTTGAGTCAGCAGTACTGAGCTGTTTGAAGAGGCTGCTGAAGGAAGAAATAAGTATTGGCAATGATTACTGTTGTTTAGAGCATTTTGCATTTTTTTTTTCTTCCCTTTTTTGTCAGCCCATAATTTGCATGTATTTGGTCCGGTTTAGATTTGCAGGAAAATCTCGTAAGGGTGACTTCCCACCGCGCACCAACCAGCAAACCTAAACAGCCATTTGCGACATTCTAAGTAACTTTTTGTTTTAGCTTGTGAGAAGAATCGATTGACTGGAAACGCATTCATTATTTATTTAATTTTAATTGTGTATAGATTCACAACTAAAATTCAAGATATTTTAACGAAATTCTATTAATAAAATTTTTTCATCAATAATTACATAAGGTTTTTGATGGATAATGATTATAAAAAAAAAAATAAAATCATTGATAAGTAACGATAAATTGGTAAAAAAATTTATCAATGAAAAAAATTTCATAAGTAAATATTTGATAAAAATAGGATAACTTAATATAAAAGTTACTAATAAAATAATTTGTCACTAATCCGTTAATAAATACTTTAATGACGGATTATCCATCGTCAACAAAATTTATAAATAATAAGATAAAATAAAATAAAATAAAGCTGTTGAAAAATATATTAATTTGTTTACGGAAGAAATTTCGTTCCGTATACATATCCATTAATAACTTGTATAAAATTAATAGGCCTAATTTCCTTTCTGATTTCCTCCCGCTGAATCCCTAAACACAAACCCATCTTTCCCCGACCTAGCTCTCCTCTTGTTTTCGTCGCTCTCCCCTCTTGCTCTCCCCACTGCTCTCCCTATTCTTGCTGAATCCCTAAACATAAACCATCGTTTGGCTCGTCTCGCTCATCTCAAAGAAGGTACGGTGTGCACACCCCGACCCCTACTGCTCTCCCCTCATCTTCGTCGCTCTCCTTTACCGCTCTCCCCTGCCGCTCTCCCTTCATCTCAAAAAGGGTAAACTGTCTTTAAGGTTCATTGTGAATGAAATAACAGTGTAGTATTGTATGTTATGGTGATATTATTTAAAAAAATGAAGTCACAAGTTTACCATTGCTCAACTTAACTATCAAAGAAAAATGAAAGAAACATTGTCATTGTCCAAATAATGCCAGGAATTTAAAGCCAGGTTATGGTGGAAAAATTCAAACCCAATCATTAGAAAGTGATAGTAAGCCAATCATTTTGATTAAGCTCTCCAGCAATTAGCATGGCACTATGTTGTACAGTAGAAAGATTTCAAATTCAATGTATTTTGTAATGGGCTTGTGTAAGATAGTTCTTTTAACATTGCCTACCTTGTGCAAGTAATTTCTCCTTGTTAATGAAATGCTGGAAAGCCTATTTTAATTCTGATGGATCATCTTATTACCTTGAAGTTTTAAGGAAATAAATCTTTCTTAATCGCCTTGCTTTTAAAGGAAATCTTTTCATTGACCAGTAATTAGCTCATACTAGTAGCTTAGGATGAGAGATAATGTGGAGCTCTATGTCAAATCTTGTCTTGTATGTCAATAAGATAAGATAGAGCAAAAGTCGTCAGTCTCCTAGAATCATTGTTAATCTTCGAGTGCTAATGAAAGAGTGTCTTTATGGACTTCATAGTTGGTCTACTCAAGGTGGATGGGTATGGCAGCGTCCTTGTAGTGGTGGACCTGTTTTCCAAGGAACTTTCATTCCAGCAACCAAAGAATGTCCAACAGAGGAAGCGGCTTGATTATTCCTTAAGAATGTGGTAAAGTATTAGGCTATTCCTCAATCCATCATCAATGATTGAGACGGATAATTTACGAGCAAGTTTTGGAGTGAACTGTTCAAACTCTTAGGGTCGGATTTAAGGTTCTTTACCACAGTGCACCCTCAGATGAATGGGCAAACCAAAAGGTTGAATACCTTATTGAAAGTTTACCTTTGGCACTATGTTGTGCCTTACAACGAGAATGGCCTAAGCTGTTGGATATAGCTCAGTTCTCATACAACCTTCAGTGAAGTATGGTTACAAATTAAAGTCCTTTTGAGATTATGACCAGGCAGCAGCTATGTACACCTAGTGCTATTGCCTCAAGGTACATCGGATCGACTCCAACAGTTTACAAATTTTGTCAAGGCATGGCAAATACAAATCGATCTAGCCCGAGTGTGTCTACACAAAGCAGTAAAGCGATAAAAAAAGTGGGCTGATTGAAAGCGACGAGATATGCAGTATCAAGTAGGGGACTTGGTACTAGTTAAGTTACATTTGGTGCTACAGAATCCAGGAATGCATAAGGAGTTTATTCGTAGGTATGAAGGTTCTTTTAAAGTTTTAAAACGAGTAAGTAAGGTTGCATACAAGCTTCAGTTTCTCTAAATGCTCAAGGTATATATGATCTTTCATGTAAGTATACTCAAGTCTTACCATGAAGACTTAGAGGATCCTAGAGCCCAATCAAAGAAAGCACTAGTGGGTATTAAGGTCTCTTATGATTAGAAGGTTGATCGCATCTTAGTTGATCACATGGTGCGACAGAAGTAGCACATGCCTAGACATGAGTACTTGGTAAAATGGAAGGGTCAACTAGATAGTGAGATAAGTTGGGAGCTAATTGAGGCATTGTGGCAATTTTAGGATCAGATCATTAAGTTTCATGAAGAAGACATGATGAGGGCATCAACAGAATAGCTAGGGGAGAATGTTTCACCTCGCATGAGCATTATTAAGGCCAAGGCCTGAGCACCAATACCAGAAGGTCAGACTTTAGGTCGCAAGAACAAGTTCTTGCTAGAGTTGTTTGATGCTAAGCCTAAGGACCTTGCGGGAGAAGTTTTAGAAAGCCTTGGACTAGTGGTGTGGGCATTTTATAAGTAAAGACTTTAGATAAACTAGATCCAAGCCAATGGTGCAGGTATAGAACCCACTAGAAGTGTCAGATGCGCAAATGGACAGATGCATTATAGTGCCTAAATATGAGAGCCTGAAATTTTTTAGACCTAGTGCATTTTAAAGTGCTTGAAACCAGCTCCCTTCTAAAGACTGTCCAATCGACCTTATATGTGGCTACGAGCCTTGAAACCCTATAGAATGTAAATAAGAGCCATACATTTGGCTCCTTAGTGACCGCATAGGCTAGGGGGTTCTTGTATAAATATGGGTGCCCTCTCTCCTTAAGAACATACATGAGAGTTAGTGATCTTGTAAGCCACTCAAGCTACTCAAGCACAATTATATAAAAGTCATATATTTCCAGCAATAAAGGATCTTCTATTCTTTCACCAAGTGCCTTTTTAGTGTGTGCACTCACTGAACTTTGTTAGAGGCTAACTTAGACATACTTGAATGGTAGTTTCCAGTTTAAAGTCATACGATTGCTAGGCTTAAGAGCGAAACTCATGATAGTTAGTACACTCGTCATGGGTCGAGACTCAATCTCTAAGCTCGTGTTGTTCCAAGATAGGGCATGCATTCATTTGACGTCCCATATTAGCCTAATTCTCATGGTTCATATCTTTGTGAGGTATTTTTCGCTTTGACCCTTTTGGGCTCATGATTTTATCTTACAAAAAGTACATCATCCTTCCTAAGGTTAAAAATTTAAAGCATGAGTTTGGAAAACTCTCGAACATATTCTTGCGCCTCTTCACATTGGGTGAAACGTCGTAGTTTGGTGTGTGCCTCTTTTATGGCATACTGTAGGTAAAGTTGTTGCCTAAACTCCTTTTGAAACTCCTTTCATGTTTCAATGACAACACCTCCGTGCCTACCTTCTTCGAACTTACGACGCCACCATAAGAGAACAATTCCACAAGATACATAGAGGTAGTGCTTACCTTAGCCACGTCCTCCTCGATGCCCATTGCATGAAAATATTGCTCTCTGCCCTATAAGAAATTATCTACATCCTTTGTAGATTGCGTTTCCTTAAACTCTTTTAGCTTGGGAACCTCCACCTTTATCCTAGGAGTCATTACAAGTATACCTTCCCTTACAGCTAACTTATACGCAGAGAGCTTTGTGAGACATGCACTGTTAGAAAGGGTAAGAAAAGTGATATGATATCAGTCTTTGATGCTCGATTAGCCAAGGTAAAATTGGTCGTGGCTGAAATGCAATACAAACACGAAAATCAAATGGAAGAATCGGTCTTGACCGGAAGGGAGATTACAAAAGAGTTAAAGTAAACTCTTTTTAAAGACATTGAAAGCCTTACCCATAAGAACTCTACCCTAGAGGTTTTGGTGGAGGCCATGAAAAAGGAGATGGAGTAGTTTAGTGCACAAGGTCCAAAAAGTTCTAAGCTCTCTTATTTGAGCATTATAATGCATTTATCCATTTACACATCTGGTACTTTCAGAGGGTTCTATGCCCGCACCATTAGCTTGGACTTAGTTTATTTAAAGCCTTCACTTATGGAATGCCCGCATCACTATTCTGATGTTTTCTATAAACTTCTCTCGTAATGTTCTTAGGCTCAGCATTTGGCAACTTTAGTAAAGACTTATTCTTGTGGCCTGGTGTTTAGAGAGGGCATGGCCTTTTGGTGTTAGTATTCAAGCCTTGGCCTTAATAATGCTAATGGGGGGTGTGATATTCTCCCCTACATGTTTCGTCAATGCCCTTGTCATGTCTTTTTCATGAAATTTATCGATCTAATCTTGGAATTATCATATTGCCTTAGCTGGCTCTCAACTTATCTCACTATTCGACTGGCTTTTTCATTTTACCAAGTACTTATACCTAGGTATGTGTTGCTTTTGTCGCACTATACGGTCGGCTAAGATGCGATCAACCTCCTAATCATAAAAGACTTTAATGCCCATTGGTGCTCTCTTTGATTGGCCTCAAGTGGGACCGTTCAAGTCTTTATGATGGAGCTTGAACACACTTACATGTAAGATCGAATGTACCTTGAGTCTTAGGAGAAGCTCAAGCTTGTATGTAACCTTGCCTACTCACTTTAAAACTTTAAAAAGACTTTTGTACTTGTGAGTAAACCTCTTGTGCATTCTTGAATTTCATAGCACCAAGTGTAGCTTGACTAGTACCAAGTCTTGTACTTGATACTGCATATCTCATCGCTTTCGATCAGTTTATTTCTTTGATATCTTTGCTGCTTTGTGTAGACACACTCAGGTTAGATTGGTTTGTTCTTGCCATGCCTTGATAAATTTTTAGGTTACTGGAATCGGTTCTATGTATCCCGAGGTAATAATACTAGATGTACATGGTTGTTGCCCAGTCACAATCTCAAAGAGACTTTGATTTATAGCTTCATTTCACTAAAGATTGTATAAGAACTAAGCTACATCCAAAACTTGGGTTAGTTTCGTTGTGAGGCACTAACATAATATCGAAGGTACACCTCTAATAAGGTATTCACCTTTTCAGTCTGCCCATCCATCTAATGGTGCACTGTGGTGGAGAACCTTAAATTCGACCTTAAAGTTTAAATAGTTCACTCCAGAACTTCTCCGTAAATCATCCATCTCGATCACCAATGATAGATTGAGGAACATCCCAGTACTTGACCATGTTCTTGAGGAACAATCAGGCCTCTTCCTCCACTGGCCATTCTTTGGTTATTGAAATGAAAGTTTCATACTTGGAGAATCGGTCCACCACTGTAAGAATGTTGTCATACCCATCCACTTTAGGTAAACCAATTATGAAGTCCATAAAAACTCTTTTATGAGCGTTTGGGGATCAATAGTGGTTCTAGGAGGTTAGTTGGTAATTTTTGCTCTATCTTGTCTTGTTGACACATAAGATAAGTTTTGACATAGGTCTCCACATTATCTCTCATTCTAGGCCAATAATATCAGTCCTCAATAAGGGCTAAGGTGTTGTGCATACTTGGATGGCTTGCCCATCTTGAGTTATGGCATTCATTCATGACTTCTTTCCATAGCTTATTGAGCAATGGGATAGAGTCAGTTCCCCTTAGTGTAGAGCAGATCGCCTTCAAGCCAAAACTATCTAGTCTTCCCTTGCTTCACGTATTTGATCAAGGTTTTGGTTGTGGGATCTTAGATCAGCCCCTTTTTAATACGTGCCATCAAGGGACCTTCTGGCTTGCTAATTATTGCTAGTTCGGCCTTACAGTTGTGTGTATCACCCATAACGTTGGCCTTTCTTGGTTTGTATTTCATGATAAAATCGAATTCGGCTAGAAAGTCTTGCCAACATGCTTATTTAGGAGTTAGCTTTTTCTGATTTTGGAAGTAACTAGTCACCACATTGTCGGTCATAACTATAAACTTACTTCTCAATAAGTAATTCCTTTATGTGCAAAAGCAATACACCATGGTAGTCATTTTTTTCTCTTAAACTATATATCGACGCTCAGTATCATTAAGCTTTCTGTTCTCAAAGGTAATGGGGTGCCGGTCTTGCATCCACACACCGTCAATAGCAAAGTCAAATGCATCAATGTGTACCTCAAATGGCTTGGTGTAGTCGACGAAAGCTAGGATTGGCTTCTCAGTAACAGCTTGTTTTAGGCAATCAAAAACTTTTTGGATCTCGAGACTTCATTCTCAAACTCATCATTTCTTGAGCATTTCAGTCGATGATGCTATAATGGCTGAGTACCCCTTTATGAAGCGTCGATAGTAGTTTGCTAGGCCAAGGAATGATCACAACTCTATGATCTTAGTTGACGGCTCCTATTATTAGATAGCCCGAACCTTGTCACCATTCATCCGAATCTGACCAGTGCCTACAATATGGCCTAAGAATCAGATCTCATGTTGGACGAATGAACATTTCTCTTTCTTTACGTATAGTTCATTCTTTTTTAGTACTTGAAATACTTACCGCAAGTGATCCATATGCTTATCAAGCGTATGGTTATAAACAACAATATAATCAAGGTATACTACAACAAATTGATCAAGAAAAGGTTGTAATACCTTGTTAAAACCTTGTTCATCAAGGTGTAAAATGTTACGGGTGCATTTGTAAGGCCAAAGGTATAATCAGGAACTCGTATACCCTATAGCGAGTCACACATGCCGTCTTCGGCTCATCCCCTTCGGCTATCCTTACCTGATACTATCCTGATCTTAGATCTAGCTATAAACCACAGTGCTCCTCTTAGTTGGTCAAACAAGTGGGCAATAAAGGGAATGAGATACTTGTTTTTCATCGTGAGCTTATTTAGCACATAGTAGTCAATGCACATCTGTAAGGACCTATCATGCTGTTGTTAAAATAAGACTGGTGCACCATATGGAGCTTTAGAGGGCCTAATGAACCCCACATGTAAAAGCTCATTGAGCTATCTCCTTAGCTCTTGCAGCTTTGGGGGTGACATCCTATACAGGGCTCGGACTGGTGGTTTGGCATCGAGCACTAGCTAAATATTATGGTCTACCTTTTTCTTGAGTGGTAGTCTCTTGGGCAATTCTACGGGCATGACATTTTTTAAGGATTCCAACACCTCTAGCACCTTCAATGGGTGTTGTCATTCAACCCTTAAGGCTATCCTCCTTTAGTGCCACTAAGAAGGTGGGCTCTTCCTTGTGCATACCCTTGGCGAGCTGGATTGTAGATAGTGCTTTGGTTTCGATCCCTTGCTCACGTTTCACTAGGATGATGCATTAGCATTATCCGTCCAAGATGCAAATGCAATTGGCAAAAGAAACAATGAGTGCATTGATCCTATCAAAGAAATCTAACCCGATAACAAAGTCATAGACATTGAGAGGGATTACCTCGATGGATTCTTTATTTTTCCACACTTCAAACTGTAACTTGACTCATTATGCAGTACTTACAATTGGAACTTCTTTGAAGTTGATAGTCTTAATCTATCCGACTTCTTTCTTGACCTTGAGCCCTAGTCTCTTAGCCACTCTTTCTGACATGAAAAGGTCTGACACACCTGTGTTTATGAGGCGTTCAAATGCTTGCCCATAACTCAGACCTCGGTAAATATGAGCCTTTTTTTCTTACGCCCATTCTTTGCTACGGTAAAACTTAGCATGATTGAACCAAGCTTCATTCTTTCCTTCTCGAGTTGCTCATCGTGCCCCTTAACAATGGGCATAAGCTTGGCTCTATTGGGACAATCTTTGGCTCGATGTGCACCATCACACAAAAAATAGGTCATGGGTTTGCTTTCTGGCCACTCGGCCTTCTTCTTGTCCACCTCTTTAGTGGGCTTTCATTTGTGTGTTGAGGCTTTGCCACCGTTACTCTTTTTTGTCTCCCTTATTTTTGCCCTTGCCCTTGGGCTTAGAAGACTCGAACTTGTCTTCTTTCTTGAATTACACTAAGAATTGAATGACGGTCATGGCTCGGGTAAGGTCTTGAACACACATCCTCTTAAGCTCTTGCTTGGCCCATGGCTTGAGCTCATCCATGAATGTAAAAAGTGCCTTGTCCTCCCCAAGGTTGGGAATTTGGAGCATGAGTTCAGAGAATTCCCAAACATATTCTCGCATCTCTCCACACTGGGTGAGACATCGTAGCTTGGCGTGTGCCTCTTTCGTAGCATACTGTGGGTAAAACTATTACCTAAACTTCCTTTGAAACTCTTTTCATGTTCCAATGGCAACACTCTCGTGCTTACCCTCATCGGACCTGTGACGCCACTATAGGAGAGCAATATCTACAAGATACATAGAGTCGATGCTTACTTTAGTAGTGTCTTCCTCGATGCCTATTGCACGAAAATATTGCTCTATGCCCCATAAGAAATTATCTACATCCTTTGCAGACCATGTTCCTTTGAACTTCTTTAGCTTGGAAACCTTTACCTTTGTCCTAGGAGTCATTACAAGAATACCTTCATCTACGACTAACTCAGACGTGGAGAGCCTCTTCTTGAGTTGCTCCATCTCTTCCTTCATAGCCTCTAGCAAAGCCTCTAAGGTGGAGTTCTTATGGGTAAGGCTTTCGATGTCTTCGAAAAAAGTTTGCTTTAACTATTCTGTGATCTCTCTTTCGATTAAGACCAATTTCTCTATTTGGTTTTCATAGTTGTCTCGCATTTCAGCCACAACCAACTTTACCTTGGCCAATCAAGCATTAAATGTCGACATCATGTCACCTTTCCTGCCTTTTCTAGCAATGTGTGTCTTGCGAGGCTCTTACCCTTCAGCAAGCTGGTGGCTTACTTTTAAAGTAGACATTATCTTAGATCAAGCGTATACTAAATCGTGCTCTAATACTAACTATCACGAGCTTCAATTTTAAGCCTAGTAATCTTGCGATTTTAGGCGAGAAACTATCATTCAACTATACCTAAGTCAGCCTTTAACAAAGTTGAGTGAGTGTGCACACTAAGAAGGCACTTGGTAAAAGAATACAAGATCCTTTATTGTTGAAAAAATGTAGCTTTTATACAATTGTGCTTGAGTAGCTTGAGTGGCTTATAAGATCACTAACTCTCATGTATGTTCCTAAAGGGAGAGAGCACCCCTATTTATACATCAATCCCCTGGCCTATGTGGTCACTAGAGAGCTAAATGTGGCTTTTATTTACATTCTAGAAGGTTTTAAAGCCCCTAGCCACATACAAGGTCGGTTAGGCAGTTTTTATAAGAGAGCTGGTTTCAGGCACTCTGTGGTACACTGGGTTCAGATGGTTCCAGGCTTTCCTATCTAGGCATTATAATGCATCTACCCATTTGCGCATCTGGCACTTCCAGAGGATTTTATGCCTATACCATTAACTTGGACCTAGTTTATCTAGAGCCTTCACTTATGGAATGCTCGCATCACCATTTTAGGGTTTTCTAGAAACTTCTCTCACAAGGTCTTTAGGCTCAGCATCAAAGCTCAGAGATGCTAGCGTTGTGTCATCAAGGATGATGGGCCCTCATTGGAGTGGGAGAGGATGTCACAGTCCTGAAGTGAAGCCAGGAATCCCACATCGGTTAAGTACTAGAGTTGGTCTTAAGATAAAAGGATTCACACCACCTCTTTCTTATAAGATGCCTTTTGTATGATAAAATCATAAGGTTAAAGGGGCTAGAGCGGATAATACCCAACAAAGGTATGAACTATGGCAGTTAGGCTGAGCTGAGAAGTCGGATGAGTGTATTCCCAGGTCTTAGAGCAAGTGGGCTTAGAGGTTGAGGCTCGATCCATGACACGTGCATGTTCTAATGATTTTTATTATCCCATTAATTATGAATTGGCTATGCTAGATAGGTAGTGTTTAGGAGTATGTTTGGTTATTACAAGGCTAAATCATTTGCACTTGAACTTTGAAATGTTAGACTAGGATTATGTGTGGATGATTTTCATCCATTTGGTCCAAGTGCGAAACCATACTCTTTTTGGCCAGCAATATTAGTGGTATATAATTTCACACAATGGTTATGTTTGAAGCGAGAATATATCTTGTTGAATATAGTCAATTCAAAAAAGAGCAATCTGGGGTAAAATATAGATGTTTTCTTGAAACCTTTAATAGATGAGTTTAAAATAGTGGCAAATGGTGTTGTAACGTGTAATCCTTATAAAAAAATTCATTTGAGTGCAATTCTTTTATAAAAAATTAATGATTTTCCTAAATATGGTATATTGTTTGGATAGAGTATTAATGAAAACTTATTATGTCCTTATTGCATAAGACAAGGAAATCTTTTGATTGGCTCATGGTAAGAAGCATTGCTTTTTCAATTGTTATCGTCAATTTTTGCCTTTTGATCACCTTTTTAGAAAGTAAAGAGATAAATTTCAAAAAAAAAATTGAACGCAACTCTTTTATTATTCAAATATCAGGTGAAGAAATGTTGGCTTGGTTAGATAGCTTTTATGATATCACATTTGGCAAGAAATGTAGTAAGTGAAAGTCATAATTGGATAAAGTATATTTTTAAAAGTTGCCTTATTGGCATACCAGTATTATTCATCACAATCTTGATATAATGCATATTGAGTGTAATGTATTTGATAATGTCCTTAACACAATGATAAATGCTAAGTGTAAAATTAGATTTGATAATCTAAAATACAAACATAGTGACACGACACAAATATATTAAGAAAATAAGATATAAAAGTGACATGATTTAAAATTTTAGCAATAATTATATGAGTTTAACAAAATTAAAAAAATATATAAATTTCATATTTTTGTGTCGATACAAATTGTAACATGTAATTTTTATGTAAAACATGATTTGTATACACAAATGTTAATATTTTACATGATACAAATACATAAATTATCAATTTTAGATAAAATCAAAGACAAAATAAAGGCTGACAATATTTAAAGGTGTATTGTAAGTGACTCAAGTTGGAATTGGTTAAAAGGAATGTGAAAGTTTTTATGCCTAAAGCTTTTTACATTTTAAGCAAGGAACAGAGAATAGATGTTTGTACATGGATTAAACAATTAAGACTTCTTGATGATTTTGCATTTAACATAGCTCAATGCACAAACATATCTGATTGCAAGTTTTATGGGATAAAAAGTCATTATTGTTATGTTTTCATGCAACGATTACTCCCAATTACCTTTCATGATTCGGTGCCTAACTTTATTTGGGATGTAATCATTTAGTTATCTCATTCTTTCAGATTTTTGTATTCTATTAAAATCCATGTATATGGAAATATTGGGAAAAAAATTGTAGAAACAATCTGAAAATTAGAAAAGATTTTTTCTCCAAATTTCTTTGATTTTATGGGGCATTTGTTGATTCACTTCCCTAACGAGGCAAAAATTGGTAGGCCTATTCGTTGTCAATGGATGTATCCATTTGAGAGGTAATACAATTCAATTATTAGTCATTAAAGTTGATTAATTTAATTTTCCTTCAATACTATTTACGTTGTGCTATGATGATGACTAGGTTTCTTTATCATCTCAAGAAAAAATGCACCAATCGAGCATTTGTTGAAACATTTATATGTAAGGTATATTTTATTGAAGAGATATTCATCTTTTGTTCATTCTATTTTGATCTAAAAATGTCAACAAGATTGAATCGTTTTTCACGTAATGATGATAAGTTGTGGAATCTAAAGGATGTTTTATTATTTTCACTCATCCTGACCGAGTATTAGGTTCACAAAATAAGTTTTAATGGCTATCAGTGGATGAGCATAACAAGACATATTTATATGTTTTATTGAATAGTGAAAAGATAAAATCTTACATTCAGTAAGTACTATGTCAACTTTACAACATATGTTGCTAAAAAATTTATATTTTTTTCTAATTCGTAATTAACAATGATTGGATATTTGATGATTTGACGAAAAATGAATTTATAAATATAAGTGATGTGAAATTAAAAACAACACGTGATGCAAGATTTTCGCAATGGTTAAGATAATTTATAAGTTTATAGCATAATACCATATATGAATAAAAATTATATTTTTACATAAATTTAATGAATGATCAATTTTAATGTTTTATGATTGGATATGTTAAAAAGTAAAATGGTGAAATTTATCATCATCTAGTTGAGATAACTAGGGCCTTGGACGCTTGGTTAGGTGTTTCAAATGTCACTTTATAAATGGTTTTAAGTTTCATATAGCTAACTATGATCAAACTCAAAAGATGATGAATTATTGGATATGTGTGAAAGGAAATTATTACAATGATTATAAACATGACTTTTATGGTATTTTGGAAGATATCATTGAGTTAGAGTACTTTGGAGTAAGGAATAAGGTTATACTTTTTAAATATTATTGGTTTAACAAGGAAAAAATGGGTTAAAGGTAGATCTCCGTCATAGTCTTGTTTAAATGAAACACAATTAAATGCTTGCTAGTAATGAACAATTTGTCTTAGCTAAGCAAGTACATCAAATTTCTTATACAAGTTATCCTTTTAGAAGAAGAGTTTGAAATGATTGATGGGTAGTGTTCAAAACAAAGGCTAGGAGTATATATCAACCAAGTAATATCGATGGAGATGAAGAACAAACAACTGATTTAAATGAATATGTGTACCAAGAAATTAAAGTTTCTATTCCATGAACTATTACTATCTTCAAAAAATTTGATAATCTTACAATTCTTATGTTGGTGATTATGAAGAAATAGATTTATTACAAGCGATTTAAAAAGGAGAAGAAGAAGAAAAAGAATAAGAAGTAGAAGACGATGATGATGATGATGATGAAATATATGAGTTTGCTTAATATAGCAACGATTGATGTATTTAGTGTGACTTTTAATACTATATATAATGTTTATTCGATTTGGTCAATAAATGTAATATTAAATATAATACTTGATTTGGCTTATTCTAATTATAGTGTTTTATATGCTCATTTTATATTTTTTGCTCATTTCATCTAATGTTGTAATACTAATGTAATGTTATATATGTTTGTTTTTTCTTTTATGCTTTTGGAATACTTATGAAATGTTTTTGTTCTATATGACAGTTATAATGGAACATCGTGGAAAGAGCTCTAATACTCAATATGGATGTGCAGCAAGATCAATGAAAGGTGATACATGTATTGAGTTATCTTCAGCACTAATAAAAGATGAATCATCTTTCAGGTCATCTTTAGCATCGATGATAAATGATCCATTGATGGAGTATAAAGTCAATCCATCATTTGTTGACAAACTACCTATTAGGTAGTTGACATATGGCAATCTTAATGAAGAAGGGACAACAACAAGGTAGAGGACTAAGGGCAAACAAAGGCTTACTGACTTCTACAAATTCAAACAAGCTGGTGTGGATTACTCCATCAGGAGATAAGTATGAGATATACTTTTTACTATTAATTTTTTCTTATTGTATTTGTTTTTTAAACAATTCATGCAATTTAATTAATCTTATTAACAAATGGATATTGATAGTTATTTTGAGCAATCATCGGTTAGCTAAACAATTTTAGGCATAATTCAAGAGAATTTTATTGATCCTTGACTGATATGGGATAAAGTTCTTGCATAAGTGAAGAATTTAATGTTTGATAAATTTAAGGTGGTAGTTGGACATTTATTTTTTGTATATATTTATTTTATTTGAATGAAAAGTTTATATTCATGTTAACGACTTATTGTATTCCTATATATTATGTTAAGAAAAATGTCAATGGGTTGAGTCAGAGGATGCATTAGTTCAATGCACATGGAACAATATTTTCAAAAACCAATTGAAAGGTTTGTTGTCAAATGAGAGGGAACTAGCGATGAAAGAACATGAAGTTTATAACATCATACACTGTAAAGGAATGGAGCAAAGGTGGATCACTGCTCTGATATGGGATGCTCTTATTGAGAATGTACAGAGCACTCCAAAATGACAAAAGTTCTTGGCCAAAGCCAAAGCAAATCATTAGACACAAAAAGAAAAAAATATTATAAAGCACATTAACGGTTTGATTGCATTTCCTATTCATAGAAAAAATGGTATGATCTTTTTTCACGAATTATTTCTATTATCACATTTCAATTTTATATAAGTTGTATTGTTATATATTTCATTGAATGTCTTTAAAGGAATGCAGTCACTTGAGATGCAATGAGAACCTATATTTAAAGAATGGTTCAATCACACTCACAGATATTTAGGAGGACATGGGGATTTTATTTACAACAAGTCCAAAGTTGTCAGTATAAATGATTTTGCAATGACTTTGTGAATGCTTTCCAGTTGCCTTGCTTTATTGAACTAGATAATGTTTTGTGTGTTTTGAAATACAATGACTTTATATAAAAAGTAAAAATTGTTGCATATTTTGCTTTGTGATTCTTGTTGTGTATTGTACTTGTTGCTAAACAACTTTTATAGTAATTTCAAAGTATAAAATTTATTGAAAATTCTTTATTAAACTAGATAGTGTATTGTGTGTTTTGCGATGCAATAACTTTGTAAAATGTGAAAATTATTATGTATTTTAGTTTCTGTTTCTTATTGTGTATTGTGCTTGTTGACGAACTACTTTTATACTAATTCAAAAGCCTAAAATTTGTAGAAAATTCTTTGTTAAACTAGATAGTGTATTGTGTGTATTAAGATGTTATAACTTTGTGAAAGGTGAAAACTATTATGTATGTTATTTTGTGACTCTTGTTGTGTATTATGCTTTTCAATAAACTACTTTTATAGTCAAAGCCTAAAATTTGTAAGAAATTCTTTATTGAATTAGAAAATATTTTTTGTATATTAGGATGCAATAACTTTGTGAAAAGTAAAACCTGTTGCATATTCAATCATGACTTTCTAGGTTTTTTTCCTTTTTTCAGTAAAACTTCAAATTATAAATTGTTTGAAATTGTCTTACTTTATTTAACTAGATAGCATAAGTTATACAGATAAAATGGAATGATAATTGTTTTAAATTTTTTGTAAAACTATGCTATTGTATTATCTAAAAAATAAAATGAAGACTCTTTCAATCATCTAGATTTCAAACCATAGGCATGGACTAAACTATTCGAGAGATTGAAGCTACACACATTCATGTATATGGCTTTGGATTGACACACAGATCTAAGGATCTACTTTATTTTAGTCAATCCAATGCTGCAACAGTAATGTTTAACTCAATTTGTGGTTCGTCATCTATACTTCCTCAACCTTAGATACAATAACAAATTGACGAGTTAAGGACTGAGTAGAACGTTAAGCTTAGGTCTTTCATAGATCATATGATGCAATTGATGGGGTTTAGACAATTTTCATCTAACACAATCAAAGATACCTTATAATCCTAACGACAACAACAAAGATTTTGGATCAGGAGATGCAAGAAAATGACATTTTTTCTAGGACTTGTATTATGATAATTTGGGTTGTTTTCAAATACTATATTTTATGGATTTCAACTTTATAATTTGGATTGTTTTAGAATTTTTGTGGATTTGAACTTTATGATGTGAATTTAACTTAGAATATTGGATTTGATCTTTATGCTTTTAATGAATAATAGACAATTAATAGACTTTTAAAAGAATAACGCATATTTTATTTTTAATTTAAAGATTTCTTAAATAATTATTAGTGGAATTAATCAAATTATCAACAAAATTTAGATTTTACTAATGGATTTTGTCAATAATATTTTCACTTTTATCGACAAAAACAACAATTTACCTTATAACAACTAAATTTTCAATCGATAATACTCTAATTTCTAGTAGTGATTGTTAATTATTCTTCTATGTACATGGATGTATGGTAATTGTTTGTCGCATGGTTAAAATAAGATTGTATTATTTATAAGTACTAGAAAAATAAGCTGGCCGCATGAAGTGATTGTTGCTTTTCGTATAAAGCCAGTAAGTATACAGATCAAGTAATAAAATGGAGTATTCCAAGTATCATCTTTTCTAGGATTATAGAAAATAATGTTGGCTTGATCACAATTACCAAAGGTGAAAGGCTATGATCTTATATCTAAACAAATGAACATTTAGTGTTTTAGGGTTACAGGGTTTAAGTAAAGATTAGAAACAATGTATAGGTAGGGTTCTTAATTTCACAAATTGTCAATTAGGAAGTAAAAGACTAATGCTAACAACTAACCCTAAAGCAAGAATTGAAATATTGCAAGTAAAAGAATTAAATATTGTAAACAGAAAGTAAAGATTATCGAATTCTTAAAGAGAGCTTGGAACAAAGCTTGCATGAAAGAAAACTAAAGAACAAGAAAATGTAGGTTGGCCAAAATTTGTAAAGAAAAGAAAGAAACTTAGATCTTGAAAACTAAAGATTACTTGTGCCAAAATTAAAGAAAACAAGAACCAAGATTTGTAAACTTTAAAAATAAGAAAAGAGATCTTTGAATGAAATATTTCTTGATTGAAAAATATTTAAAGAACAAGAGCTTGATAATTGGCAAATTTGTGACTTAAGCTAATACTTGAAATAAAATAAATAAAGAATTGAAGAAACTTAGAAACTAAAAGAAAGATGAGAAGTGAGGAGTAGGATGATTGGTATGATGGAATAGCCACCCTATTTATAGAATGGGATTTGGCCAAAGGGTGGGAAATTACATGATGCATTTTCAAATTCAAACTCTAGGTGATAAACTTGATATTTATCTTCAAAGTTGCATGAAAAAGATGAACTTTTCAATCTTGGATGCCTTGGCCAAACATGATAATGATCTTGGCCTTTCGTCTTCACTTGATGAAATCTTGATAAATCCTCCTCTAAGTTTGGCTATAGTGGATTTCAAGAGAAGATAAATTTACTTTTTATCTAAACTTTTGATCTTGAAAATGATAAAGTCCTCCAATCAAAACTCTTCAAGACTAAGCAAAAGACTCATGATTGGCTTCAAACTCATTTTGGTCAAATGGATTGAGTTTGTAAAGTCCAAGTGCTTCCAACTTTTCCTTCTTCTTTGCATAGCCAAATGTACTAGTGTCCTTGTGCAAGTCATTCTCTTCATGGCTAAGTAAAAAAGCATGTTTATCTTGAACTTTCACTTTCACTTTGGTCAAATGTGAGAGAGTCCAATTGGGCTTGTGCATGCTTGAATATGGACCAATGATGGGTAACATTATGCATGTAAAGTTGGGCCGAATGCAAGCTTTGCATGGTTACATGCATAGCTTGCATGAAAATAAGTCTTGAGCTTGAAAAACCTAAAACCATGAAAATAACATGAAAAACATAAAAAATCATCCAAACATTTAAATTTTAGCACTATTATGACATATAAAATCTTATATATTTTAGTGTGATCACACCTCCCACATTTTAATCTTTGTTTTTCTTTAAACAAAACCTCAAATCAGCAAAACTAAAGAACGTTATAAACATTCTCAAAGTTAAAAATTATAAAAAAACTCATTTCATGTACTGTTGTATAATACAAAATTAAGAATAAATATAGAATCTCAAGAATGTCCTTCAAAAGCAAGCTTCTAATATCTTATGTTTATTCATACATACAAATCTACTCCATTTTTAATTCATGCATATAATTCAAGTAAATAGAAAACAAAACGCTTCATCACATGTTCACTTTCCATTTCCCTCTCCACTAATGTTAGACCTATATATTTAGCTCAAGATCAAAAGGTCTTTTAGGCTTGTAATGTAAAACTTGGATCAAGATAGGAAAAAAAGAATTTTTAGGCTAAAAAACCTTAAGCTTACTTTTTTTTTCTTAAACTTCTTAGACTCTAAAAAAAAGGGAGCTTTTTTGAAACTTGACTTGAAAGGCATTCTTAATTGCTTTTTGTATTTTTGGTCTTTTTTTTATTGAATGATAGCCATTTTTTGTTTTATTAGGCTTTGCCTTTGCTTTTGCCAATTTCTTTTTCTTTCGTTCTTTCTTTGTGCCTTCTTTCCTCCCAAATACAAGAACATGTCCATGATACACAAGCGCACTGGGTTAGGACATCAACAGAAAGAATAATAATAAAAAAAAGACTTATTAGGCTTGTAATGTGGCTAAATAAAGAAAGAATATGAAATATAATAGGCTCAAAATAAAGGTACTAAGGATACACCATTAGAGGGTGGGCTTAAAAATAGCTCAAACGGTCCAAAGCACTACTTAGATCATTTTTTGAGTTAAATATAGTCTAGGATTTCACTTTAAGGGTTGAGTAGGTGAATTCTAGAACACGTATTCATATCTTAAATTTCATGCAAATCCATATCTCATAATTTTTCACCAAAATCATAGCATTTCATAAAAAGAGAATAGAGATGTATATATAAAAATCATATCCAAAGTAAAAACATGCTTAAGAATTCTTTTCAAGTGCTATTACATCCATACTTAAACTCTATATCATACTTTAGTAATTTTAAAAGAATATGTGTAATTTTCAACTAAATGAATATCATAATGAAGTTTAGTACGTCAATTTGATTTTAAAAACAAAGATGGGTTAAAATAAAAAACTTTTCTTTTTCCCCAACATTTAAATGGAATCACATATAAAAAACTCGAAAGAAAAAGAAATACTCCTCAAAATTTTTAAAAGTCGAATATCCATGAGGCATCCTCTTTGCTTTTTTTCATCCTTAAAAACCAAAAAACTCAAACAAAAACGTTAAAGCATACTTGTCTTAATAATAATAAAAAAAAGAGATCAAAAAGCATAACCATTAAAGTAAAACTTAAGTTGCTTCCTAATCAGCGCTAGTTTTGGTCAAGCTTGACCATCCTTAAATCTATGCAAAATCCTCTAACCTCTTTGGAGGGGATTACCTTGTTGCCTCTTTCTTTGTGGTATGACATAAATAGACTTAGTTTAAGGAGGTGGACTAACTCTCATAATAGGGATCACATAAACTAAGTCTAAATTTTTGGAGTGGTTGACAAGACTGGAGCTAAGGTTTGCTAAGTGTTTTAAAGGGTCAGGAGGTTTATCTAATATGTTATACTTTTTTAGGGTTTCCTTTATCTTGATTAGACTAACTCCTTCTTCATCTCTTACCACACTATACCCTACAAATACAAATTTCAACTTCTTGTGTCTAAACTGAAGAGTCATACTAGCCTCATACACATCTATCAAGGTTTTGGCAATGAATGAGAAAGGTTTACCTAAATGTAATAGAGCTTCATCATCATTCATGTCTAAAACAACAAAATCTACAAACATCCCTTATAGTAACTTAACAGATTCATCAGCAAACTTAATGTTGAATTAAGGAGGTTTCAGCTTTCAACAACCTACCTGTATAAAAACATTCATAGGTATTAGATTTATGATTGAACCAAGATCACAAAGAGAATAAAAAAATCTTAACTTTCTAATTTTGTAAGGTTTAGTAAAACTCCTCAGATCTTTTAGCTTTTTTAACAAAAGTTGTTGAAGCTTAGGGTTGCACTTAACTAAGAATGTAAATTCTTTTAATTCCTTGAGCAGTTCCTTTTGAATGGGCCTTAGAGTAGGTGGTTTTATATTAGAATACTACCTATACATTTTGGCAATCATCTTAGGCATTGGTTGAACTTCTTTATGTACCTCTTCTTTTTCTTCTCCAAGATATTCTTCTTGGGGATCCTCTTTTAGCATTACTCTTTCTCTTTAGCTATCTTGGGCAGACTAACCCTAGGCTATCACTTTAAGTTCAGATTAAATGCTCTCTAATTATGCTCTCCCTACTTGTAACATTATTTGCCCTTTTTTAGGAGACCCTTCAATATACTCCTCTGGATCTTTTTCATAATATATCTTGACATTTTCTTTTTCAAGGTCTTTCTCATAGGTTTCAACATCTTTAAGGGCTTCCAATGCCATAGGGTCGAAACCCTCCAAGATTTCTATACCAACTTTCAATAGTTCCTCATCATCGAGAATATATGCTTTTCCAATAAAATCAACTTCAAGTTGTCTTACAAAGTTGGGTAGGTTGACTACTACGGGTTCATCATCTTTTTCATTAAAATCATCCATCCTAACATCCCTCAAAGAATATATTGCATTGCATCCTTCTTTGCCTTGTCTTTTTGGGTTAGTTTCAGTGTTACTAGGTAGGGTACCATTGGGCAATTTGCTATGGCTTGGGCAAGCTGACTTATCTGGTTTTTTTAATTTTTTATTGATGTAGTTTGACTTTGGATGTTGGCATTATTTGCTTGCATCAGTTGGGTTAACATATCCTCAAAGGTGGGTTCTTTTTTCTTGAGGTAGGTTATAGTTTGGTAGATTGGGGCAGTAGTTGTTGGTTTGGTTGGTTCCAAAATAAGTTTGGGTCATTTCGCCAACCGTGATTGTAGGATTGTTGCTTAGTTTGTTTTGTTAGATGTATTGGATTGGTTTAAACCTATTTTGGCATCTTTTTGAGGATACAAAAGGGCTTTGTATGGCATTAACAAAGTTGGCTTATATTCAATCTTTTTTGCAAAGGTAGTTAACTGGGAGTTAATGGAAGTGATAACATCAATTTTAAATAAACCAGTACTTTTTTACTAACATTTCTTTCATTGCCCCATTCGTAATTATTGGTAGCCATCTCTTAAATTAGCTCCTTAGACTCCTCAGGAATTTTGCTAATTATAGCCTCTCTAGTAGTTGAATCTAATATGGTTCTCATGAGTGTGAAACCATTGTAAAAAATCTTAATCTAAAGCCACTGGGGTAAACTATTATATGGACATTTTCTTAGCAACTTCTTGAATCTCTCCCATCCATCATATAAAGTTTCACCATCAGCTTGTAGAAAAGCAGTGATCTCATTCCTTAGCTTTACACTCTTTGTTGGTGGGAAAAATTTTGCTAAAAATTTTTTAACCAAATCATCCCATGTTGTAATTGAGCCAGGTGGTAAAGAAGACAACCAACTTTTCACCTTTCCTTGAGAGAAAAAGAAAACAATCTTAGTCTTCTAGCTTCATCGAAAAGAGCATTATAACAAAAAGTCACATAATTCAAGAAAATTAGAAAGATGGAGATTTAGGTCATTGCTTAGTAATCCTTCAAACTGCACAAAAGTTTGGACCATTTATATAATCAAAGGCTTTATCTTGAAGTTATTAGCTTCAATAGTTGGCCTTCTAATGGATGGTTAAAAACTATCTACATTAGGAACTGCATAATTCTTTAGAGTTCTTTGCCTTTTTATTATTTGCATTCACCATTGGGATAGGTGCAGGTGTTGATTACTCTGTTCTTTTTCTCTTAAAGATTCTTGCTATCTCTTTATCAACTGTAGTTAAATCAACACTTTTAGATCTACACATGCAAATAAGAAAATATCAAAGAAAAGCAAAAGAAAAGTAAATAAACAAAAGAAAAAAGGTTTAGATTATAAAAGTTTACAATTCTTTATTGATACTGTGAACACCGCTATAATCCCTGGTAATAGTGCCAAAAACTTGATTGTTGCTTTCAGTATAGAGCCTGCAAGTACATAGATCAACTAATAAAATAGAGTTTCAAGTATCGTTTTCTCAAAGATTAAATGTTAGGTTGATCACAATTACTAAAGGTGAAAGGCTTAGATCTTATACCTAAACAAATGAAAATTTAAGATTTTAAGGTTATAGGGTTTAAGTAAAGGTTAAAGACGATGTATAGGTTTCTTAACTTCATCAACAGTCAATTAGGAACTAAAAGACCAATGCCAACAACTAACCCTAAAGCAAGAATTGAAAGATTGCAAGTAAAAAAAATTAAAGATTGTAAACAAGAAAGTAAAGATTACCGAATTCTTGAAGAGATCTTGGAACAAAGTTTGCATAAAAGAAAACTAAAGAATAAGAAAATGTAGGTTGGCTGAAACTTGTAAAGAAAACAAAAAAAACTTAGATCTTAAAAACTAAAGATTGCTTGTGTCAAAATTAAAGAAAACAAGAAACAAGATTTGCAAACTTTAAAACAAGAAAAAAGATCTTTGAATGAAATACTTCTTGATTAAAAAACATTTAAAGAACAAGAGCTTGGTAATTTGTAAATTTGTCACCTAAGACAATATCGTAATTAAAAGAAATAAAGAACTAAAGAAACTTAGAAACTAAAAGAAAGAAGAGAAGTGAGGAGTGGGATAATTGGAATGAGGAAATGGCCTCCTTATTATAGAATGGGATTCAACCAGGGGATGAGAGATTACAAGATGCATTTTAAGCTTGATCTTTATCTTCAAAGTTGCATGAAAAAGATGAACTCTTCAATCTTGGATGCCTTGGTTGAACATGATGATGATCTTGGCCCTTGGTCTTCACTTGATGAATTTTTGATAAATCATCCCCCTAGGTTCAGCTATAATGGATTTCAAGAGAAGATAAATTTGCTTTTTATCCAAACTTTTGATCTTCAAAGTGATAAAGTCTTTCTCCAATCAAAACTCTTTAAGACTAAGCAAAAGATTCATGATTGGCTTCAAACTCATCTTGGTCGAATGGATTGAGCTTTTAGAGTCTATGTGGTTGCAACTTTTCCTTCTCCTTTGCATAATGGGATGTACTAGTGTCCTTATGCACATTATTCTCTTCATGACTAAGCAAAGAAGCACGTTTATCTTGAACTTTCACTTTGGCTGATTGTTAGGGAGTCCAATTGGGCTTGTGCATGCTTGAATATGGATGAATGGTCGGTAGCATTATGCATGTAAAGTTGGGCTGAATGTGAGCTTTGCATGGTTACATGCATGGCTTTCATGAAAATGAGTGTTGAGCTTGAAAAACCTAAAGCCATGAAAATAACATGAAAAACACTAAAAATTATCCAAAAATTTAAATTTTTGCACCATTTTGACTTATAAAATCTCTATATATTTTGGTACCAGCACCAAGGTTGCAAAATTTTTTTATTTTAACAAAATATAAATTTTTTAATTTTTTTAATTTAATAATAAATTAAAATTAAACATTTTTAGTATTTTGTTGGTTTTTTATTTTTTATTTTTGGAAGATATAATCTCTTCAAAAAATTAAAAAAAAAAAACTAATACTCTAATTATGTCACTCAATTGTAATTGGACATAATTTGACTTCTATTTTAAATGAGGCTACTTTAAAAAAAAATTGTAAAGATTAAGTCAAAACCTAGCAATATATACATGACAATCCAATCTATTTATACAACATTTACTTATTACCAATATTGATCAATTATCAAATTCAAACTCATTTACCCATGAAATTAAAGGCCACTAATATCATTACCCATTCAACTTATATTTTTTAAAGAAAAAACCAATACTTTTACTACGGTAGAAAAGGTATTATAGTAATTTTGACCAATGATAATAGGAAGGCATTTTTATAATTATGGTTGGAGTGACACTGTAGCAACCTTGACCAATTATGATAAAAGAGTATTTCAGCAATTAGATATCAGTGGCATTAACGTAATTTTAGTTAACTATAAAATGAAGGGCATTACAATTAATTTAGACACTTATCGTAAAATTGGCAAGTATTTAGAAGAGCATTATAGTCATTTCCAAGGAAATGACTTTCATATTATTGTATAAATGTTAAAATTTAATATGAAATTATGAAGCAATTAAAAAGGCATTTTTGTAATTATAAAAAAAGGTTATTATAATAATTTTAACCAATTATAGTATTAAAAGTATTTTTGTAATTATGGTAAGATGGGTATTTTAGTAATTTTGATAAATTATGATAAGAGGGATATTTTCATCATCATGACAGAGTGACAATATAGTAATTTTGGGTATTTATGAGAAAAAAAAGACATTATAGTAATTTATATGATGTAATTAAATAGATATATATGGATATTTTTGTAATTTTGGTACGGGTGACATAAAATGTCACGTGTCAAGGAATTATGAAATAATTAAAAGAGTATTAATGTAATTTTGGTAGGGATATTTTTGTAATTATGGTAGGTGGGGAGTTTTTATAATTTTTGTAGGAAAGGTATTATAGTAATTTTGAAAAATTATGATATGAAGGACATTTTCTTAATTATGATGTAAGGGCATCATAGCAATTTTTGCCAAATTATGATAAGAGGGACATTATCATAATTTCAATTAATTTATGGTAAGAGCAACATTTTTGTACTTATGATAAAAGGATATTATAATCATTGAGGAGACATGTCAACTTTTAATCAAAGAACCATAACGGCATTTTGATAATTTGTATGAGATTAGTAATTTAATAGATAGTTAAGTTTATATTATGTTAAAATTTAATATATGTAATTTAATAAGAGTATTATAGTAATTTTCAAATAAAATTTCATATGTCAAATTTCTATGAAACAATAATAAAGTTATTTCAATAATTTAATATGTGATTAATTTTATATTATTATGTTAAAATTTAATACATAAATTAAAAGGGATATTATAGTAATTTTCAAATAAAATAGTATATGTCAACTACTTATGAAGTAATCATAAAGACATTTTTTTTAATTATGGTAATGAGCATTTAGTTATTTTAACTAATTTTGGTGGGAAGTCATTTTTGTAATTATGATAGGAGGACATTATAGCAATTTTGCTCAATCATAGTAGTAGAGACATTTTCATAATTATGGTAGGAGGAATATTATAGTAATTTTAGCCAATTAGAGGATAAGGGGCATTTTTGTAATTACGACATAAAGGTATCATAGTAATTTTTCATTTATAGGAGGGGCATTTTCACATTTAAGACATAAAAGGCATTATAATGATTTGATATTTATAAGAGGGGTATTTTTGTCATTTAAGAATAAAGGGATATTATAGTAGTTTATCATTTAAAAAATGGATATTTTTGTAATTTTAGCCAATTATAGGATGAAGCGCATTTCGTAATTATGATGTAAGGGTATCATAGTAATTTGTCATTTAAGAGGAGTAGTATTTTCATCATTTAAGACATAAAGTGTATTATAGTGATTTGATATTTATAAAAGAGGTATATTTGTCATTTGAGAAAGGAGGGGCATTATAGTAATTTAACATTTTAAAAGGGATTTTTTTTCATTTACTATAGAAGGAGCATTGTCGTCTTTTTGGACAAATGTCAAGCAATTGTAAAGAAACAAGAAGGGCAAAATGGATTTTTCTAGGGATACTACTATCTATTTATTGTATATATATATATGAATAATTAAAGTATAAATTTTAATTTCTTTTATTTTTGGAATAAATTAATCACAATACTTTAATTTTACTTCAAATTCAGAAATATGGTAGTAAATTTGTCTCAAAATTAAAAGTATAATTGGTAAATTGTATTTTTAAAATTATTTCTTGGATTTGATAATAACTTCTAACAATATATTCTACAAAATATACCCTAACTATTATATCTTGACTAAGTTTGTTTGAAAATTATAAATATGTTGGTAAATTTGTTTTAAAATTAAAAGTATATATGATGGTAAAATTGCACTATTTGAAACATTAATTGAAAATATTAGGACCACTTATATAAGTAAAATGATAAATTTGCACCTTATTTCTAATTATACAAAAGAGTTACATGGCAATTATATAATAATGTTAGTGTATAGCCAATTGGATTGACGTAGAATAATTTGCTATAGTATGCATTACTTTTATATAATAAGGCTTTTTATTTTAAGTAGGTTTATATTTCTTATTTACCTAGTTCATAAAAATAAATTCTATGGAATAAATATGTTTGGCAAAAGGAATTGCAAACAAGCTATAATTATGAGATCTATAGAGCATAAAAGTATTATTTCCAAATTGTTCCTAGCCGATGCTTTATTAAGAAGGATGGATATTAACATATAAGCTTTTGAGGTTGGTACATGTTTATGCTCTTATGAAGTAAAAAATTGATCTCGTAAATTAAAGTATGGATATACCTGAATAAGATTTGTAGATGCTTATTATAAGAACAAGTTCACTAAACATGACTCACTATGAGAATACCACATGGTATATCACTTAAGTACTTATGGTAATATTCTTAGTTGATGGTTGCATAAATGGTCCTTTAACTTGAAGTTCATTATCTAGCTTGTATGACAAGTTCTATACTTTGATATTACTCATACACGATTATAACCAAAGATGCACCATAGGATGCTATTAATTATAATATGAATCCCATGGATTTAGAGTAATGCTTATGATAGGATTCATTATCTCGACTGATCGGATGAATATTTCATTATTTTTGAAAAGAAGTTAACTCGAAAAATCCTTGACCAAAGTGGAATGAGGTTTTGAAGGAGTTCAAAACTCATTCAAAAAGTTATAAGCTTTAGGTATATCAAGAACCCTAACATAAAGTAAACACTAAACTATATTCTAGCTCCGAAGATATATAGTGATGGAAATACTAAATTATGAGACAAGACCATGGCCTGATAGGTCAAACAAACCTTCTTGACTCTTCTTAATACTTGGGTGGTCGTAATACAGTACTATATGTCAATTCGATCTATAAATATGAAATTGATTAATTAGAGAATTAATAACGAAGCAAAGTATTTTGATTCATCTAATTTTAAGTACACTAGCACTACACCATTCATATTTATTATCAAACATATTAAAGTTCTAATATGTCACATGCATTAAGAATAATTAAGTTGAAAACGAAAATGGGAGAATCAAATTGGACTTTATTGAAATAAAAGTTTAAAGCTTTAGTAAAATAATTGATAAGTCCAAGGGATTAAATTGTAAGATTATAAAATACAATCCTATTTGGAATAAGATTAGGATTAAGCTAATAATAAAATAAAATCAACGTTTTATTTGGTAGGAATGATGGCAAGGGGTGATGATGAAAAATTTGGTAATCTAATGGTTAAGCTACAAAGTAAGAAAATGGTTATGAATTTTAACCATTAGGTTAGCAAAATTTTCATCCTTACTTTTTTCCATCTTTCTTACCAAGCAAAGTCTAAATAAGGCAAAATTCGCTCTTTTATATAAGAAGCCTTATTGCCCCTCTTTATGAATGTGAATTAATAGTAATCCATGTCAAGAGTTGAAAGAAATCATAAAACCTTAAGAAAGACAATTCTAGCCAACATTAAGTCTCAGTTTTGGGCTATCTCAACCTCTCTAAGAGGTTTTCTTTTTAATTATTTAAGTATAAAAATGACAAAATAATTTGTATTCAATAAGTTTTGTCCCATCTCCTATCCGATATCTATCATCTATCATCCAACAATTATCCAAAGGTTTTAAGCTTATAAATTATGTGTTAGATCAAATTTTTTATTTTGTAACATTTCTTTTAAAGTTATATATTATTTAATTTTATAATTTTGTTCTTATAAGAAATACTCTTTTAAATTTGTTTTATATTTTGGTGCACATCTCTTAAAGTCCATTTGGATAGTTTATGAGATTGGCTCTAATGAAATTAAAAACTACAATGGCAATGATATTAATTACTAGTAGTGAGATTAAAATCAGTGATAAAATATGTGTTTAAATACAAATACAATGGTAGTGATGAGCCAAAGTATAGTAAAAAGAGAAAATAACAATTATGTACATTAAATTAAAATTTGTATATAATAAAATTTATAATAGATATTTCATATTAGTTAAATTAATAAATAATTGAAAATTAATAAAATTATTTTTATATCAAATAATACTTGAATTATTAAATATTTGAGAAATATTTTTATGTATATATATATGTTAATGTTATTTAATATTTAAAATCTTAAAGTTTTATTTAATAAATAGTGAAATATTTTTTAGATTAAAATAATATATTAAAGCTAAGAAAATGTTGAATACTATTGAAATTTGTTTTGAGTTGTTGTATTTATTATAACTAGAATTAGACCCTAGGTATGCTAGGATAAACAATTCTTTGTCAATTATTTTAATTGTTTTGAGTATATTTATAATTAATTTAATATAAAAATATTTTAAAAATCCCAATATTATATCTATGTTTAGCGATGCATCTTTTTTTATATGCAATTAGACTTCTACGAAATTTAAACTTCTTTAGGCCTTCTAGAGACTCCTATAAATGATAGATGTTAGTAAAAATTTCAATTATTGAAAGAATGAGACAAGCATCTATCTATAATCTATAAGTATATATTAAAGCTATCCCTAAGAAAGCTATCCCCAGGAAAGGCTTACAGGACAAATATGCAATATAAAAACCAAGAGATGAAGGATGCTTTTGGGTCATATTTGACTTTTGTATTCAGAAGCTTTATTAAAGGTAATTTTGGATAATTTTTTACTTTTGTATCTAGAAGCTTCATAACAATCAAGATCAGATACTAGAAAAATACTAGAGTTTGGCTAAGAACCTTTGAATTAGCCAAAAAAGCAGCTCAAGTCAACAATGAAGTGAGGTCCCTCTATGAATCCAAAGCGAAAACAAATTTTCCAATACATTCCTTCTATTAGTGTTGAACTTCAACTTGGGAGCATTCCTGGAAAGGCAAAAGAGAAGAAAAAGATGATTAAAGACAAAGGCAGGGGTGTTTCTTACGTTTGCACTCTGAAGCACCAGTTAAAAAGGTTCAGGTCAAAAAAGAAGTATAAAGGATAGAAATGGGGTAGGATCAATTTGCCTTAATGATGCCTGGACTTTTATACTTATAGATAAGTTGTATGGGACCACTAACGGACAATAAAGACAGTACTAAGCTAATGTGGCACTGAGCATGTTAGACTAACCTGAATGTCAAGTTGTTACAAATGATAAAAATACCATGGTTGCCTATTGAAGGCATTAAAGAAGGAAAAAGACCATTATGCCTTATTTACCATCAAATGCCCCTAATACTCTATCCCTTCATTAGGCGATCTGAGTATTAGATCGTCGAATGTATGATCGACTTCCTCAATGTATGAAGGATTAGTAGAAGAAAATAACTTGAAAGTTTGATTCTTTGAGGATGATGTTATAAGGGGAAGACAGTTTTAGGATAGCAAGCTTTGAGCCATGGTTCGATTTTGTGGTTACCTAATCTCGCACGTGCATCTTGAGTTAAGTGCATAGCCGACTAAAAAGTTATCGAGGTGATAATTATTTGGAATGACTCAAGGTTAGTGTTAAAGTTCATCCGACCATGGTGAAACTTGTATTTTATTTTAAAATCTTCGCTTTGAGCTTTCATTTTGGGCTTTAATAGAGAACTAGGCTTTTGGTTTACCCTATAGAGTCACCCGATTCATCTGGTTTGATTTGGGGTTCATCCAGTTAGGCTAGATTGATAGCATTAAGTTAGTCTAAGCGAAATGATTTAAAGTGGGAAAATGAAAAGATGTCTTCCCACATTTACTTCGACACATGGCAAAGCTTGTGTTGTTTTTCTAGTATGCGGTGTGTCTATATAAAAAGCCATTAGGAATTTAATTTTTCACCTTTCCATTTTTTTTCTCTTGATCTAACCTAAGTTTTTCGATCTCAAAGGCTTTTCAACCGTTAAAGTTTCTCCATACCTTTTTTGGTATGTATTCTTGACCATGGATTCTAGTATGAGTTCTGGAGAGGTTGAGAGTTATCGGGTCGAACCTAGGGGAGGTCAATACAGGTAACAAGACAACAATCTAATTCCACTAATTATCAAGGGTCACAATTATAAAAAAATGGTCTATTGGTTAAAACTAATATCCAAGAAAGGGTAGTGACAAAATGAAGAGAATACTCAAGCAAGAAGGGAACGAGTTTTGAGCACGGAAGAGCTGTTTGCTTAAATTGATTTTAACTTGCAAAATCCACCTTCTTTTTTTATATCTCAGGTCAATTCATCCTCTATGGCTGACCTTCCTTCATCTTTGATTATTTCCCCTTCTAGGGTTCAATCTCATCAACCCTTTTCTTTTTTTGTTCTCCCTTCTATCAATGTTCTCGTTCTCACTTTAATCCCTCTTTCATCAGTTTTAGTTGATATTTATTCCTCTCTTTAGGGGTTTTCACTTTGTCTTTTTTCATGTAAGATTAAGTTGCTTCATCTATTGCTCTTTCTTAAAGTCATACTCTTATTTAAGAGTCAGAGTCTTCTGATAGTGAAGATTTTAATATGAAAGGCTCTGAGAAAGAAAGAAAAAAGAGGAGTACCTCAACTAAGAGAGGTGATAACAGGGAAAAAAGCCCTGTGGTAAAGACAAACTCACTGAGATCCTAGTATATACTTCATATGAACTCAACATGATTTCAAAAAATGTGATGAGCAAACTAAAGGGTGGGGCAAATTCTAAAGATTGCCTTAACATGTGTTTAACTCACCACGTTCATGCTCTAGGAATAACTTTTTTTTTTTAGAGAGAGTATAGTATAATAATGTCAAACTTCTCAAATCGTGTCATTGATAAACTAGAGCCATATCAACTCTACATGTATTAAAATTCCTTCATGGTCAGTTTGAGGTTCCCACTTCATCCTTTATTCATTTCAATTTTTAATTCTTACAATTTGACTATTAGTCAGCTCACTCCTAACTCCATACGGTACATAATAGCCTTCATCATTCTTTGCCAACACTTAAACATTTTTCCTTTTCTCTTTCTATTTAAGGAATTCTTTTCTCTAAAAAAACATTCCAATGATAGCAGGTAGTACTATATAACAGCTCGATTGAATAAGAAGATTCTTGTTGATTACCTGAGCTTAATAAAAAATTAGAAGCTGTTCTTTATTTTCCTTGAGAAGCAAAGAGTAAATAAAGATAGTGAGCCCGGGGTTAAGGCTGTTTCAAAAGTTAAAGCTTGAAAAATAAAGGGTACGCTCGGCTCTTTCATAAACGCATTGATCGCTCTTTCCATCATGGATCTATTAGATCAAGAAAAAATTTTGAAATTTTCTCGTAAAAGGGAGCTCTTTATTGATGCCCACGAGCTAACTTTTTTAAAAGTAATAAACAGGATGAAGTATTGGGGTAGGTCTAAGGTAACCTTGTAAGGATTTATTTTAACTTGATTTTTATCTAACTGTTAGCTTGATTTTACAAAGATAGCTAGTGAGGAAGACTTTGACTTTGAGTTGTACCAACATACCCCTAGGCTAAGAGAGGCCAAAAGAAAATTTAGCTTAGGGCCCTATCTTAGAAGAGAGACAAGTTGATCAACACCTTATTGTGCTACTCTCCTGCGAGTTAGAAGACCTAAACCAAAACAAGTTAGTACCTATCCTTGACCTCAACACCAACACCACCTCTTCTTCTTACTAAAAAGTTGTATGTCAAGGCCTTTTCTTTCACCATGGAGAACCCCTAGGCTAGGGTATTGAGGCCTAGTTCAGAAAAGATCTCCACTAGCTTTGAATACACTCTTACCAATGACACTATCATGAACTTGGTAATGGTAAGAAGATCCAGTAAAGTCACGGTCCCCCTTCTAGTAAGTTCTAGTTATGACCTTAGCTCAATTTTATTACTGCTATTTGATTTTGCTAAGTTTGGGTCTTCTGCACAGTTAATAAAAATTTTCCTTTAAACCCTTACAGAACACTGGTGAAGCCTTTCACCATGCCCACATTGTGATAGGTCACCTATTAAAGGTTAAGAAGGACATGGTTGCCTTGGCTGAGGAACACAAAAAGAGCTCAGACTAACTAAGCAATGCTCGTTCTATTCTTAGTGCATCCCATAAAAAGAAAGCTAAGCAGAGGAGAAGAATTAATGAGCTGACAACAAAGCTGGAGGCCATTTTAATTAACAAAACCTTAGTTGACTTGATGAGGGAGCAAGCCGAGCTCAAGCTCAATAATGCTCAAGTTGAGATAGCCAAGGTCAAGTCTGAGCTCGAGGCCAAGGATAAGGCAAATGAGGACTTGAAAAAAAAGGTCGTAGAGGAATTCAAGGCTTCCAATGAGTGCTTCCAAATGAAGGTAAAGTTTTCTAAGAAGAACATGCTTGGTGCTTTCTAACTTGCCAAAGATGAAATGCAATTCAAATTCTCCACTCTGAACTTTAACCTCTCTAATATTAATATCACCAATACTAGATCAAGTACTCATCCAAATCAGCCTAAAGAAAATAAGGATAAAAATAATGATGATGCCTTGAAGGGTGAGGTTGTTTCTGCCACCCTTATTGCTATTGTTGAAGTTGTTAAAGAATAATTCTTTTAACTTTTGGTTTTTGATTTTTTGTAATTTTTTGTTAATAAATGAGGTCAATTTTTTTAACAACCTCGGATAGGGATGATTAGCCTAATGAAGAACTTTATAATTAATAAAAATGAAACAGAAATAAAATAGAAGAAATTTTTTATTCTATTTAAGTTTCAACTCGATTCTATCATAATTCTTTATTTATTTGCATAAGTTTGAGCATGGTTAATTGAACTGAAGAGTTACTGATCATTTGGACCAAATTAACTTAAGAATCATTTTTGGTTCAAGGTTGAATTTATTTAGATCGCTTAAATGTAAGCTCATTGAATGGTTTAACTCATGTGTTCAAGTACAAAATAAAATGCAAGTGTAGGTTTAAGGTCAAATTTATTTAGATCACTTAAATGTAAGCTCATTGAATGGTTTAACTCATGTGTTCAAGTATAAAATAAAATACAAATGTAAGCTCAGTCTAAGATGTAAGCTCATTGAATGGTTTAACTCATGTGTTCAAGTACAAAATAAAATCCAAGTGTAAGCTTAATTTTGATCGAGCTACTGGTAGTATATTTTTAAGTTATTTGCATTTCATTTTCTTGATATGACGTTGCCGTTTAGGTTTTATAGTTTGTAAGTCACATCATGGATGATCTCTTTAACAACATATGGTCCTTCCCATGTCAAGGCTAATTTGCCATCTTTATTATCTACTTCTAAAGCTTTAACTTTTCTAAGTACCAGGTCACCTTTCTCGATGTACTAATACCAGACCCTTTTATTATAATAGCGGCCTTTTTTGCTGAAAATTGCTATATATGTTAACGCTATATCTCTGTTCTTTGACGAGGTCGAGGTTGGTCTTAAGCATTTTTTCATTTTTTTTCTTTCAAGGCCAAGTCGACTCTTAAACTCAATAAGTTGATCTCAACTGATACCATAGCCTTTTGTTTTAAATGCCAGATGGAATGAGATTTCATTAGTGGGTCCCTTCATGGTCATCTTAAGGCTTATAGCACTTCTGGTAGCTTATCGGCCCATTTCCCTTTTACCACATTGAGTCGCTTCTTCAAATCTTTTAATATTATCTTTTTTGCAACTTTGGCCTACTCATTGGACTAAAGGTGGACAATCGACGAGAACCTAAGGTCGATGTGGAGATTTGAACACTATTCCCTTAACCTTGGGTCTTTGAATTGTTTGCCATTGTCTGTTATTATAGACTAAGATAACCCAAATCTACAGACTATGTTTTTTCATATGAATTTCTCAACATGGGCCTTCGTGGTGATAGCTAAGGCCTCAACTTCCAACCATTTGGTGAAGTAATCTGCTGCCACTAAAACGAATCTCTTCTAACCTAAAGCCAAAGTGAATGGTTCGAGGACATCTATTTTCCACTACATGAAGGGCCACAGACTGATGATAGGAATAAGTTCAATCGAAAAGCGATGTTACATGTGAACAAATCTCTGACACTTGTCACATCTCTTCACTAGTTCGGTTATATCTTTCTTGATGATGAGCCAATAATAGCCCTACCTAAACACTTTATAGGCCAATAGCCAAGGTGACTTCCACAAATTCCTTTATGGATTTCTCACAAGACATAGTTTGCCTTTTTTCGTCAATACACTTTAAGTAAGATAGTCTAAAAGATCTTTAATATAATTTTTCTTCAATCATTGTGTATCGAGAGACCTTTCTCATCAATGTCTTAGCTTGGATTCTTTCCTTGATTGGAGTCATCTAGGTTTTTACCTCTATGATCTATCGTACGAGCTTGTCCTCGGTGCTTTTATGTGTTAGCTCTTCTACTAGAACTAGGTTTGGGTTTTCCAATGTTATTCTTGAAACTAACTTAGATAAGGAGTTTTCTAGTGAATTTTTTGACCTCGGTATCTTTTTCACCTCAGCTTTCTCAAAGCCAACCACCAAGGTCAACACTTTGTCAAGATACTTTTGAATCCCATCTTTCTGAGCTATGAAATCTTCATTTATCTGTCTGACCACCAATTGAGAGTCACAATACATAGTTATGCATTGAATGTTTATCTCAGTTGCCAACTTTAGACCAATTAATGCTTTATATTATGCTTTATTATTGGATACCCTAAACTTGAATCTCAAGGTGTATAGGTATTGTAGCCCTTCCAAGCTGATTAGAATGAGATCGGCTCCTCCGCTATGGTTTGTGGTCGACCCATCAACATAAAGCTTCCAATCATCCTTATCCAAGGTTTCTTTTTTTTCTTCGAATTATCTTTTCGGGTGTACCAAGGTGAGTTCTATGACAAAGTCTGCTAGTACCTATGATTTTAAGGTTTATCTGGGTAATATGTGCAGGTCAAATTCACTAAGCTCTATCACCTATTTAATTATTCTTTTTGACATTTCAAGCCTCTGTAAAACCTATCTTAATGCCTAGTCAGTTAGTATGTGAATCATGTAGGCTTGAAAGTATAGCCTAAGTTTTTAGACTGAGGTGACAATGGTATAAGTAAGCTTTTCTATGTCACTGTAGTTAATCTCAGGCCCTGTCAATACCTTGTTTGTAAAATAGGCTAGTCTTTGTTTTTTTTTTTCTTCTTAGATCGAGACAGAGCTAATAGCCTAATCTATGCTAACTATGTATAAGTATAATATTTCATCGGATCTAGGTTTAAATAGAATAGATGGCAAGGATAAGAACTCTTTGAGTTCTTCAAAAGCTTTTTGGCATTGAGAAGTCCATTTAAAGTAAAAAATGCTCCTAAGGATTTTAAAAAATGGCAAACATCATTTTACTAACCTAGACATGAATCGATTGAGTGTAACTATTTTACCAGTTAACCTTTGTACTTTTTTTATAAAAGTCAATGCCTTCATATCTAAGATTGTTTGAACCGTTTCTGGGTTTGCCTCTATCCCCCTTTGGTTGATCATACAACCAAGGAACTTGCCTGATATAATCTCGAAAGCTTATTTACTCAAATTAAGCCTCATATTATACTTCCTTAAAGTGTTGAAGGTTTCTCTAAAGCCTTCCATATGCTCGATCAAACTCTTGCTCTTAACAATCATGTCATCCACATATACGTCAATGTTACGATTGATCAGATTTTTAAACACCTTTTTTACCAACCTTTGATAGGTCACCCCTACTCTTTTTAATCTGAAAAGCATTACCTTCTAATAGTAAAAACTTTTCTTGATAATAAAGGTTATCTTTTCCTCGTCGTCCTTTAGCATTTTGACATGATTGTAACTAGAATAACCATCCATAAAGCTAAAAAGGCTATGCTCAACACTATCATCCACTAGCCAATCTATGCTAAAGAGAGGAAAGCTATTTTTCGGGCAAGCTTTATTCAAATTGTTAAAGTGGATGCATATTCTTCATTTTTCATTGTGCTTTTAGACCATGACCATGTTAGCTATCCATTCATAATAGTAGACCTTCTTAATAAAGTTAGCTCACAATAATTATTAACCTCTTTTTCAATGGCCTGTTAGCTTTTAAAGGTAAAAGTTCTTTTCTTTTGTCAAACTGATTTTATCTCAAGATTAGTATGTAACCTATGAATCATCACTTCAGTATCGATTTTGGACATACCGAACAACGTCCAAGCAAACAAGTCAACATTACCTTTTAGGAGTTGGATTAGTTGATCCTTATGTTGAAGCTTAGCTCTGATTTGTATATATTTTTTAAAGATGTTATCGTAGAACAAAACTATCACTAGGTTTTTGACCGACTTAGGTCAGTTTGCATCTGAGTCCATTCTTTGATCAATTATCTCTTTTTGTTCAATTAGGTCTAGATTATTTTATTTTGTGCTATCGTTAGTGACTTCATGTTTCTTGTCAATTTCTAGTAGTTGTCTTTCTTTGCTTTTAACCTTGGTTTCTACTGAGTTACCTGTCTACTTCCTAGTCTTACTCTTCATTATTGTGACGTAACACTATAGTGTCATAGATTGGTCTCTTCAGATCTCTCTAACCACTACGGGTGTTGAAAATTTCACTTTCAAATGGAGAGTTGAGCCTATGAGCTACATAACAAACTGGTTAGGTCAATACAATATCATGTTATAAGCTGATAGGATGTTCACAACTATGAATTCTATGATCGAGGTAAACATCATTGGTTTAGTCCCTAAAGAGATGAAAAGCTTAATAGTTCTTTTTACTAACACTCACTTATTTTCAAACCCTACAAGTGTAGTGGTGATTGACTTCAATTGATCTTCAATAATCCCTATTTTTTTCATGTAGCCATAGTACATGACGTTGGTTGAACTCTCATTATCAAATAGGATTCTTTAACAACACAGTTGTACACTAAGGTTGTGATCACTATAGCATCATCGTATGGGTGTTGGATTCCTTCAAAATCTTCTGAGCTAAAGGAGAACAGCTTGTCTCTCCAATTTTTTTCTCTTTTTGTCAAGCTTCTTATCACCATAACCATGCCTAGATTAAACTTTCTCTTGGCTAAAGTAAAGCTACCTCTAGTGATTACATAAATCCCCCGACAATTGACCTATTCTTATCAATTTGGCATTCTTCTTGGGTTGACTCATCTCATCGAGCTTTTCTTCTTTCGTGTTCTAGTCTTTTTTCTCTGCCTCTGGTGGGCTCTTTTTGGTGTTGTCTGTAATTTATTTAGGGCTAGCCTTATCTACACTACTCTATAAACCTTTTCAGCTGGCTTTTCCTTATCAAAGCTTTAATCTCATTTTTTAGGTTGATGCAATCTTCAATGTTATGGTCGATGTTCTTGTGAAAGGCACATCTTTTGGCTAAATCCCTTCTTATGTTCTATCTCAATGGCTTAGGCCATATGAGGTTGGAGTTTCTTTCAATTTGCTTTAAAATCTTTTTTTTATAGGTATTTAATGCAGTATAGCTTCTTTTCCTACTGAGGCTTCTAGCCTTATGTTTTTTTCTTTTAAGAGGAGAATCATAAAAATCCTTACCTTTCTTTCGATCGATAAGGGAGGATGAACCTCTTTCATCTCCGTTAGTTTTTATTGTAGTGTCAGTATTTATGTACTTTTTGGCTATCAATAGTATGTCAACTAGAGTTTTAGGCAATTCTAGAGACAAATTTAACTTTAGGTGGTATTTTTATCGCTAAATCCACTTATCAGGCCAACAACAATGACTGTTTGCTTTATGTCTTTAACTTGTAAAGTCTTTGCATCAAAATACGTGACATAGCACTTTAAAAATTTATTTTAACCTTGATGACTTGACAACAAACTTAAGGTTATCTTTTTTACTCTTCGACTGTTGACAAATCTAGATAGAAAAAAGTGATTGAGCTCTTTGAACATCATGATAAACCTCAATTCTAGGCTATTATACTAGGATTGAGCTACACCTTTTAGGGTAATGGCTAGGCTTTTGCACATTAGAGCCATATCTACCCCTTAAATCATCATGGTAGTCTTATAAAGTTTTCAATGATCAAAAGGATCAAAAGTACCATCATAAGTTTCCAAGATCAACATTTTAAATCTTTTGATAGACATGGCTCTGTCAATCTCTTCAGTGAAGGGCGAAGTCTCTAGGAACTTGAGCTCATCCTGAAACACCACTACTTTTTTTATTAGCTCTTTGTCCATGGCTTGCATTCGAGCTTTCAAATCTCTATTTGGTTGGGATTCAGGGTTTGTTTGTTTGGATTTTTGGTTCATGACTTGTGTTGAATTGTGGTTGGGGTAATGAGGGGCTGGGGTTGTGTGTTCCTCTTCTTTGGAGGCCGAGAAGGCCTTCATTTCTTCGTAGCTTGATTGTCCAATAGCGGTTTCTCGACCAAATGTGATTAAATCTTGCATTTTTGAAACTTGGAAAGGGATTATGGTTTGCAGCATTTGCTTGAGAGCTTGTATCTGTTCGGTCATAGCTTGAAATTATTCTATGGTTGGGCTCACTTGTGGTTGGGTTGGACGGATAGAATGCTAACTATGGTGAGTTTTCATTCTAGCCGGGATGGTTGCGTATCCTTCATTTATGGTTCTCTTCCTTGGTGGCATTGCTTTATGCCCAACTAATAAAAAAATCCCCTACCTAGCACACCAAATGTTAGTGGCGAGCTTCGACCTAAGGGCATTCCTGAAAAGGCAAAAGAGAAGAAAATGGCGGTTAAAGGTAAAGACAAGGGTATTCCCTGTGTTTACACTCCGACACACAAGGTGAAAAGATTCAGGTTGGAAAGAAAGTAGGAAGGAAAGAAATAGGATAAGATCAATCTATCTTAATGGTGCATGGACCTTCATATTTATAGGTAAGTTACAGAGGATCATTAGAGGACAACAAGGACAATATCGAGCTGATGTGGCACTAAGTATATCAAATAAATCTAACATATCAGATCAGCATAAATGATAAAAATATCTCCGTTTGCCCTGTAAAGGCTTCAAAAAAGTAAAAAAAACCCATTATGCCCTTTTTACCATCAAATATCCCTAACATTTCCAATATCCCAGCTTTTCCTTTTGAAATGCATCATCATCACAACAACAAAGGCTTCATCGACCACCAATAGTTATATCTAATAGGCGATTTTCAAGATACTTTTTAATATATTTTTTGCTTTTTTTAACCGAAAGCAAGAAAAATTCTCTATTTGTTTTTTTTTTTTTATGCATGCATGGATATTTTATGATGTTTGGAAGGATTTTGTAAGGTTTTTTATGGTGTTCGAAAGGATTTTGTGGGCTTTAAACTTTTTTTTTTTGTAACATTTGACAACATAACAACATCCGTAGAGTTTCCACAACAAAAGAGCAGAACAATAGTAGTGCGCAGCAGCCATGGTTCTCAAATACAATCCTTCTGTTTTTTTTTTTTTTTTTTACAAAAACCTATATTTTCATTGGTTTTTTTGTTTGTTTTTTTGCTTAAATTTTTTTGACTAATTTTTCATATCTGCATTGATTTTATTTTATCAATCCTTGAAATTTAAGAGATAATAATCCCCCTCCTCAGGCCATATTTATTTTTGATAATGCCTCTTTCAAAAAGGGTTATGTTGGAAAGGAAACAAACATCAAGTCCTTTCTTTCCTCTTATTATTATATTATTCGATCCATATTTTCCAGTTAGACAATAATTTTGGGGCTTTTTTTTCTTAATTTTTTTCCTTTTCTGATCATGTCTTAGATGCGAAAGCTTTTGAATTCTGATGAAAATGATAATTTCCTGAAGAAACAAGGGAAGAACCTTGACGATTATCAGCCTGATATTGCTTTAGAGGTCAGTTTGAATGAGCTTGAACATCAAATTCTGTCATGTTTCTAGCTTTGTTTAATGGGTTTTGTTTTTTTTATATGTTTAGGTTCTCAAAGAAATATTTGATAGCCGGCTTAACGATGCTATTTACTTTCTCAAAGAAATATTTGGTGGACAGATGGCTTGAAGAAAGGTCATTGTTCTGCAATCAAACGAACATATGATATTTTAATGTCATTCTCAACTAACACGTTCTTTAAATGCTATATTTCGGAGCAAAATCTTGTATAAGTTATTTGTTTGCTAATCTGTGGTTAAAAGCTGAATGTTTGGTATATAGTTTGGTTTGATTTTGTTTATCAAAAGAAAAACTTTATATGCCCCATTGAGTGGTACTTAAAAACTCCATAAAACTTGAAGTAAATTAGAATGAAGTTAAATGTTGAAGATTGCATCTCTTTACTACAATGAACTTGGTGAAACCTTCATTTGTTGAAGAATGTTTTTGATTTTGCAAAGTGAATTCAAGTAGTAAAATTAGAGTGAAATTGGATTTAGGTTGTGCAAGATATTATGATTAATTTTATAAAAATGTTTCTTTGCTGTGAGGAAAGTCTTGTGTAAAATATTTTTTCGGAAAATCTATTTTCTTATAGATGTGTTTTTGTTTCCATCTGTTTTTTTTTTTTTTTTTTTGTTGGATTTAAAAGATGCATGTGTGTTGGTTCTTTAATAGTTTGTATGCAAATGTGGGCAAGCTCCCGGACTAAGAGAACAGTGCTTAGAACTTGCCCAAGATTATGACATCCAAGTTAGGTCACATTAAGATCACAAATGCCAAGCATTATGTCATTGTTTGCTTTGGACCCAAATTAAATGTTGTAAGATTTTAGACTCTACCATTTATAGATGGTGCTTGATTGAAAGAATGTATACCTGTGATCTCATTGCAGTGTGTCAATAAACATGATGAAGCCAAGCCTCTCGTCGATAATCTTATGAAAGAGTTGAAGGAGTTTTGTGCTAAATGATTAACATTTATTGCTATTCTCTACCACTTTCCCTCCCATATTGTAGTTAATCTTTATATATATAGATATATATATATATATATATATATATTAGAAGGTAGATAATTTAATTTTAGTTTAGAGGTATTTTTTTTATACTTTGCAATTATATATTTACTTTTTATACAAATCATTTGCACCAGCTATACTGGTCATTCCTCTCGATGCCTTCAGTATCATTTCAGGCATGGAAATATGTCACTGAGATTCAGGTTTGGCATTTTATTGTTGATTGCTAATTATCATTTCTCTTGCAATGCAGCATTTGCCGATATCATTTTACGGGAAAGGCTACATACTTTTGGGATTCTTGGTTGTATTTTGTGTGTCATGGGCTCTACAACAATTGTTTTGCATGCTTCCCTAAAAAGTCAAATTGAATCTGTAACAGAAGTTTGGGATCTGGCTACAGAGCCAGATTGCATTTTGCTAATAATATTGCTTTTAGCTCCCAACATTATTTTATGCTCTAAATTTTTTAACTACAAAGGAAGATAATGATCCTAATTCCTCTTTGATCCTCTTGTAGGGTTCCTCTTTTATACAGCTTTGGTATTAACAGCTGTTTTTATGCTTATATTTCACCTTGTTCTACAATATGGACAGACGCACATTATGGTTTACTTGGAGTTTGCTCTCTCGTGGGTTCCATTTCGGTATGCATCAGTATCAGCTTGTTGGTAACTTAATTTTGTTTGCATTCCAATTGTATTGCCTTCTTTAAGGATTGTTATTTCTAAAAGTGTTCTTTGACAGGTCATGAGTGTTAAAGCACTTGGTATAGCCTTGAAGTTAACCCATAAATTTTTGCTCCATGATGTTGCTTATGCAATCATGTAAGTTTTTGTTGTTTTGGTTGGTTTATATTAGGTCTTGATGAGATGAATGTAGAGATGCAAAAATCATGCGGGTCAGGGAGTGGTAACAGCCGAAAATATGATATTAGATCAAGAGTCTTTCAGTAAATCTCCAACTTCTTATGACATGATTACTTTTAAATTCTTTTTCTAATCCTCTTTATGGTCTATATTTTTTGGTTATTTATGTTAGAGGCATCTATGGATAACTTGTTACGAGTGATGACAAATCAAGAAAATAAGATAGTGCTTCTGGATATGGCACGAGGTACTTAAAATTATGATTGTATATTCAATTTGTTGTCAAGTTTGGTTGATGAATCATGACCTTGTGATCAGAGTCTGATTAACAGCTTCCTGGTTCTTGTTTGACCAGCTGGAGCACTAGAGGATCGTTCTCGGCATGGTGTTTAACCAGCTGGGATGGCACAAGGTTGTCTGACAGACTCTCCCAATTCTTTTTTGAATTTAGTTGTTTTGAGTAAAAAACTTTTCAAATATAGCTAGTACTGCACAAGCAAACAGATGAAAGAAGTTAAAAGTGGTATGTTTTTTATATAGAAGCATTTGGGAGAGTTGATTTTAGAATTGTCCAATTGGAAGTTAAAAAATTTTTGCCTATTTGGTCATGCTAATGGACCACTTTTATTTCCTTTTCAAGTTTGTCTCTGAATGTGTTTTAATTAATTTTTAAAACGATGGTTATGTTGAGAGGTTTAATATCCAATTTTAATGTTTAATTGAAAGATGGATTTAAAAGTCTTTACTAAGAGATTGAACAATATATTTAATTGTATTTATTTATTTTTAGATTACATCCAATTGATTAGTAATTCAAACTTATTAAGCATTAATATATTGTGAAAGATTACATTGATGCTCACTAGCCTAATCTCATAGGGTTTTTGGCATCAACAAAAGTTAGCTCTTATATAGTGATTCAAATATCAGTCGGGTTTCTGGTTTTCTTTTCTTGTAAATAGAAATTTGTTTAGAGTTTTTTTTAAATATTCTATGTTTTTATGTAAAATTTTATTAGTTATTGTATTTTTTTGTTTATTGATTTATTCTTATTAAAATTAAATATACATCACATATTTGAAAAGTTAAGGTGACTTTATACAATTATTTATGACAGTTTTGTTATCAATGAAAAACTTCAAAGTTGATAACTAATGATTTGTAATTTTCTAGAGTTTTTTCAGTTTCACCTATTAGAATATTTTTATTTCATAAATGATGTTTCAGATGAAAATTTTTTAAAATTTTTTTATTTAAATTAACTTGAAGCATAAAATTTTAGATGAATGAATTGTAATATTGAATTTGTGCATTATCATTTAACAATAAATTAAAAACTTATTTTAGTCTAAAAAAAAAAAAAAAATTATAATATTAAAATTTATTATCTTTGCATAAAATATAAAATAATAAATTAAATATCTATAAATTTTGTACCCTCGACAAAGCGAGGGCAACCCACTAATACCATATATTAAAGTTATCCTCAATTGAGACGACTGCCAACTCATCAATTGAGTAGCAATCAAATTTTTCTTTTTTTTATTTTCTTTTTTCCTTTTAGTTTATTTTTTTTTATTTATTAATTTTCTTTTTTATATATTTATTTTTATTTGCATACATATTTAAAATTTTAGATTAAGAACTGTTGTAATACTATAAAAAAATAAAAATATGGGTTAGATAAATACATTTTTAGTTTTTTCTAATTATATTTTTTTATTTATATCACATAAATTTTATAAATTTTTGGAAATAAATGAAAAGTCTTATAATGATGAAATTAAAAGAAAACTGTAAGTGATGATTTTCTTAAAATTCCTACTTGAGAAATTTACTTAAAATCTTCCTAAAAATATTGAAATTTTTTTTGAAATATTCCAATAAATAGACTTATTTATTTATTTTTAATAAATTATTTAGTAAAAATAAAAGTTGGTAAATTCAAAAAAAATAAAAATTAAATATTTTTTTATAAAATATTAAATTAATCCGATGACGAAACCTTTTAAACAAACAAATAAATTTTTTGAATACTCTTTAAGTTAAAAGAATTTTCTAGGAATTTTGTTAGAATATGAAAAAAAAAAACTAAAAACTTTTTAATATTTTAATTAACTAAATTTACTTAAAAATGATAGCACATTTGGCTATGATTGTTTTAAAATAATATAAGATTAATTTGTACTTTTTTTTGGATAGACTTATGAAAGTGTTAATATATTTTAAATGTAAATTAATTAATAACATATAATAAAAGTTGTTTCCAAGTGGGCATAAATCTTAATTGAAGAACAACTCACAAATGAGCTGTTCAATTACTTTATATTTGTCAAATAATTATTTGTTGGTAAAAAAGTAAAATAAATTGTTGGATTTGGTAGGTCGTGGTGTTCTCGGATTGAGACATAGTGAGTAAAGTTTTAATTGGATTTTAAAAAAAGTTTAGGGTGTTTATTTAATGTATGTTTGCAATTGGGTAAGATTTTATAGGCTTTGGGTTTTTATCATTTGTGGGTTTGTAAATTGTAGTTGGGCGCATTTTGTATGGGTTTTAACTTTTTATTATTTATTATTTATAGTAAAATAAAATAAAATTTTAAAAATATTATAATAATAATAAAATATAAAAGATAAAATCAAAAAATAAAACTTTAAGTTATTTTTTTCATTTATTTTAAATTTTTTTGTAAAAAAATATATGATTATAATAAATTGAAAAATTATACATTTGATTAAATGATTAATAAAAAATACAATATTCATAACATAGCATGAAAAATTATTAAAAAATGTAATTTCAATATATAAAATACTTTGTGTATTATTTTAATTTTTTTTTGTTAAAATATATAAAATATTATACATAATATGAAAAATTAACCCAAAAAAAAAGAATCTTCTTCACTGTTCAATATCTAAACGTTTATATCTACCAGATATATCTTTATCACGCTATCGCTGCGAAGAGCGAGCTTCTTCCCGGCGCTTATAAAATATGTATAAGAGAAAAACAAAGGAAATATAAGAGAAAGAGCAAGTGAGAGACAAAAAGGCCATTCCATAAAAGTAATAAACCATTCCAAAATTGAACATGCACTGGTTGCTTATTCAAATTGCAAAAGGACAATACTAGGAACCAGAAGCCTTCCATGAGATCAAATACAACCATTTTCATCTGGGTATCAAGTCATGGTTATTCCTTACTAAAAATTTAAAATGGATAGATCAGTCTTAAAATTTATGCTTTAACTATAAACTTACGAACAAATCAAGGAAAAATAAAATATAAAAATCCAAAGCAATCTTTATTTTGGGTAAAAACTAAAGGAATAGTACTTTACAATGCTTACACCAACCTTCGTCGGAGTTGGCTTCTCTCCAGCTGCAGTTGTAGCGGAAGTTGAAGGAGGAGACAAAAAATGAAGTAGGACGCAAGATGAAGGAGGCGACAATATGGAGGAAGAGCCAGTTTAGGGTTGGGAATCTAGGATAATGACAGAGAACGTGGAAGAAAAGAAAAAATATATATTAGATTTTTTAATAAATAAAAACTCATTTAAGGACATCATAATAAGAATAAAAAGCAACAGGGATAAAAGGGTTCAAATTAAGCATCGGTGGGCTTAGACTTTTAGGGTTATGGGTAGTAAGATTAGTTTCGATGAGATTAAAAATTATATTGATAATAAGATTAATTATTGTAGTGATGAGATTGAATATTATAATAATGAGATTAAAATTAATAATAAAATATATGTTTAGATGTAAAAGTAATAATAGTATTGAGATGAAGTATAGTGAAAATAAAAAATTATCATTAAATATATTAGATTAAAATTTATATATAATAAATTTATAATATATATTTGATATTTTTAAATTAATAAATAATTAAAATTTTTTAAATTATTTAATATCAAATAATATTTTTATTAATAAATTAAAAATTAGTAAAGCTACTTTTTATTTCAAATAATACTTTTATTATTAAATATTGAGGGATATTTTTATGTATATATGTTAATGTTATTTAACATTTAAAATCTAAAAATTTTACTTAATAAATAGTAAAATTTTTTTAGATTACAATAGTATATTAAAGTTAAGAAATATTAAAATTATTATTGAAATTTGCTCTAAATTGATGTATTTATAATAATTTACTTTCATACACTTTCAATTTCATATTTATAATAATTATTTTATTTCTCAAATGTATTAGTACAACTAACAAATTTGATTACATAAGCATAGTTATTTATTAAAATTTGAAATAAATACTAAAATGAAAAAAAAAATTAGAAATCATCATTTAAAAATTTTAGTTTATAAAACAATGGACTTGCAACATAGTGATAGCTCATTTTCAATTTATGAAAGACTAAAATATATTAAAAAATTACAAAAAATTTATTTCTTTTTTTTATGTATAAGTGAAAATTTATCTTGAATATTTATGTAATTATAGCAAGTCACAAAAAACAACAAAGATTACTACCAAAGTACAACCATTAAAAATATTTTTAGAGTTTTACTTGAATAATTTTTCTAATACAATAAAACAAATTAACTTTGTAAAAAGTACAAAATTTCATTAGAATTATATAATAGACTAGGGTGCATGGGAAGACGAACCCATTAGACTAGCCACTATTGTTTCTCTTAACATTGTAATTTCGTGATCCCTTTCTCTACAACTAAAAGAACTTCATTCACCTCAATCAAAATTGCTTGTAAAAGTTGGCATGTCAGGCATATTTTAGAATTCTCTAAAATCTTCATTACTTAATTCAGCATGTCTTCGAATATAATTATGCAAGACCATTGATGCATTTATGATTATAAGTTGCTTCTCAAATGAATAACTTAGAATATCTCGCAAAATTGGTCATTTTTTCGTCCATACTCCAAATGTTTGTTCAATCACAAAACGCAATGAAGAATGTGCATTTTTAAAAAAAATTTTTACGATGATTACCTCGACAAAAATCAGGTAAACGATATCATTCCCCTTTGTATGGTCCTAAAAAACCAATCATTTATGCATATCTTAAATCCATAAGATAATATTTACCTATAAAAAATGCCAATAACAAAACTTATTTATATTTTGAACAAAAATAAATTTCAACATAAAATTACTTACAAAAATAATATAAATTTATTTTAAATAATTAGTAAATAATATAAAACATTTAACCTAGTGAAGGGTGTGGAAAATTCAAGTTTTACCTTCTAAATGCTTGAAAAAAATTCAACTATCATGTGTTGTACCTTCCCAACTAGGATCTGAAAAAATGAAACAAATATTAAAGCCATAAGCTGCCATAATATCTTGTGTCGATTCACCTTTTCTACCAATATAAGGTATTTGTTGGGATGGAGAAATACAAGCTTTTATATGAGTTCCATCTATAGCTCCAATGCAATCTTACAATCAAATAAAAATAATGAGATTAAAATCATTAATAACTTTTATCTCAAATTTATTTCAAATCTTTAAATTTTACCTTAAAGTGTGGCCAATATCTTATATCATTTCGAATGTAAGATGGTATTTCATTGAATTAACCTTCAATTGGTTTAATTATGTCTATTCCCATTTGAGCATATATATTCAATATATCAAAAAAGTTTTTGACTAATAGTTTCACCATATCATTGAAATTGCTCTCTTACGTTAAAATTTATTTATCTATGTCCAGGAATGCACAATGATAATGCTAACTTCTCTAATACAGATACATTCTCATGTTTCAAACCATAACCTGTTTACAAATCATACAACAAACGATAAAATATATTCTTTGGCATCCTAAAACTATTCATACAACGACTATCATGCTAGTTTAATATCTTTATACCCATTTTTCTCTAATAAAATTTGAATTCATATATGGTAGTTTTGTAAAATAAGTTTCATGATGCACCATTATGCTACTGATTGCATTATCTCCACATCATAATAATTATTCTACTCAACTTGTGTAACAATTGTGGCTATTCTTTGTTGATCATCTTCATCTAATTTAACATTATCAAGATTCATCACAACATTCTCATACAAATTATTAAAGTCATCCATAACCTGAAGAAAAAAAAAGACATATTCACATCTTATGACATTGCATCATAAATAACCCATAATATTGCATATATACACTAATATATAATATAAGATACCTTAACAAAAGCATATTACAACATTTTATTTGGGTTCAAGTTCAAGTGACCATACATCAAAAGAAACATACAATATACTTATATATACATATATTCACAACAACTCAAAATATCATAATACCATCTTTTGACAGTTCCTAAACCAAAAAAAATATAATCACTTGCTTTAATTTCACTTTAATGACTTATAAGGACTAGATGAATATGATGGTGGTGGTTGAGGTGAAGGTGTTTATTGGAATGGTTGAAAGCCACATGAAGGTGTTGCTAGCAAGGAAAAAAAACGTGCATTAGCATTTTGTTCATCATACTCACACTGAAGCCACCAAGCCCTAAGATCCGGATCTAAATTCAAGAACACCTCTCATTTTATCGAAACTTGGATTATTTTGGTGGCAAAAAAATATAAATAACTCTTTCTTAGAAATTTATTTTTCATAGCTCGTAATGCATCCATTGCATCTAAAATAGAACATAGGGAACGAGGAAAGATAATTTAATTTACCAATCTCCTTTGGTTACTCATACCATCACACAATTTTTCAATTTGAGTAGTCAATGCCTTTCCTATGGATCTTTTCATTGGAGTTGATTTTTTGCCTTTATTTTATACTATTTCAAAAACCTATTTGCCTCAATTAAAAGATTTAAAAGAGGCATTTTCATCTATGTCATCATTGGGTGCAACCTCATTCTCTATATTATGTTCATCTAAATCCCCAAACCCCTCCATAAATGTAATATCCTCTCTGAAAGCTCCACTTAGAAGAACACCTGATGCAAGTGTCCATGCATGCTCTTCAATAGGCACAGTGTCACCAAACATTTGCCACATCAACTCATTTAATCATGGTTTAATTCATCTCCTCTTAAATACTTTATAATTGTTATTTTCCTATATAATTTTCAAATGGCTAAATATTATCTTTAAAATTCCAAAGATGACTATCGATATAAATTTTAACTAACTTAACACATTATAATATTGATATAAATAGCACTAACCTATACTTTTTCACCCATCATTCCTCAGTTGCATCAATTGTCTTCTTAAAAGGACACCACCCTAAACTTATAGAATTCCTAAGTAACTTAGTCCACAATCTTTACTCTTGTTTTAATGTGTCCCACTTATTTTTCAATTAAGATTTTTCATAACTTTTTTGTGTCCTAGATCTAAAATGGGAAATAACACTTTCCCACCATTTGGAATTCAAATGAGTTGTTGATCTATTACTGACATTTACTTCATTCACGCAAAGTTCATAAAAATCATTGTGAGCTCATCATTCTAGGTAGCTTTGGTTGCTAAGATAGTATCACCCTCAACAATATTTCTTGTCTTCATCATCTATTATTATTTCAAATTTAATATATTATTCGTCAAATTATTTCAAACATAACATATTAGTAGGAAATTAACTAATATCAAGTTCAACAAAGAAAGACAGAACTAACATATAAAAAAAAAAAGTGGTTTATATTCATCAAGTAAAGAAAACACGCTTTTTAATGCATTCATAGAAACCAAGGCAACACAAGGAGAACTTTAAATTGTGAAACATGATAGAGAAAATAAATTGGCCTATCTTTATGTTAGATTGTGCTTCAATGATGGAACATGGTTAATGTCTCCAAATTTCTAGTCTCCCTATAAGTACTAAAGAAACAATATCCTAAAAACACATGGAGAAATAATATCCTATTTGTGGGATATTACTTCATCATAAACTAGCCAAAGTTGTAATTTGAAAAGCTGTGCTCAGAGCCCTTAAACTAACATTTAACTCTTGTAAGAGCAAATTCTAATGGAATAGCTTAAAACGTCCAGACTATAGGTAAATTATAATTTCTTTTAGCAGTTTGGGACTTTTGACATAAAAGACTAATTACTAAAAAAAAAAGCAATCAAAACTTTAAAAGCTTGCTCTTATGTAAGGGTAATATTTTTAGCAATTAAATGTTTATAATTAACACTCTCTTCTCTAGCTTAATGTTTTATTTTCAGGAGCAGAAAGCTATTCAAAAGAATGAGACTCTACCACTCTAATGATACCAATCTAGGTTTAACCATCAGTATAAGGAAAAAAGTTATTGGAAATTGAAACAAAATAGAAAATAACATCATAACTATAGCTTTTGCTCTGTTTGATATTCAATATTTCTTTCTCTATAGATTTAAAAAAATAATAATAAGTATTATTCTTCTAAGCAGTTCAATAAACCAAAAGCAAATAGGTTCACCTTATCCAGTCAATAAAACAATTTGAAAATAAAAAAAATACATTACTATCTTTAGACAAAAAAATGAGAATAATTAACAACACAAGATTAGTATAGCAAATGTTTAGTTTTCTGATTGTTATGAAGGGAAATGTATATTCTCATATGTTTAATTTATTTTGAAACAGCAATTAAGATTTAAGAGATCATTTCAGATATTCAAAGGCAAAGTACTCATTAGGTCTAAAATGGTAGGCTTTCTCCATTTTTCTTTTTCTTGTATGAAATAAATACTTCTAAAGGGATCCAATCATATACAACCAAATTTATTCGCATCAAAACTATAGAACAAATACATAAGACAGGAAATCTCTGGATAGGGATTAATGAACTAAAACCTCATTAAACTAAAGAGTTATTTCCTAACTTAAAGTTTATCAAAATCTCTATTTTTTGATAATGATACTTTTAATCTTTATTTCATAAATAGGGTATTTTAGCCACATCAATACCATGTCATTGTCTACATGACATCTAATTTGTATTACTATATTTCACTGTTAGCATTTTGAATTTTTGATTTTTACATTCATGTTCTAATTATTATCTTTAATTCTCCTCTTCTATCTCTTTCTTGTAAAAAAAAAAATCCAAAATCTCTACCAAAACATTTTTTTTGCCAAAATTCAAAAAGAGACAACTAACTACTACTCATTTGAAGCTTGTTTTTCTTCTTAAATGAAATTGCCATTTTACCTACATAAATTTATTAAGAGGTGTAGGCTTAGTATTTTAGTTTAAAAGTTTTTACTAAGTTCGAAAGGTATGTTGGTTCCCACTTGATTATTGAGTCTAATTCTTTGGTGGCTCTTAAATGGTGTTGCAAGATGGAATCTAGACCTAAGAAACTATGGCCCTTCGTGAATCAAATTGATTATTTACATTCAATCTGTGAAGTTAGGATTTTTAATATTTTTAGAGAGGTTAATAGTTAGGCTAATTCTTTAGCTAAAGTAGTAGTTTACAAAGTTGAAAATTTTATCGCTTGATGGTAAGGTGTATTATTTTGGCTGATGGTTAAGGCCAATTCTGCATTCCATTTTGTTCTTTATATGTTGTAGGGGATGGTTATTTGTGTTCTATTTTATTCTGGTTTGGCTTTTCGAAATCAGGTTGTTTTTTGGTTTGATGATTAGGATGGGACTAAGAATATATACTATATTCCATGTGTTATAATCTCCTAATGAATAAAATTTTGGTTTTAATTGTTAACAATACTAATTTGATTTTGAAACATTTTAAGTCCTATAAAATTTCAGATTTTAATTGAGTTACAATCTGATCTTGCTCATATAAAAAAATAAGTAAAATAATTAAATTAAATTTATTCATGAAAAATCTTAACGTTTCATCTTTCGCATATGCTGCTACAAAATATAGATGATAAAATATTTAAATGCAAAAATAGTGGACAGTGGCATTTTGTGAACAAACAAAACCTAATTGGAATAAACAGATAATAAAAATGGTCGAGAGCAACAAAAAAACCAAAGAGATATACATAGTTATACTTTTTTTTCTCTCTGATTAGGATTTACTCAGCTTAAAATGTCTTACTAAAGAAAATAAGTTTAAAAGCACCTTATTTTGGTAAAAAAGATTTTAAATTATCCTTGTTTAGGAAAAAACTTTTAGACTAAATATTCCTATTTCTTAAAGAGTATAGAACTCTTTCCCATTAACAGAATAAAACAGAAAAATCCAAGCAATCTTGATTTTAGGTAAAAAAATAAAAGAATCATATCTTTCAATGCTTACAACCCCGTTCGTCAAACAATTTGAAACCAACGACAGCTTTAATAAAAGTTACAAGAGGTAAGAAATGGAATAGATGACGGGAGCAAGGGGTGGCAATATAGAATAGGAGGTAATTTAGGGCTAATAATTTGGGATGGTGATAGAAAACGGGAAGAGAGAAAAATAACTAAAAAAAATCTTATTTTGAGTTTTTTTTCTTTATAAATAAAAACTCATTTAAGAGCATGATAAGAATGCAAAAAAACAAAAATAAAGATAAAAAAGATTTGTTGGGGTACTAATTATCCATTGAACTCCCAAAGTTCCAGTCTTCAATTGGTGTATCAGTGCAACTCAAGCTAGCAAACTCACCATCATTGATATTATCTAAATATGAATCACAATGAGATTGAAAGGAAAAAATTGAAGAAAATGCAACACACTAGAGATTTAGTTAAATCCAAATAAGAACCTTAAAGTCATAGTCCCCAACTAATGTTTTGTTGCTGGCCAATGACCCAAACAAATCGTAAATCATGCTATCCATGCACGACCCAATTGTGATTGGACAAAAAAGTGACTGACTGTACCTTACTGAAGGTCCAGTCAATTCCAAATAGGGCTTTAATGTTTTCAATGCTTATGTAAAAGTGTACTTATCTTTTCTTTCTCCGAATAAATATTTCCGCCATTTGTACATAAATATTCATTATTAAATCAATTAAAAATTTAAATGATAACCTTTACTAAATACTCAATAAAGGTTGTTGGATAATTTATTAAAAATACAAATGAATGGAATTTGAAATAATGAATAATTTTATTAATATTTATTTCACTTCTTTCTTAATACATTAAACATGGTTTATAATCTTATCATCTTTAGTTTAGATAAATATATATAATAAATCAATAATATAAAAAAAATTTTCCTTGTTGCGTGGATTTAAAACTAATTACTTTATCTAGTAATCTTAAAAGAGTGTTCTAAGGGAATTTGATAGCAAAACCTTACTATTTAAATCACTAAAAGACAATGGCAGACCTTGCATACTCATTAGTGACCGAGTATCCTACAGAGTACCCATTAATTAAGATTACTTAAGATATTAAAAATTAAAGGTAATGTTTATGTGATGAATTCTAATATATTGAGAAAACCTATTAATTAATGCAACGATCATAGAGTAAATTATAGCAACAAAAAATATACAAATTGATATCTAAAAATATATAATTTATATTTTAAATTTTTAAATAGTATACCCTATTAATTGTATAAGTTTCATATTTAATAAAAATAAATATTTTGTAAAAATTTACATTGATGCCACATGTACATCATCATCGAAAAAAATATTAATAATTTTATGTCAATTCTAAATATGATAATATCAATCGTACTTAACAAATATAAATAATTTGAATTAGTGGTGTTCGAATTTAAATTAACATACTACATAATTTAAAATTTTAAAATGCCAATTGTATATATTTTTTAATACATCTTATCAAATTTCAAATACCAATTGAATAATGAACTTTTCTTTAAAAATTCTCTTAAAATGCTAGGCAACAAAATCCTATATAAATTAGGATTCATCGTAGAAAGAATTCTTCCCAAACTCTGTAATTCATGAAAGCACGTTTCTCACATTTAAGACTTTGCTTAAATGAAAATATGAAAAAAATACGAGAATAAAAAATTTATCAATCTAATAGTTAAACTATAAATTAAAAAAAAATTATCAATTTTAATTATTAAATTAATAAATTTTTCATCATCACTTCTTTTCATTTTTCCTACCAAACCAAATCTTAAAACTGCATCGCAACTCACAGGCCAATTATCATTCAAGCCTGCAAACCCCCATCAAAATTAACAAACTTTAATAGCCGATTGGGAACGTTCAAAAAATGATAATAATAATAATAATAATAATAATAATAATAATATAATAATACAACAAATTTTGGTGTAAAAAGTACAATGGTACCGTTGCTTGTTACGTACGGAATAATGAATGTGAACAAAGAATAATGAAGCAGAATTGAATTTTCTAATTGACAGAATCTACCAAATTAAAATTGAGGGGACTGCCTGAGCATACGGCGCCATGCCCAACATATCGCGCACAAGAAACATCATATCCACTCCAGATATCCTCGTTACAAGTTGCAAAATTCATCATTCTATGGCAAAAACCAGCACTGCTGCAACTTGTAGCACTGTTACATTCGTTACAAGGAACTGAACCAGAAGGGTCAAGGAAAGTGTACAAAAAATTTTGATATTCAACAGGAAATGTCGATAATACAACATACATTCTACAACGTTGCCTGTTGCTGACCATTTCGCTTCTCCTCTAACCTATGTCGAAACAACTTAGCTATGGCTCTCCTCTCACAATCCTGCAATGAAAGAATCAGGAGGGAGAATATGAAAATCTAGATTAATAGTAGTTCAATTTTAAAATCTGCAGCCACTTCTTGCCAGAGTGCTTAACCTTGAACATGTTCAGATAAAATGGTTTGTCAGGATTCATTCTTCTCAATTTCTGATATGTAAATGCAAAACTTAGCTGATCACGGGGAGTAAACCGCTCAACCTCATTGAACCAAAGACATGAGAACAAATTTGACAATGGGGTGTGTGCTCTAACAATAAACGAACCTTCAGGCACATCTGCACACACACACATACAATAGCAAGCATTTCAAACAATATACTAAGCTCAAACCGCCATAAATAAAACCCTCAGGTGTATATTCGTGTATATGCGAGTCCAAACATCTAACAGGGCACATCTTACTGCTAGGAAGTAGCTTGTTAGGATCTGAAGAGTTGAATCTTTTCAGCCCATCAGCCTGATAGAAATCAAATTGCTCATCGATGACTGTATGATTATACTTGTTCAGCTTCTTATTTTGTGCAACCTCTTCCCAGACACAATGACGGTCATAGTGATTAGAAATAGCATACTCATGACCCTTTCGCCACAAGAAGTACTCTAGAAGCTGTAAAGGGTCACGCTGTAGACGTAGTTTGCTATCTAACCAGATCGAGTACCTGAGACCAGAAGAGTTAAGAAAGAAATGTCAAGCCCGTTTGCTATCCAAACAGATATTCATAATAAAAAATCTTTCTACTCTTAAAATAAAAATTCACTCATGAAAACAGTCACAAAATGCTGAATAAAAAGCTAACAGAACTGTCAGTCAGGGATGGACTATTGTAACCTAATAACATTTCACCACAACACCGCATCTATCCTCAAATAGAACAAGAAAATACTAAACTAAGTAATACAAAATCTGAAACATATACAAAATTAGGGGATGCTTTACAAAATAGAAATTTCCAAATATCCAGTTCGAACCTCGCAGAAGGAAATAGTCGATGCGGTAACAATTTTGGTATTTTGCCCACTCTGCGCATATCAGCATATGGAAGATTCTTTACAACCACTATCTTCCATAAACCAATAAAACCACCATCAGGTGATTGGCCTTCTGAATAAAGCGTTTGCATCGTGACTTCATCCACAAACATAACAAAGCAGACATTTTTCCTTGACAAACGAGTAACCTAAAATCAGGAGAAAATAATCCAAATCACTTTTTTCTCAAGTAATTCAACGATACATATCAAAACACAAAATTGCGTGCATGGTAAACCCTTAAAGAATGTACAATAGTAAATATGTATGAATGAAACTATGCAGAGAGGTCTAAAAATTTAAATGATGACCAATAGAAGTGGCTGTTCCTTCCTCCCACTTAGATTCTGTCCCAATTAACCCAATAGGAGCAGGCTTTTTGGTTATGGAGTATAGCAAAGTAATTATTAAGGTTTTATAATAATGTCCTTACACAGAGTCAAGGCAAAAGTGGTTTTAAGCTGTCCTAGACATACCCCAGGAAAGTTCATCAAAATATCATTATTTAGCATATAAGTACTTGTATGCCCTAATAACCATACAAAGTTGTTCATAGGGTATGAAATCTTGTCCACTATGGCAATATCAGCCACCCCTGCTTTCAGGTCTTGCTTTTCCTCATTAAATACACCACTAGAGGTAGCTCTCCTCCAATCAATAGCACGCCAAGGAACTCAGGCACCAATCACATTCTCTTCCTCTTCATTTTTCTCTTTCTCTTCTTTTTGTTTGTCAAGCTATGACATTGTTTTCTCTTTTTTTCTCCAATTTCTTAACTCCAGAACATACTTATGTCACCATCGACATCACAGTCTCTTTGTTCAACATGCAGATGGGGATAACTTTAATGGTTTTAAGAATAAAAATTCCAATATGCTTATTTGAAAACAATTTGAATTACAAGATTTCGCTTGGCAGATGGGAACTTTAGTAATCCCTGCAAAGTGAAGGTTGGTGGAAAAGGTAACTCCGCTGATAGGCAAGGATGGAGGAAGAGTCCAAGTCAGGGCTTGGATCGAGGATGGGCATTTGAAAGGCTGGTGGGCACAGAACACAATCCTTGCCTTCAACTCAACTTATTGCTACAAATACAATGTTTCTTTGGAAGGCATCTCTGCGTAGCTCAGAAAATTTTGGACAAAGTTATTAATCTGTCGGAGTGGAGAGAATCCATAGAAACAGCTTCACTTTCTTTAGGCTTCTGCAAAATCTCTTTTTTTGTTTTTTTTTCCTTTCCTTCAAATGTTCATTATCTAATAGCATTTTTTGTCTCTGAATTGATGCAGCCTCCTACATTCAAGAAACCTAGAAAGAGCCATAGAAAAGGGAAAATACGAAACTTGCTAATTCTACAATAAAATCACAAATCTAATGCAGACCTCAACATATCTTGTGCACAACTATAATCATTGACACCAAAAGAATAGGATAGGAACTTATTTCTCCTCCTATACGGCTAGATACACGTGTGTGAATGACCAAGTTCTCAAGAGATAACATAAAGGTTCTTATTAATTAAGGATGCAAAGCTAAAATGCACGTCAGGTTATTACAAAGTCACTGTGACAAAATGCATTCATCACAAACAGTACTAAAGTCCAATCTCTATATGCACATAGAAAGGCATAAAAAGAAGAAACAAAGAAACAAATAAAGAAAATAACAGAAGATACAAATGCACATCTACTTCTAAAAACAGACATGCATACCTTTTAAAATTCAAAATCAATCACAAAAGGATAATGAGACTGTTGTTTACTCAGAAAATACCTTTTTGCCAGCAGGTGTCCTCAAGCGATCTGAATTTCCAAAAATGCAAGATATGACAGCAATGTGGCACCTGCTGATATAATTCACATCATCTTCTGCCAGATCAAAGCCAGTACTTGGATATCCTTGTGGACCTTTAACAAACCCACAATTTATCTTTTGGTCATGTGCCAAAAAAGATTCCTCACGTTCTTGTAAACTCTGATGCCCAGCGAATCTAGGTATCCATTGTTTTTCTCTTTCAGGCTTCTCCTCCATTTGCATATACTGCAAGGAAAACCGTGCAAACTTTCGACTTTCTAAAGGCTCCACAATGTGTGTTGAATTTATTAACTTCATCTCACAAGAGCCTAAGATTTAAAGTAAAATGTTAGTCAAGAAGAAGTAAATATAAAGAATACACAGTATTTAACAGATAAAGAAACAATGAGAAAACATAGAACTAGAAATTTCATGAAGGCCTTCTTTTTTGTCTTTTTTAAAGAAAGAGGACCTTTAATCGTGTACAAGAATTGATAAAAGAATTTAACTGCATGGAATCCAGCCACTTTCAGCATGCTTGGTCAAGCAAATTTATTGTTACAGTATGCTATTATAAGATTATCCATCACTTGACTCAATCCATATCCTTTAGGACAACCAGGGAAAGAAATAGTACTCTGAAAAAGGGTATTTACTAGAAGGAACTAACAGTACCAGTTTTGCAATATGTAATTATTAATAAGAAAAAAATAATTGATATGGAAGCAATATTTCCCAAATGAAAGCATTTCAACAAGATGAATATTTGTAAAAGTAAAAAGCATCAAATTAAGCTAAATTAATTTCAATGAAGTATAATGGGTATTTTAATGTCTTAACACATGATATTAGATCCAATGTTAGAAAGGTAGTTAATAGAATAGAGGCTTGAAGTTATTTATGGAAACAGAGGTTATTAAAGGCATTATACTCCTTAATTAAACCAGCAGGAGGTGAGTACAATGCAACCTCAAGGTAGGTTTCCTTTGCACTGTTTGGTGTTTGCTAGAAGTTCAAACTTCAAATAATAAACAGAGCACAACCAAGGCTCATTAAAGGCACATCATTGACTGAAATCCTTGAATAAAGTCTTAAAATAGCTTTTGTTATGGCACTCAGAATATAAGGAAATATTAAAAGAAACGCAGAAAAAAAGGATGTCCACATTGGGTAAAACTTCTAAGTAGGCTCTTACACTGTTTTCTCCTTACTTTTAAAATATTAAAGAGACCTGGCTATTGTTCCATGTCATTGCAACTTTTAAATTCCAAGCTTTACTGTCACATATACTGTCCATGATACTCTACGGGTGAAAACTGAATTAGATACTTAGATTGCCTTTTGAAGAACGATCTTTTTTATTTTTTTTTTCTGATTTGGTGCTTTCTGAGGCAAAGATTTGATATTTCTTTACCATTGAGAATTAAAAAGTTCTCAAAGTTTACCTTGACACAACTTTTCCAAGGTTTCCTCTTCTTCAGATAGTTGGCATGTTATTGAGAACTTAAAGCTGCTTATAGTTTATTTGGCATAACAGTGTGGATAATTTACGTATTTAATCTTCCATCTCTCTCTCTTTCTCTCTCTCTCTCATAGCTCTCTATATAATATATTCACACATTCCATGTAATTCATCAGGTAAAACTTTTAAGGCTTGTAAATTTTCCTTTTTTATTTGTAAAAATGAAAGAGACCAGTTACCATGCCATGTCACTGCAACCTTAAAGTTCTTCTCTAGCATCAAATGTATAACATACATGTTAGCCTTCTCCTAGACCACTTTGAGATTAAGTTTTAAAATTTCCTTTCGTAGTTTGATTTGAGTGCTTTCTAAGACAAAGATTTATTGTAACATTGAGAATTAACAGTTCTGAAAGTGTACTGGACCACAACTATGACAAAGTTTGCTGTTCTTTGGATAGGTGACACATTATCAGGAATTTAAAGCTCAGAAATTTGTTCAGCATAAAGCCATCAAGAATTTTTGTTCTTAATCTTCCATCTCTAGTTTTTATAGCTCTTTGATATAATATTAACATTCTTTCCTTCTAATTCCTTTTAAGCAAACAGGATTTGCATACAAGCCCCAAACGAATCCTGACTCAAGATTCTCCCAATCCTAATCATCCCTAGTTCTTTTCATATCAAACCATAAACTTACTTCTAACCCACCAGGGAAGAAATAAAATACAATGTAATTTAAATCAGGATACCAGAGTCTGAAGATCTAACCACTGTTTGTTATCTTCAAATCATGCAGAATATAACGTACATAGACAATCAAGTCTATGTACGTCCAAGTATGCATAACCATAACCCAGACAATTCTATGTTATCTTGAAATTATCCTAGTTCTTTCCATATTAAACCATAAACTTACTTCTAACCCATCAGGGAAGAAAAAAAAACATAATGTAATTTAAATCAGAATACCAGAGTCTAGAGATCTAAGCACTGTTTGTTACCTTGAAATCATGGTGAATATAATGTGCATAGACAGACAAATATATCCATGCCCACATATGTCTAATGACATCTGACATTTACATAATTAAACAGTAGAATTACCAGAAAATTTGCGGCGCCTTGGTTTTCTTTTTGAATCTGCCCGTGAGCTTTTTCCAGATTTACGACCAAGGGAACCAACATGATGAGAATTAACACCAACATCATCAAAATCTTGAGAAGCCTCCATTGATAAAGTGGATTTTTCCCTAACCTCTTTGACAACATGTTGATTGCTAGTTGTAGCATTAGAGAAAGTAGAGGACTCATTAATATTTTCATCTTGAGATTTTGCTTCATCTAAAATATACTCCTTGTTATTTCCAAAATCATCATAATCTTCCATCCGACTATCACTAGAATCAATGCCATCATTAAAGTGATCATCAGCCTCATCAACCTCATCATGCACTCCAAAGTCCTTACTGTCAGAGAGCTGATGGCTATTTCCAAGTTCCTTTCGTGATTTGCCCCCATTCTTCAGAGATGCCTCATATTCAGCTTCATACAATTTTAACTCATTGTGCCCAGCTTCATTGTACAACCCAACACCCCTACTATCCAAATCCCTATTAGAATCAAGAGAAGCCTCCTTCTCATTCCTCATTTTCATGGGAATATGGTCACCATCAAGTGACTCATCTCTAGAATCCATCATATTGTGGTCCACCACATCCTCATTGTAATCATCATCCCTTCTCCTATCATCCCTATCCCAATATCGTGAATCACGGCCATGTGCTACAGAACCATTGCCAAAATTAAGGATTTTAAAATTGTCCATTCGTGTCACATTAGTGAGGAAATCAGAATCAAGCTTCAAATCATCATCCTCGGAATGATAACTAATTAATTCTGCATGAATGTACATCTGGTTAATAAATTCGCCCCAGCAACAGATCATATGATCTTTATACTTGGAAACTTATAATTAATCAAAACCTTCATTCAATCACAATTAACTCATAGAAAAAAAAAAGTCAAACTTAAGCCCTAAAAGGAAAGTTATTCCACTCATTTATCCGAAAGAAATCAAATTCATATTCATCAAATGACATGACAAAGTTGCACCAAAAATGAATCGCATGATAAAATCACAATATCTAAACAAAGCAAGTTCCATAACACCCATACTTTTAATCTAGTTTCGCGACAAAATAATCAGGTTTTCGAATCTAAACTAATATTTGATTAAAATGATCTTATATCAACTGGAAACTACCAAAAGATAACATTGAACTCATTCAAATTTCCTTCTCTCTTTTATCCCCATTTCTCTGAATCCAAACGAATCCCGACTATAAACAACTGGCATTGATCCATAAGCAAGTAATTAATCTATAAAAATGTGCAGATAAGCAGTAGCAACTGAAATCTCAAATTTCACTTTCACGCATTTTTCCTAAGAAACAAACAACAAATTACTCGAAAGGAAAAAAAATTCTAAAACTGACCTTTACTATTACCATTATTATCAGCAGAGATGTAATAGTGAACGAAAACAGTCACAACAAGCACAAGAGAGAGAATAACAATGAGAGAGCCGATGGAGATCCGGCAGCTCTTGTCGACGCGTCCCGATCGGCGCCATCGAGCCACCTTGTTCCCGGTACCTCCACCTCCTCGAAACCCAATGGCCACGTGCTCTGTCGTCGTTCCATTACAGTAGTGGTACTGTTGCCTGTACTGACCCATTCTCGCATTTTAATCTCCTCTGTTTCTCTCTAGTTAGCTCACTGCCTTCTAGAGAGATAGAATATATATATATATATATGTATATTATGTTTGATTGTGTTTATATGTAAAGAGGGCAAAAAAAGAAAGGATTTGAAGTGTGAAATAAGAAATGTATTTTTTAAGTTTTATTTTAAAAAAATATTTGTTTTATTAGCCGGCGAAGGACGGATCGGAGAACGGGGCGGCGGGGGAGGGAGATCAGGTTTTCGGCTTTCATAGAATTCTCTTGAAATTACTAAATTGACTTTTTTTTTTTTTTTTATTGAGTCGGTTAGGTTTTTTCTAAAAATATTTCACCATCGGATGGATTATGTTATATTGGATTTAAAAATTTTTAATATGATATTTAAATTATAAATATATTAATTAATATTATATTTATATTTAATTTAATTAATTTTAAATAATAATATGTAATAAATAAAAATAATTTTTTTAAATATTATATTAATTAATATATTTATAATTTATTTATTATATTAAATTTTTTTTAAATTGATATATCATATTATATATTTTATTATAATTTAATAATAATTTACTTTTAAAGATTTTTGGATATTGAATGGAAAAAATGATAGATTTTACTATGTTAAACTAAAATTTGAAACTTAATTTGGTAGGTAAGGATATAGGAGTTGTTTTTTGTTAACCTAAACATTTCCCAATGTGAAAGAATACATAAATTTTGAGTAAAAAATAATTCTAGAGGTGATAACCGTTTAATTTAGTTTTATTCGGTTATTTCAGTTAATAAATAATATTATAATTTTTTTTAAAGTCAATTCAAATCTAAATCAAATATTTTTTTGAAATTGATCTAAATCAAAGTTTATAAATTCGATTTATTAGATTTTAAAATTTTTTATATTATTTTAATATAATTTTAATATATTTAAATAGATTTAGATGTAAAATAATATTTTATTTTATAAAAAATTAAAATATATATAAACTAATAAAAATATATATTTCGATTTCGTTTTTTACTTTTTGATTCGAAATCTTATTCAAACCTCATTGTTAAGGGTATTTTTAGGTTTATAAGGTAAATTGATTTTTTCTCTCAATAAAGACTCTCAGTAGATAGATAAGAGTATTATTGACTTTTAAGTCAACCTAACATGTAAAATGCCATATCAACTCGATTATATTACTATCTTACCTCATAGACCCCTCACCTTTCGCCTATAAATAAAGTCATATAGGTACTATCTATCAAATCTAACTTTTTTCTTTACTTTTCTATTTTTTTCTTTTTCTGACTTCCTCTAGCCGACCTCTAACTTGAGCATCGGAGCTCAAATACAAGAAACACCTCCCTACATTTGCTCTTAACCACTCTTTTTTCTTCTTATCATTTCAGAGTCTTGACTCGCACTCGGAGCTCGACGCCAACTAGGGGTGTAATCAAGCCGAGTCGAGCTAATACAGTGAGAAGCTCGAGCTCGACTCCCAACTCGCGGCTCGATACTTGACTTGAACTCGATCGAGTTTCATTTTCCTAACTCGAGCTCGATTTGTGATCGAATTCGAACTACTCGAACTTGCTTGATTAAGCTCAAAAATATGTAAAAATAAGCTCGATTCTTATACTCAACAAGAGCTCGATTATTTGTGCTCCAGTTCGAGCTCGAATTTGAGATATTTTATTAATTAAAAATAATAAAAAAAATTAAATATAAAAGCTCGATTAGGCTCGCGAGCTACTCAAGCTGAGTATAAGAATACTCGAACTCGAGTCGATCGATAAGTAGAACTACTCGAGCTTGAGCTCAACTCGATAATAATCGAACCGAATTCGAGTTTTATTCGAATCGAACCCAAGTAGCTTGCGAGTACTAATGTATCATTTACACCCCTAGCGCCAACATTTGACGTGTCAAATAGGAGGTATATTTCTTAGTCAAGCTAAACATTATGCCACCAAGAAAGAAAGCCAACAAGGAAGAAGAACCAACTGTCCCAACTAGGACAGAAACCCATAATAACCAACCTATGGACAAACTTGCATTCACACAAGCAAGATTAACCATAAAGCAATTCCAAACCTTGATCGAACAAATCTAAGTCCTAAAACAAATGGTCCAAAGTATAACATGACCCTAAGCTTTAAAAGTACCTGACTTAGTCACCCTTGGTAGACAACCAGTAAAAAGATAACCAAGTTATAAGAAAGTCAATGCTTATTCAGTTTCTAGGAAAAAAAAACATGGTACTCTAGCCATTTATTACCATTATCCCAGCCACAACTCCACCTATGCAACCACAACAAATATCCAAATAGATTGAGCAAAAACCTAAGCTGAACAGAGATTTAGAGGCTAAAATGCAGGCTATGGAAAAAGAGTAGAAAGGAAAAGCTATCATTTTTTAGGACGAGCTGAAATTCCTAGAAATCTTGCCTTTTACTCAGGAGATTGACAGGACTATGCCCCCAAAAAGATTTAAAATGCTAATTTTGGAGACCTACGATGGTACCTTTGATCCCTTTAATCATTTAAAACTTTATAAAACTAACATGATGATGTAGGGTGCAGAAGATGCCCTAATTTGTAAAGGATTAGCTATAACCCTTTAAGGGGTAGCTCGATCTTGGTATTATAGCCTTAAATCGAAATGGATCACTACATTTAATCGACCACTCTTTTCTCTTTCATTTCGTTGCAATAGAAGAACTAAGAAAACTACCTTAAGCCTGATGTCAATCTATCAAGGCATAAATGAGTTTTTAAAATACCACGTTACTCTTTTTAATGCATAAGCTCTATAAGTGAAAGATTTAGAGCAAACAACCATTGTAGCCACTTTAATTAGTGGATTCAGTGACAGAAAGTATAACCTGAAGCTTACCTTACCTCTAGAGCCACCAAAGACGTTAGTTGATGTTTTACTTGTGGCCAAAAAATACATAAATGCTAAATCTATTATGAAAAACAGCTAAAGTAAAAGAGGCTCATCCTTTTTCTTCGATAACCTAGGTAAGAAAAGCTTATATCCCCTCTTTGGCAGAAAAAAAGGTAAAAAATTCTACAATGCTCCTCCAAGAGAGATACGACATAAAATTAAGAGCCCGAGTAAAGAAAGGAATAACATTGTACTAAATACCTCATGAGAGATGATTTTGATATAAATAGAAAGAGACCTAGAGCTTAGATGATCGAAACGGTTGAGGTAAAACACAATGAGGGACCTAACCAAAAGGTACACCTTTCATCAAAACATCGATTACAACACAGGGGACCATGTCAACCTGAAGAATGAGATAGAAAGTTTGATTAGGAAAGGTCGGTTAGAAAGATTTATGGATCAACGAAGACAAGGCCAAGGTAGATAAACTATAGAAAAGGGATAACAGAGAAGAGCCAATGAGGAATCATAGGGACAGATAGGATGGAATGAGGATGGAAATCGAAGAAATGAGTAAAAAAAATAGGCTAAGTAGTAGATAACAGGCCTATTACAAGCATAATTAATATAATCAACAAGAGAAGTTCCACATTGACCAATAAAAAGTTTGACCAGGGAATTATCATGGTCATAAGGTCCTCGACCAAGAAAGAGAAAAGTTAAAAAGATGAAATGATCTCTATCACATCGAAAGACATGGAAGGAATCCAATTATCATATAATGACGCTATTATAATCACCATTATTTTATATAATTATGTGGTAAAAAGGATTTTGTTTGACAATGGGAGCTTGACTGATGTCTTGTACTACACCACAATGTTGAAAATGAGAATCAGAGAAAAGATGTTGAAGCCATTCACTACCACGTTAATTGGCTTTGAGAATGAATAGGTGCTGGTAAAATGATCAATATAGTTGTCAATCACATTAGGCAGTGAACCAAAGAGCATCACCTCAATTATTGAGTTTGTGGTAATATATGTGCCTTTAGCCTTCAACATGATACTAGGCTAACCTAGTCAGTCTGTTAAGCAGCTAATTATCTCAGCTTCTCACTGAAAGATCAAATTTTCAACACCAAATGAGGTTAGAAAGGTCAAAAGAGACCAGTCTATAGTGTAACAATGTTACATCACAATAATAAGAGGTAAGACTGGGAAGTAGATTAATAGTTTAGTTAGGGAAGAAGAGCTAGAAAAGACAAAAGAGATCGACATAAAGATCCGAGAAGTGAAAGAAATAAATCAAAATGATCTTGTTTAGAAGCAGTAAGAAAGTGACGAAAAAGAAGTGCACTCTTAAGCCACTGTAGATCTTTCATTTAGTTTAGGGTTTAAGTCAATTAGGCCCGATTCAATCTTAGGTCCAAAGGGTCTGAACCAATCAGGCTCGAACCTGATTCATGCTCAGTTGTAGAATTTTGTATAGTTCATTTTTTTTTACTTTATTTGTTATTTTGAATTTTATCTACATATTTTTTTTGTTTTATATATTTATTTATTTTTATTGTTGTTTATCTTTTGATTTAATTTAATCATTCGATTTTATTTATTTATTTATTTATTTATCATTTTTATTTTTATTTTTATTTTTTATTCTTTATTTTTATTTTTTTGTTATCTGTATAATTTTTTTTTTGTTTTTATCTTTGGAGTTTATTTAGTTATATTTATCATGTTAATTATCTAATTATTTGTATAAAAAAATTGAAAAAAAAGAGAAAAAGTCATAAATGGTTGAAATTTGATTACAAGAAGATTGGTTGGTGATGAAGATGAAATTGGATCATGATCCTAAGTGATAATTCATATTATTTTTGAAATTAAACAAAAATTTTTTTGGCAAATAAAACTCAGTCCCAATTTGGTAATGAGATAGGCTTTTCTTGAAGAACTTGATACATATCAAAATATAATCAAGCTAGGACATTTTTTTATATAAAAAGAGGGCAATCAGAGATAGTAAACAAGGTGAACAATTAGAGAGAAATGCATAGGCAAATAAAAAATTCAAGAGCCATTTCTTTTGGGTAATAGGGTTAAATTTTAGGTAATGCATTGGTTTTGGGGTTTGAAGGATTTTAAAAGTGATTTTGAAAGAAAATTCATAGGCAAATGGGAAGCCCAAAGTTATCACAAGGTATAACTAAAATATTTCTTTGTTTTTGAAAAAATCTAGAAAATTTTTAGATTCTAGTGATATTCAAGTTTTTTGATGACTATTTTAACTAAAATACCCATAATCCGATAGCAAATCCCAAAATTCGGTATCTGAACCCAAAATCCAACAACGTCCCTAGATTTTAGTAGGTGATTAACAAAATTTTCAGTGAGCATTTGCAAAATTCGACATCGATTTTTGCTTTTAGAGTGAGAAGCTATGAAAATAGAGAGAAAGAGAGAGAGACCAAAAGATATTTGAAGATAGGAACCAAAATTTTAAACTTTTATAGTCCTTTGAAACAGCACTATTTTAAGCTTGCAAATTTTTTTTAAAGATCTGCGCATTTTATCAAAAGACTAACTTGACCTGCATGAAACTCAACTTGTGACCCGATCTCCAGCTACCATAAAGCAAGCCGAGTCAAGCCACTCTCCAACCATTCCAATTGCCCTTGGTTCCTATAGCCAAGTCGTAATTTAAGCCGAGCCGAGCTAAGCTATCCTTTTTTTTTTTGGTATTTTTTTGTTTATTTATTTAAATTCTATTTTAATTTATAATTGATTTTAGTTGTTATTTGTTTCAATTTATTTATTTATGTATTTTCATTTTAGTTATGTAAATTTTATTTGTTTTAATTGATTTTTCTAAAAAAAAATTTTTTTTCATAACAAATCCATAAATCCTACCAAACGATTGAAGGATTTTTTATAGGTTTAGAAATTTTTAAATTATGAATTTTGCTAAATGATTGAAGAATTTCATATAAATTTTTTTGAAAATAAATTATTTTTTTTATCTTACCAAACGATTTAAGGGTTTAAATATCAAATTAAGTCCTACCAAATGATTAAAGGAATTAATTAATTTTTGAAAAAAATAATTTTTCAATCCTACCAAATGATTTGAAATTTTAAATTTTTAAATTAAATCTTATCAAACTATTAGAAGATTTAATGATTCTTTTTTTTTTTAATTTCATGGAAATATTTATATAAAAATCCCACCAAATAATTAGGGGATATGTATCGACATAAAATCCTATCAAATGATTAGAGAATTTTATTAATTATTTTTAAAAATAATTTCTTAAAAAAATATATTAACAAATCTAACGGCAGAGCTTCTTCAGAGTAGGATAGGAGTCTTGAGGTGAAGAAATTATTTTAAATTACTAACAAACGATTGGAGTAACTTTAAAACCAATTTTCTAATAATAAATTTACTTGGTAAAATTACAAATATATTTTAAGACTTGGATAACAAGAAATCAAACTAATATTGTCCTTTTGATAAGCGTTGTGAGGGTGTTATAACTTTTTCACATGTAACTACACTCTTGAACTTAGATCTAATTTTATGGACTAGAATCTACTTGTTAAAGATACCTAAGTCAAGCTTTGGACATCTTTTTAAAATGAGGCAGATTCTGTTAGGTGATCAATCGCACCTAAATAAAAACAAAAGATTGATGGCAACTCTTTTAAGTCATATCTAGCGATAGATTTACAGATCTATATGTTATGATAGCCACTTTAAGCTATTAAGCTATATACTTGTACAAGCTACAAACTTTTATAATTTTCAAACAAATTTATAGAAGCCAAGCTCTTAAACCGAAACATACACATTTGTCAGCAGAACTGAGCTATTAAGCTGGTTAAGAGAAAATTCAAAATACAAATTTACATTTTGATTCAGTTCTACTTTTTTACTATATACCATTTTACTAACAACAAACACATACACATTTCTCAATAGGATTGAGCTATTAAGCTAGCTAAGAGAAAATTTAAAATACAAATCTACATTTTGATTTAGTTCTACTTTATTATTATATGCCATTCTACAAAAAACAAAAAACTAACTCTCATGTTGGGATCTATCCTTTTTGGAGGAAATAGTCTTGACCTGATTGAACAAAATGAAATAATTAACTAAAGACTTGAGATCGATGATAATAGACCAAACTAACAAAAGAACTCATCTTTGTACTATTTTAGGAAAACAATGCCAACCTATTTGCATGGTCCCTATCCGATATACTAGGGATGGATCCTGAGATGATGGTTCATAAGTTACATATCGACCCAAACATTAAGCCAGTTTAATTAAAGAAAAGGACCTTTGCCCTAGAAGGTAAAAGGCTATTGAGGAAAAGGTTGGCAAACTGTTACAAGCAAGCTTCATCAAGAAAGTATATTACCTCGATTGGATAACCAATGTAGTCATGGTAAAAAAGTACAATAAAAAATGGAAAATGTGTATCGACTTTACCGATCTTAATAAAACCTATCTAAAAGATAACTTTTCTCTCCCTAGTATAAATCGTCTGGTTAATAATAGCACCAGAAACTGTCTGCTCAGCTTCATAGACGCTTATTGAGGCTATAATCAAATCAAAATGCTAAAGAAAGACAAGGAAAAATTAGCCTTTATAACAGAAAAAAGGCTTGTATTGTTATAAAGTTATGCCTTTCAGCCTGAGGAAATATAACATGAAACTCAACTTGAGCAAATACGTTTTAGAGTCACGTTGGTTAAGTTCCTTGGTTATATGATCAATAAAAGAGGCATAGAGGGAAATCCAATAAAAGTTTAGGCCATCTTAGATATGAAAGTACCAACCATAGTTAAAGAGGTGCAAAGATTAACTAGAAAAAAGTTGCCTTGAACAAATTTATGTTAAGGTCGACAGAACATTGTATATTATTTTTCAAAATCTTTAGGAACATTTTAGACTTCGGATAGACTCTTTAATGTAAGAAAGCATTTAAAAAGCTTAAGGAGTTTGTTTCCTCCCTTCTTATTCTCTCTAAACTAAGATTTGATGAGGTATTGTATTTATACCAGATTGTAATCAACTAGGCTATTAGCTCGGTATTGGTAAGGAAGGAAGAAAGAAGGTAAAGGCTAATGTACTTTGTGAGTAAAGTAGTGACAATGTCAAAAATAAACTATGTCAAGAAAGAAAAATTGGACTATGTAATAGTCATGTTGGCTAGAAAACTTAGGCCATACTTTTAAGCTCTTACAATTCACATCTTGGCTAACCAACCACTCAAGCAAATTCTGTAAAAGCTAGAACTATCAAGAAGGCTAATCAAATAAATAGTAAAACTCAGTGAATATGACCTGTACATAGTTGGTAAAAATCCTAAGTGCTAGAAGACTTTGTTATGAAATATACCTTGACTAGAATTGATGAATAGCTCACTGAGGCTAAAGAGATCAGGGAAGAAGAAATGTGAAAACTTTTCGTTGATGGGTCAACCACTAGTTATAAAAGTGAGGCTAGCTTAATTCTAACCAATCTAAAAGATTTACAACTTTAATATATCTTAAAGTTTTGGTTAAAAGCCTTAAAAAATGAGGCTGAATATGAAGCCCTAATTACCGACCTAAGATTTGTGACCAAGCTGAATGTGAAAAACATCATTATATATAGTGACTCCTAGCTAATGGTTGGTCAAATAAATGGAAAATTTAGAGGTAAGGAAAAAGAAAAAAAGAAGTACTTAGATAAAGCATTAATTTCTTCTAGCCACTTTCTTAAAGTTGGGGTCAGAAAAATACCAAGGTCAAAAAACACACTGGCCAATTCATTGTCTAAGTTAGCCTTGAGAATGATGACAGAGAGCTCAACTCATGTTATGGTGAAAGAGCTAGCACAAAAAAGTATAAAAGAGAAATTGGTCGGACAGATTGAAAAGAAAGAATTGTGGATAACTTTGATCAAAACATACCTGACAATGAAAGAACTACCTTAAGATAAAGTCCGATCTAAAGCTCTAATAGGAAAGCCTTTTAGTGTACCATGATCAATGAGAAATTATACATGATATCTTTTAGTTTGCCCTAACTGAGATAGGTAGATGATCAATAGGCAAACTATGTATTCAGGGAAATACATAAGGGAATTTATGGCAATCACCTTGGACCTCGGTCACTTACCTATAAGGTACTTAGATAGGCCTATTATTGGCCAATTATTAGAAATGATATAATTGACTTGGTGAAGAAATGTGATAAATGCCAGAGATTTACCGATGTACAACATCTTTCATTAATTGAGCCGATCCCTATTATCAGTCATTGGCCTTTTATGCAATAAGAAATGATGTCCTTGAACCCTTTACCCCTATAATAGAACAAAGAATATTTGTAATAATACCAGTAGAATACTTTATAAAATGGCTTGAAGCTGAGGCCCTAGCTACAATAATAAAAGCTCAAGTTGAAAAGTTTATTTGGAGGAACATAGTCTGCAAGTTTAGTCTACCTCGATCCTTAATAACAAAGAATGGTAAACAATTTAATAATCCAAGGTTCAAAGAGTGGTATGCAAACCTTCATATTAATTTAAGTTTCACCTTGGCCACCCACTCCCAATCTAATGAATAGGCTGAGGTGACTAAAAAATCTCTATTAGAAGCACTCAAAAAGAAGCTAAACTAAGCTAAAGGCAAATAGGCCGATGAGCTACCCAATGTATTATGAGCCCTCAGAACCACCACTAAAGTTTCTACTAGAGAAACACCATTCTATTTAGCATTTGGCATAGAGGCCGTGGTGTTTACGAAAATTAGGCTACCAAGCTTACAAGTTGAGCTCAATCAGAAAAAGGGAATGAGGAAGCCCTAAAGGCTAATATGGATTTGAATGAGGAACAAGAGATATAGCTCTGGCTATAATAGTAACCTACTAACAAAAATGTAGCTAACTTCTATAATAAAAAAGTTTGATATAAAAATATAAAGAAATGTGACTTGGTACTTAGAAAGGTGGAAGGTTTAAGAGTCAACAACCAAAGTGAAAAATTAGCCTCAAACTGGGAAAGCCCTTACATTGTTAAAAAGATTGTCCATGACGTGACCTACAAATTGTAAGACATGAATAGCAATTCCATTTCGAGGATATGGAATGTAGACAACCTTAAAGTTTACTACCAATAAAAGATGTAAAGCCAAGCTCACATTTGTAAACTTGAAGAATACTTGTTGAATAAAAATCATAATTACTAATAATTTGTTCAACCTAATTCTTAGTTAAATTTCTACTCAATCTTCTTAAAACAAATCCTGAGGAACATATTTTAATCGAGCTGGCACTTAAATAATTAAAATAAATTTATCAAATTGGATCCTTAAGTTAATTTAATGCATCCTCAAGTTAACTTATTAAATTTATTAAGCTGATCTCATTATCTTATCCTAGCTAGAACTTAAAATGTTTACTTTGATCATTTGAAAATAACAATCAAGCAAAAGGTAAAAACAAAGCTAAAACTTAAATAAAAATATTTGTATTGATCATGATAGAATTTCATCAAAATGATTACAAGTTGATAGAAGTTTTGGTGAGTGAATTGATTCGAGGTCATTACAAAAACTTAACCTCTCATTTAAACCAAAAAATTTTAAAAATAAAAAAAAAAAACTACCATTCTCTTTAGTCTCCCTCTTCTTAACAGTAGTAGACCCTTCTTTAGCTTCAAGCTAAAATGACATTAAGTTAAGGGCATGACTGAGTCCTTATCCTCGTCTTCATCATCCTCTTCCTATTCTTCTTTAGACTAGACAAGAGATTTGGTCTTAAGGTTGTCCAGCTGATGTTAGAAAGGTCGAGGTTTAGACTCACATACTTGAATAGCACCTTGTCTTTACATTGCTTGAAGGCACTGAAGATGTTCTCCCAAGAGAATTTGGCTTGAAGATCAAAATACCTTTAGGAAGCCATGAACTCCTAAATGATTTCTTCCTTACCCTCTTACTTGGCCTTCTTCCTAGCCTTCCACTCAGCCTTAAGCTTAAACCCTAGCTTGGTAATCTCAACTTAAGCCTCATTAAGTTTGAGCTTGGCCTGTTCCTTTATGAACTTTGTTAAGGCTTTTTGGACTTGTATTTTTTCTAACTTATCACTAAGTCTTCAACCTTCTTCTTTTACTTATTTTTTTTATGTAAGATAGAGAGACTAGCCCAAAACTTGATAATCACATCGTTATTTTTGTAATTTTCTTGAGCAAATTTTTTGAGGCCTTGTTCAGACTCCAGAAAGCAGGCTAGAGCTTGGTAGGTATGGTGCATCACTGGCTACATTAAAAGGAATAGCTAGAAGTTTCTCTAAAACTACAAAAAAAAAAAAATTGAGCTTATACTTGGAAAATAGTGACATCCATCAAACAATATAAATATTGAGCAAAAAGATAACTTACTTATTTAAGGGATTATAATCTTCATGAAATTTTTGGCCATGCCAGCATTCTCAAGGAGATTCTCACTAGTGTCATACTCTAGGCCAACAGAGAAGCATTTTAAGATGGGTCTCAAAATTTAGACCTTAAGATTTACTAGGGAAGAAGAGGTCTCAGTCTTCTACTTTTTTAAGGGAAGGGCCTCCCAACCCATCATCACCTTTTGCTTATCTTTGGTGCCAATATAAGCCTGAGCTATAGAGCTCGACTTTTAAAAAATGAATAGATCAATTATTTTAATTTCCTCTAGAGGTAGCTCTGAGTTAAACAGGATATTTTTGGCCTTTTTTCAACCATGCTTGGTGAAAGAATTCTAGTTAAGTCAAAGGACTTTAATAGCTGGGTGTTGTCAAACATATTTGCAGGATGAGCTAAGTGTTAAAAAAAAATTTTACAAAACCAAGTAACCTACGAGGTTACCTTAAATCTACCACAATATTTAGTTTGATTCACTACCTCGGGGGAAATCAGCTCGTATGCATCTATGACCAACTTTTCCCTCTTAGTGAACTCTAAAATCTGATCTTAAGCATTAAGGTTGTTCATAGTGAGAGGAGTGGGTTCATCGTAAAACTTCTCGGGCTTATTCAAAATTTCTCATACCTCAGGCTCATTATTTTTATTTTTATTTTCTTTATGAATATAAAGGAAGAGTAGCTTTTAATTTTTTATTGAGTTCAGGCAGTCCGCAAATATCTTTTTAGTTGTACGAACTATGATGTATAACCACATTTTATCGTATGGATGTTTCTTAACTTAAAAGAACTCTCTAAATAGAGGAAAAGAAAGAAGAATACATGGGTTTTTACAAGGAATAATGAAAGCTAGCATGTACTAAAAAAAATTTAGAGTGAGTTAAGTGATAATTTAATTATAAGAAAAAAAAACTCAACAACAAAAAGATATAGAAGGAACCTCAAACGAGTTACTATGGAATCCTAATATTCCCAAAGTTGGTGACCTTTAAGGGTAGTAATGACCTAGTCCTTGGTGGTCGGCATTGATACATTGTACCTTTCATTTGGAAAGCCAAGGTTAACTCTCAAAGATTAAACATGATGAATAGAGCACATGTTAAAGAAGTCCCAAAAATTAGCCTTGCCTTTTAAGGTCTTCATCATGTCCTTGCAGTTTAAACTTAAGGAATAAGAGTAAAGAAAGGGACTTGAGCCAAGGCCTTTAAGTTTGAGAAGGATTTCTCCTTACCTTCACTTTTTTTTGACCTAGTTGGTTTCCCCCTCTTGCTCTTTTTTGGAACCCTCCTCATCATCAGAATCTTCATTGTCAAAAGACTTGAACTCTTAAATAAGAGTAGGATTCTGAATAGGAACAATGATAAAAACATCATGATGTTAGAAAAAGAAAAAGGGTAGAGAAACTCCTCAAATAGAAAAGAGAAATAAGGGATGTCAACTAGAGCTTGCTTAGTAGAATAAGGGACATAGAACGAAAAAATAAAAAATATGACCTTAGAAAAAGGAATATCAGAAAAAAAAGAAGAGAGGTTAGCCAAACAGCAAAACTGGCCTTAGACACTAGAATTTGGGGGTTTTCATGCTCAAAATCTGTAGTAGCCACTAGATCATTTATGCTTTAAGAGACTTGATCTCCCTTAGCGTGGGCGCTATCTTCAATCATGTTTTTCTCTTCCTTGATTATTGGGTTCAGTTCGAAAGTAACCTTGGAATAGTCATTTCTTGTAATGACAGAAGGGACCATTTCGTTGTCCTTTCTACCACTGAGCCGACCTCCCTTAGGAGCTATCTCTTAACTTCTCGAACTTCCAAAGCTTGCATTAAAAGACATTATAAAAGAAAAGAAAAAAATGTATTAAAATGAAAAAAAAGAAAGAAGGTTAGATAAAAGAAAGTGAGAACTCTAAAGTCAATAAAAATAGGTCAGTTTGACAATAAAAAGATAGTAAGGTGAAAAATGAAGGCCCCAAAAAGCCCTTTATATAGCCAACATTGAGATCAGATGAATGCTCCAGATTGTACCACATGTTTGAACGATTATCATGGATGACTTTTCGTATTCCTAGCTTTGGATTTTTACCACTTAAATACCTCTCTCCTTATTACATTTGATTTTTGAATAGTAAAGGGGCAAATCGATCATTTTACCTATTCAAATTGAGTAAATCGATTACAAAACCCAGGCTAAACCGACCAAACGAACCAATCATCAAGTCAACCTTATATCAGACCTGAGAATTAAACTCTCACACCAATAAAAAACATTAATCTCAAATCGGACATATGAGTTACATTAATAATTACTCATAAGCTCACTTAGCTTAACCTTAGGTTGCTTAAACACAAGGTCACTTACCTCAGCAACCCCAGAATGGACTAGTTAAGCGTATAGCCTGAAACTCATGCTCGAGACTAAGCTTGGCAACTTTAACCATACAACAAGTTGGCACACTCCAAAATGGCTATGATTAGACTTCACAGCTCACAATCAATCATAAACATTTTTTACTTGACTCTCACATCAGCCCCAAGAATATTTAACCTCGACAATGTAAGGTTAGGCCCGAGGCATAAAATTTCAAAACCATGCTTAAAAAACTCAAGGTCAGACTAGTGAACATGTATGCCAAAAGAACTTAATTAGGCACCTATCAGTCTAATACTTAGACTACTTGGTAGGGGACAAAATGTTAGAGGTATTTTTGGGTTCAAAGGGCAAATTGATCTTTTTCCTCATTAGAGATTGTCAGCAGACAATCAGGGGTATTTTTGAATTTTGGGCTGACCTGACATGTACAGTACCATGTCAACTCGACTACGTCATTATCTTATCCCGCAAACCCCTCGCCTTCCTCCTATAAATAGTGCCACCCAGGTACTATCTATCCAATCTAACTTTTTCCTTTACTTCCTTATTTTCCTTTTCTTTCAATCTTCTCTAATCGACCTTTGACTTAAGAGTCGGAGTGTAAACGTGGGGAACATCCCCTATCTTTGCTCTTAACCGCTCTCTTTCCTTTTTGTGATTTTAGGATCCTAACCCTTACCTCGAAAGTCGATGCCAACATTTATATATACATTTAAATCCAAACTTTATCCAAATCAAATGAAAAAATGAATCTAAACTAAATAGAACACTATAATTTTAAACCAATTTTTAATTTTCTCAATTTTTTTCACTTCTATACAATATTGGCTTTTGAACTTTCATAGAATTGATCACTAAAGCTAATAATAATATCAAAATCATTCTACTTGCCTTACTACATCCTAGCTAGGAAATGTGCATCAAATATTTTTAATGACATTTTACAATATTTGATTATATGCATTAAAGATATAGTCTCTGAGGTACCTTACAATATTTGATTACATCTTATGACATCCAAAATCTTATATAATATTTTATAATATTTGATTACACCTTAGGACATAGAATTTGGTATCATTAATCTACGTCCTAAGGTGATTTATCATTAAAAAATATTGTTCCCAATATTTAATGCATGCCTTAAAGTGATTTAAAAATCTAAAATCTAAAATTAATTTAGCTATAATCAAATATTGTAAATAATAATAAATTCAAATTTTAACTCAGTTGATTCATATAGCCATCTTATGAGATAATATTAGAAGTTTAAATAATTATAATATAACAATTGGAATATAAAGGCAAATTGAAACATTGTATATATAGTTATTAGGGCAAAACGCTTACATAAAAATGTGGGTACTCGCATACTATAAGAAGAAAGAATGGAAAAATTAACATCAATATCCATGAAACTAAAATAAATTGCATTGATTCATCCAAAACATCACGCAATGCTAACATTACACCCAAAACTTCAATTCTTTATTGATAGATATGAACAAATGGTATCTACCATAAGCATAAAAATTTATACTTTGTTAGTAAAATCAAGGCGTTGAACACAATATAATTATACTTATAGCATAATTGTGATCTTCTTATCGTTTTCTAGTTGTATCTCTTGTAAAACTATGGAACCTTCAATCATAAATGATAATGGCTTCAAGACGTGTTGCTAGTGATGGTGCCACGTAGAAGAATGAAAAATTTTAAAAGTTCTTTGAGTCTATAATGCTATCAATTAATTTTTTAAATATATTTTCCAAAATAAATGAATGGCCCCTAAAGATAATATAATTATTTTATTTTTATTTTTAAATTTCTAACTTACTAAATTTTTTAAAAATCTTAAGAGAATTATTTATTTTTCAAGTTTAATAAAAATTTAAACTATCATTACTAAAATAAATTTTGCATAATTGAATATATTTGTAAAGTGTGAAATTTTTTTATAGAATAATTTATTTACAGTGTTATTAATTAAATAGTTTAAATACTTTAATACTAAATAAATGACAATGTATATAAATTTTTAAGTAAAACTTGTGAAGTTTGTAACTGAAAACGGTTTATACATCATGAGAACTATGACTAAAAGTCAAAACTAAAACTACAATCTAAATAAGAGCTCATCTAATATACTATCTATATGTAAGTTTTGAAAATTTTATCAAGTTACATATCATTGTTCTATTTTAAATAAAAATATTTGAGTTTCCTTCATTTTTAATAGTTATATTTTTTATTTCAATATTTAAATTTTTTATGTATGTTTTTTATGATTACAATATGAAATGTTATATTTTACATATGTTTTCACAACTTTTGATAAAATAATATCATATTATATGCTAAATAAAAATTTTCAAATTACAATTTTATTTTTGTATAGCCCCCTTTAACTTGAAATCTTAGGTTTGCTATTGCCTGTTGCAAAAGTCACTTTCTTAAAGACTTATTTCATCTTTACCAATTATGGCAAGTAAGAAAGGTTGAATCAAATAGCCTCCAAGATACAATAAAGCCTATGTTTGGTTTATGATTGCATTAAAATTTTAGCTTTTCATACTCATTTTTAGTGCAATTTAATTCATATTTTGGCTTGTTCCTTAGGATTTTTGGCAAAATTACTCCTAAATTCACATTTATCTCATGTGTAGGTACAAATTATGAAATTGTGGAATTTTGGATAATTTTGATGCATTTTTTTGGAGGATTTTTGGTGTAATTTGTGCAAGTGGCCTAAACTAGTTCAATAAGCAAAATTGACATTGAGGGAGTTTCCTAGATTTTTTTGCACATATTTTTAGTATTAATTTCATAATTTTTGTAGGATAAATATATTAATAAAGTCTTTGGAAATTTTTTGGAGAAAAAAAAAGAAACAAATATGAAGAATGAATGAAGGATGCTTAGACGTGCATGGTACATGAATTGAAAACCAAAAGTGCAAAAAGTTAGTTGGGAATTGGGATTAAAGGCACCAAAGAGCTAAGCTAAGTTGGCAATTTAAAGTGATTTCATTGGCTACAACTTGGACTTTTTGAAAGTGAAAAAATGCATGAAGAAAAGATTGCAAACTAGTGAAGAGTTTTAAAGCCAAATAGGCATGCACCAAGTGTAGAAGCAAGAAAGAAAGAAGTCTCCAGAAGCTCGCCTCATTGAAGATATTTTTAAGAGAGTTTTTAGGGATCCATTCATTACTCTTATGCTTATAAATATGAGTGGAGCGAGCCATTTTAAAGAGACTTTAGCTTAGGATTTTATTTCTTTTATTCTTTAATTTTTGCACTTTCCTTTACTACATTTTACTTTCTTAGCAAACGAACAGCCCTTGATCTTCATGTTTTTCTATTGATGTTGATTGAAATTTTACATTTTCTTAAGTATTTTTCAATTTTCTTTATGATTTTGGCAATGAAACTTGCAAATTTTATTAATTTCTAGCTCAAATCTACTGATTTTTTATTGATACTCAAATTTATTTTTGAATCTACTAGTTCTGACCTACCTATGGTTTTTCTATAATAATTCATTCAAATCTTACTTGTTTTTGTTCAAGTTTTTGGTCATAGTTTAATAATTCAATTAGCTACAACATATTAAAAATTCAACCTCAAATTCACACCATAGTATTCTGGATCCATCTTGGAAGATTCATCTAGATGTAGGTGATAAGTGCAAGTTAGATGTGTTCAATCAAGTTTGGTATGGAACTGCTCTCTCCTTGGTGAGTTGTTTGCCTTCTTTTCACCATAAATCCTTAGTTTTAATTATTTACTTGTTGATTCTTACTTGATTCAGTTTATTTTTTTACATTTCATTACTATTTAGATCATTTTCTTAGATGATATTTTGATTTTTTTAGATTCTACATCTATTTTGAAGTTGAGTTTGTTGAGATGATTTTTTTATTGAACCATGTTATTTTCTTATTAATTTAGGTATTTAACTCATAATTATTTGTATATAATTATAGATGGAATTTTTTTCTCTTAAAATTCTTGCATATTTAGTGCATATTTTAATTTTTTTGTACTGTTTGTGTATTTTTCTACATATTTTCTTATGCCTTTAATTCTTCATTTAGTCATTTCATCTTCTATATGAATTCCAAATTAGGTGTAGATTCATTTGTGCAAAGTAGAAGTTCAAAACAATGAAATCAAAAATTAGTTTCCAGCTATGGTTATTCTTTGCATTTCTAGTTTGACATGTTGCTTGGTTAAGCTTTCTTCTACATTTAGTTCATTTTTTTCCACTTTAGATGAAGTGTTCATACATGCTATTTAGGGGTTGTTTCAAAACTTGTTTAGCCTTAGGAAGGTTTTATATTTAGCTTTCATTTCCATAATGTAGTTTCATGCTTACGTAAATTTTGCAATTTAGTTTACGCCTGATGTGCACATTTTGCATTTTAGTCTAGTTATTATGTGTCTTTACATTTTAGGACTAGTTATAATTTTTCATTTGCATTTTATTCATTGTTTTCCATGTCTTAATTTTTTTTACTTGGTTTTAATTGATTACTTGTATTTTTTAGTAGAATTTCAATTGATTTTTATTATTTGGCATATTAGTTTTTTTTATTTCTTAATTTTGCCTTAGTTAATTTTTCATTTCCTCATGTATATTCTTTAATTGAACTAACTTTAGTAAAAGTAGAGTAATAACCAATACTTAGCTTTAGAAGTTCTGCCTAATCTCTGTGGAATCGACATTCAAATGAAAAGTCACTTTTACTGCTTTTCGGCCTATTAACTTGCAGATTTTTTTGTATCAGTTTACTTTGTACTAGAAAAACCAAACTACTAAACACTTCTTTGTGAGAGATAGAAATCCCTTGTCTTTAACAAGGTTTTTTGTGGTAAACAATACTAAAGAAACTAACCTTTATAGAGAGAAAATGAGAGAAAAGAGAAGTAGAAAAGAACTTCTAAACATATCAAAATGAACTCACAACATTCTTTATTTACGGTGTTTTTATCCTAAGGTTGTAACTTTTCGATTGTGTTGTTTTGATCAAAAATCACTTTCTTTTAATTATAAATGCATCTTTAAAAGATTACAAATATATTTGTTTATTTGAATAATTAAACTCTTCAAACAAAGAGAGATCACTTTTCATGTTTTTGGAAATTATAATTTTTCACATAAAGCAGTTGATTACTCTAAGTAGGTAGTTGACTACCCTTTAGTAAATTTAGATTCTAGAATGCTTTCAAGAACAAAGCATCAATTCATTATAATAGCTGCGGACTTCTTTTACATGTCCAAAAGCATCCTATGCATAAATAGTCAACTTTTTCATATAGCAGTCGATTCTGTTTAACTTCCAAAAAGGTTCCATATTCGGCCTCCTACAACCAATCAACTCCTTTACTATGATAGTCTACTTCTCTTCACATAAACCATTTTTCCAAAAAACTCCTATGATTTGGTAGTTAATTCTTTTAAGTTTAGAAACTGATTCCACCAACTTCCAACCATAGTAGTTAATTGCTTTATGAAGAAGTCAATTGCTATCTTATATAGAAACTTTATTTGGCTTCTGTTTATCAAAGCAATTGACTACATGCCTTAGACAGTCGATTTCTCTAAGTATGGTAATCAACTGCTTTCATGTAAAGCCTTCTTAATATAATTTTTTCAAGTATTTTAGAATTATATCTTTAGAACCATTACTAAGTTAAATAATTTAACATGATTCCTTTTTTGATTAAGTCAATTTACTTAATAAATATTTTCATTATTTTGAAAATATTTATAACATACTTTTAAAAGTTATAAATAAAATGACATAATACAAACTTATAAACATCAAATTTTGAGGCATAAATTATGAGGTAAAGGACTGAAATCATGGCTTTTTAGTGTTTGGAATTTTTGGTAAATGTTAAGAGAGAAAACCAAATAAATTTGCAAAGAAACCAAGTAAAGACATTTCCCCTGTACATATCTAAATCAATAACAATATTTTTAAGTTATCCCCCACTATATAAAATTTTGCTTTTGAAATTTTGGAATCAAATTTGAGACAAATCATATAAGACATTAATGTTGATTTGAGGATTGATTATCAAAGTAACTTTTATATTTAAGGTTAATAATGTTATTATCCTTACCAATTCTAAGGGTTTCTTCAGCTAAAAGTGGATTTTGATGGAAAGGTGTTTAATTTGTGCTTCCCATTTTTTCTTTTGAGCCAAGCTTTTTATTTCTTCTTTCCTTTATGGTTTGTATCTCTTGAATTGCTTTTTCTTTATTTTTCCAAGTGAGATTTTTTGTCTCTATTTTGTTTTTTTTTTTTTTTTTTTAGAGAAAGGGGAAAGAAAAAAAGTAGAAAAGACATTAAAAAATGACCTGAGTTTGAGAGAAAGGGAGGCAAGTGCATAGTTTGAAAAGATGGGGACATGAATTTTTTTCTTTTTTGCTAAATAGATTAACTAGTTAAGTTATTCTTAATGGATGATATATTGATTCATGATAATTTTTTGGTTTAGCTATCATAACGTTTGAGTCCAAGAACCTGTCCATTAAATATAAAAAAGATAAAGTCACCACCAATCTTTTTTATCTAAATGTGATTGGCCACCTATGTGAATTTATCATTTTTAAGGTTGTCCTAAGCTTAAACTAAGAGTCCCTAAAAAAAATAAATTTTGATCTATATCAATAGAATTAAGTGCATGAGTCAAATGTGTGTAAGAAAAGTTTTAGCACCCCATAATGCCCAAAATTGGTACAAAGTTAATTATATGTTATCTTATTTAAGGCTTAATCAAAGATGGGTTTTTATTAGTTTTGATATTTAAATATTGAAAAAAAAGTCTTTAGGTTTGCATCAAAATAAAATTTCTCTTACCTTAAGAGTATTCAAGATAAACTTATTATTCACTTGAAGAGCTTCTGTAGTTAAATTTACTAAATATCTTATGACAGAGATACCAATTTATCTACATCATTTTTATTTTCAAATTAATTTAAAAATAACTATACAAAAACAATTATACAAACATATTTATAAGTTTCTAATATTTACAAAATAAAAAAAATTCTCATTATGTTTCAACAAGAAATTAAGTCACATATTAAAAACAAATCCTCATAAATAAGTAAATTAATAACAAATAAAAGGGAAGCCAAAAAAAAAAAACCATTGTAATAAACAAGTAAATTAATAACAAATAAAAAAAAAGAAAAAAAATACCCAGATATGAGCTAAAGCACTCGAATGGGGTCTACATGATTCTCATTTTCCTTTTCTTTGTTTAATTTTGACTTTAGTATCACACCATGCTATTTAAACCTAAAACAAAAAAAAAACAAAAAATTTAAACAAAAAGCCTATTTCTTTTTTATTTGGCAACACTATCTTTTACTTCACCTTACTTGAAACCTCATAACTCTAGCATCAAACCACCAAATGGTTTCCTTCCAACGCCATTCGACCACCAAACACCAGTTTTTCTTTCCTTTCCTTTTCCTTGTTACTCCACAAAGTTTCAACAAAAGCCCAAAATAGACGCCGCGACTCTTAGCTTTAAACCCAAAAAAATCACTCTTTTATTCGCATGATTATTTCTCTTTAATTATTGGTGCTTGCTTGTTTGTTGTCTTTTTGGATTAAACATTAAGATCTTTATATAAGGATTAAATCCCATTTGAATTTGAAAAATCCCAAATTCAACATAATCTAAAAAAAATTTCCAAGATTTTTTCTAAGATCTTTCCTTTATCAAATAATCTTGATGCCCAAGTATTTCCAAAATCAAATTGTATTAATTGTTCTTAGATCTTGGCTTTTGATTTTCACATATTAAAATTTCCCAAATCTTTCCTTTTTTGATTTTCTCCTTTTTTTGACAAAAATAAAAAATAATAATAAATAACAAAAATAAAAACTAAAACAAAATGGAATAAAATAAAAAATACAATTTGGGTTTTAGACCTTGGGCCTAAAATCCAGTTTCATAATTAAGGTCTAATTAAATAATTTCCAAACCATTATCAAGACAAAATTCAAAGCCTATTAGATATCGAAAAAAATCCTTGGATAAAATGGGATGTTTATAATTACCTCTCTTTGCACATTTTCTTTGAAACAAGAATTATACAAAGATAAAAGATATCCATTTTATTCGAGTCAAGAAACATTATCGAAGAAAATTAAAAGGGCTCCTCATTAGTAAAGGCTTTGAAACTTTGGAAAATTTAAAAGGGTCCCCCTACATCGGTTTTGAAAACCTTGAAAATTTTAAAAGGTTCCTTCTTAACATTATAAACACCTTATTTAGTCTGAAGATCAATTCGTATTTTAGAATTAAGTTTTTAGATTTTAGATTTTTTCCTTATTTTTATTTTATTTATATTTTTATTGATTTATTATATTTAGGAAAAAAAGAAAAAAAAAGTAAAATTGCTTAAAAGAAAAAAGAATTACAAAAATATTGAAAATTTGAAAAAGATGTTGGATTGAAATTGTTAAGTTAAGTTGGATTGAAATACTTGACTAATGCATATAGCCTTATTTTTGGAAAATAGCTAAATAGGAATTGAAGTTGGATTCTAAGATTGAATTCTAGTGGAAAAGAAACTATTAAAAAAAATTTTTATTTCGATTAAGATTGAATGCATATTTAAAGAATCTAACTCAAGTATCAAAAGGAACAATGGGAAAAAAGCCAAAAAAGTAGAAAATTTTTTACAATGGTTTTGTAATTTTTGAGAATTTTTTGAATTGAGTTCTTTTTAGATTTCTAGTTCAAATTTAGAGAAAGAGGAAAAAGAAAGGAAATGAGCTGTAGTGGGTTAGAAAGAAGTTTTTTTTTTCTTTTTTGGTATAATGCCTAATGAAGGTGATGGCAATCACAGATGAGCAATGGCAATAAAGGAAGACCACTTGTTTCTAGGCTAAAGGAGGAAGCTATTGGCTCAACGAAAAACTTGCATGTAGATTTTTAGACTTGTTCCAACCCAACAAACTTATAGCCCATAACCATTTTTTGACAACCCATAATTTGACTTACATATCATAGAATTATCTAGGCCTACGTACGTTGAATTCATCTTGAATTGGGTTTGCCCCAAAATTTTGGTAATGATTAGTTTTATTCATTTATTTGTTTTATTTATTCATTTTTTATTTACACGCATATTTAAATTTTATATTTAGATTAAATATATGTTGTTATTGTCGGTAAAATAAAAAGTAAAAATATATAATTTCATAAGGTTTGATAATTGTAAATATATAATGTAATTTTTAATAATAATAATAATTTAGAAATAAATGAAATTCTATCGATGATGGAATTTCAAGAATTTTATAAATGTGTAATTTTCTTGAAAATTTTTAAGTGAAATTTTTTTTCTAAATTCGACCAAAACATTGGAGAATTTAGAAATTGTTCTTAATATAAGAATTTTTGTTTATTACTAATTTGAGATAAAAATAAAATTGAAACAAATTATTCTTTTCTTTTATGATTAATTATTTGTGATTACATGTATCAAATTTTGTATTTGATTGTTATATTTTATTATTATGAATTTAACCATGTATATTAGCATGTATTTATATATATATATATATATATCTTTTTTCATAAAATATTTAATAAATTCAATGATGGAGCTTATTAAAGGAAATAGGTGCATTACTTGAATATTCTTGAGGTAAGAAATACTTTTAAGGGTCGGCTAAGGTATTGGAGAAAATCTAAAAATATTGCTAATATTTCAGTATCAAAATTATATTTAATTAATAAAATAATAAGAATAAGATAGGACCATGTTAATTAAGGCTAAAAAGATAATTTAAGATTAATTGGTACCGATTTGTGGGCATTGTAATGATACTGTAACCTTACATATAATTAAACTCTTGAACCTAATTCTGTTTAGAAGAATAAAACTTATTCTTTTTAAAGACCTTTAGTCAAGTTTAGGATACTTTTAGAAGGGATGAATTCCCTTAGGTGGCCAATTACACCTAGTTAAAAAAAATTGGTAGTGACCCTATGTATTGTGTCTAATGATTAGTTATAAGACTTAAAATGTTATGATAGTTTAACGACTCCACTAGGGACTTAGAGAGTGGAGCCAATTCTTAATCTTAGATTATTTTAAGCTTTATTTTGATAGTTTTACTTTAATTAATTTTGTTATTTCTTCATGTTACTAATTTGTTTACTTATTCTTTCTATTTTTATTTATTTGCCTAAATAAGAAAGTTTGTTAAAACTATTTTATGCTTATTCGCACACACCACAGATGCATGTTCATACATAAGCTCTCTATCTGAGCTTGTCCATTTCTAGAAAGGTGCGAGTACCTATACTCTTATGAGATAATAACATTTGCATGTGCTAGAGAAATACTTTCACTCAAATTAAACCCTTTTTCGCTTAAAGCTTGTTATGGGTAAGGATTATGGTACTTTAGTCATCTATAATAGACAATGATGTGAGAAACAATTTAAGAGCCTTTAGATTGTCAACATATCCAAACCCTTGCATATAATGAACCATAAGAAGCCAACCTTAGGTTAGAGTCATACCCATCCATTGTTAATATATAACCCAAGATTAAGTTACAAGAAGGAAAATGTTTCATTTTGATTTCGATTTGTTCATATTTTTATTCTTGTTAAAGAATTTTGTTTACATAAAAATAGATGAGATTTTGAATTGGAATTACATAATTTACGTTCATTTTTTCATGATTACATATATGAATTTGTACATCTATTTTTGTTGTTTATTTAAACTATTCATACATGCATTACTTCACCTTAATTTTTTGTGCATAAGAAGATGTAAATGCCTAATTTTTCAAGGGACAATCTTGGCTAACTTTGGTCTTGTACATAGTGAATGGCTTTTAGTGTTTAAGCATCACAACATGTTGCTATGAAATGGAAGAAATTTATAAATACTGAAGATTCTTTTATTTCATGTTTTAAGCTTAGGATTGTTTGGCAATGGAAATCCACATGATTTTTTCCTTGATTGGAGAGAATGACTTTTAAAAAGAAAACTTTTGTGATATCAATATTAGGAGAATTGGTGATTACTATTAAGAATGAATATACCAATTCATTTCACTAATCTTATCCTACTTAAATTTAGTCAAAATTTATAACATTCAAAGCCTTGAATCTTTAAGGAGCATTAGTTTGAATTTCAAAAACATCACTTCCACTTTGACCATGATGATCTCAAAGCCAATGACGTTCATTAAGGTTATAAGCAATGAAAAAAACTTGTTAATTTGAAAATCTTTTTGAAATTTCTTTCAAAGCCAATATATGAGACACTTTTTGAAAGATTTTGAGTTGTGACAATTTGGTAAGTGGTAAGGCTATTCCAAACACATCATATTCTATTGATATCCTTGATCAACATCTTGACCCATTCAACATTCTATTTATCTTTCAATTTTTTTTTTCAAAATTGTTCTTTGCTTACACTTTTTGGCAAATTTACCAAAAGAGCAAAATTATATAATGTCTATAATATCCTTTGTTTCAATATTTTCATGTGTGACATTCATTGTCATTGAATAAAGATTGTATGAACAATTTAAATGGGCAAGAAATGAAGATTGTTACCTTGGACCTTCACTTGGTTACAAAATTGAGATAGTACATTTCGAGCATGAGGAAAAAATGAAAAATGAAAAAAAAAAAAGATGAAAAAAGAAGAATTGATTGTAACATCATGCATGTAAGACATTCAAATGAATCTAAGATCAAGAAGAAAAGAAAATCACTTATTGGGAATTGCTTTTCAATTGAAGTATCCATATTTGAATTGAAAAATGATCATCTTTTAAATTTTTTCGCAAAATAAAAAATTATATATTTGCTTACCTATTTTGAACTTGTTAATCTCTTTTTGAGTGAACCCCAGCCAAGAATCACCCTCCATATTAGGGGGCAAGTTCAAAAAAAAAATCTCATCGAGATGGCATTAGATCTTATGTTAAGTGCTAACAAATATGCTTTATGTTAAGAGGCAAGTTTGAAGTAAGCTAAGTTCTAAAAATTTTGAACTCATTTTATTGAAAATCAAAACATACAAAGAAAAAGAAAAAAAAATGAGAATGAAAAAAGAAATGAAAAGATGAAAAAACTTGTTTAGGAAGTGGAAATGACAAATGTCCTTATGAAAAGAAAATGATCCTTTGTTTGATCACCTTTAAACACATATTTTTAGGCCTGTTATCTTTTTTCTAAACCTAAAACCCAACCAATGTTATATCATTCAAAAAGTCCATTTTAGTCTTGTGTAGATACCTAAGTTGGAGAGTTTATTCCTTAGGAAATCATTACTATTTAGCTTTGGATGAATTTTGAGTGTTTAAATGCATGGTGAAACAATCTTAAAAAAGAAAAACAAGGAAAAGATAAAATGAAACTCTAGGGTGAAAACTTAAAATAGGTAGTCTAGAGTAAGATTAAGAACAATTCATGCATAATGCCAAGGTGAAGGAAGAAGCCTTAAAAAGAGAGGAAATTGAATGAATAAATGAACATTTAAGACTTTTGAGAAATCTAAGTTTAGCCGCACTTTGAAGAATTGTAATGAATTTTGAACTTTTTTTCTGTTTTAGAAAATTTGAGCTTATCATAATTAGTCTTGATATTTCTTAAAATGCCACATATTACGAACTACAAAGAGTGCAAAATGAATTGTGTTTTTAAAGAAAACTGTCATTTGTGAGCCCTGATAATGAAGCATTGATTTTCTTTTCTTATCCTATAACATAGTCAACTTTGATAGCCAAGTGCTTGATGTATTGTTTTAGTATTTTGCAAGGACCTAGCTGTGATTCTTCCTATTCTTTCTTGGTAGTAATCATTAGTTCCCAAGAGATTTGATCACATGTTTTAAACAAAAATGAAGAATTGATTTATTTTTATCTTGATTATGGAAATAAGTTATGTGGGGTAATTTTCTGTTTTCATTCAGCAAGCTTAAGATGAAAATATAAACATTTTGTAGAAATGATGCTCAACAACCTTTTTGGGGCAATTGCTATTATATTTTTTTGGGAGTTTTGGAAAAAAAAAACTCAAATTTGAATTGTTCCATTACGATGAATGAATTATAGGTGATTTCCAAACAAATATAAGAAAAGTAACTTTTTTGGGGTAAATAGAATCATTACTTTTGAATGTTGCATTTGCATTGTTGTTTAAACCATGCATTTGCATTATTTTGTGAATATATAGATCATTATTTTGAATGTTACATTTGCATCATTGTTTGAACCATACATTTGCACTATTTGATGAGTACATAGATCATTGTTTTGAATGTTGCATTTGCATCTATGTTTGGACGATGCATTTGTATTATTTGGTGAATATTTAAATCTTTGATAATTGCATTTACATCATGGTTTGGACATGCATTTGCATCATTTAGTGAATATTTGAATCATGGTATAAAGTATTGCATTTGCATTTTTTTTAGGATATCCGTTTGCATTATTTAGTGAGAATTTGAATTGTTGCATTTGCATCATTTAGAAAGCATTGGCATTATTTAGAAAGAATTTGCATTATTATCATTCATTGCATACAAAATTTTGACTTTAATAGGAGATTAAGAATTTTCATAAGAAAAAAATGTGAACTTTTGAATTCTTGGATGAGGAAAGCTTTTAAAGATAAGATATTGAATTCTTAAATGATGAAAATTTTTCAACATGAGATTTGAATCCTCGAATGAGGAAAGCTTTTTAAGATATGATTTTGAATCCTCAAATGAAAAAAATTTTCCAACATGAGATTTAAAACCTTCAATGAGAAAAACTTTTCAAGATAAGATTTTAATTCGTCAAATGAGAAAAACTATTTCTAGATGATATTTTGATCCCTTAAAGGAGGAAAACTTGTTTAGGAAGAGATTTGGAATCCTCATATAAGGAAAACTTTTTAGAATGAGATTTTTTTTACTCTTTGGATGAAATGAACCTTTTAATTTTTCAAAAGTTGATGAGCCTTTTATGAAATGACCTTTAATATTTCTTAAAAGTTGTTGAGCCTATGACAAAATGCACATTTTATATTTTTCAAAAGTTGTTGAGCCTTTAATGAGATAAGCCTTTTATGTTTTTTAAAAGTTATTAAGTCTCTAATGAGATGAGCTTTTTATATTTTTCAAAGTTGCTAAACCTTTGTCTAGGGGAGTTTTATTTAGAAGAAAATTTAAAACTATTAAAAAAATCTTTTTAGATGTGAATTTCTAAAATTTTTTAAATGCAAATTTATGAATTTTGGATATGAATCCTTAAAAATTCTCTAATTAGAATATTTGAATCTTGGATGTGAACATGTAAAAAGTTTTCAAATGAGAATCTTTGAATTTTAGATGTGAATCTCTAAAATTGTTTGAATGTGAATCTATGAATTTTGGATGTGAATCTCTAAAATTTCTCAAATGAAAATCTTTGAAATTTTGGATGTGAATCCTTAAATTTTGTCAAACATGAATATTTGAATCTTGGATATGAATCTTTAATGTGAATGTTTGAATCTTGGATGTGAATCTTTAAGACTTCTTGGATGTGAATCTATAAGATTTTCAAATGTGGAACTTTGAATCTTAGATTTGAATTTTTAAGATTTTTTGAATGTAAATCCTTGAATCTTGAATATGAATCTTTAAGACTTTTTGTAAACACCTAATTTTGTTTGAGCACGTTTTAGTCAGTTATGATACTTTTAAAGTTAGGCCTAGTTCATGAGCAACATTTCCTTATGATTGACAAATTTTCAAAACTAAATTTTGGATCAAAATGACTTGAATGCCCCATGATCAAACTTGGTCAATTATGATCAAATAAAGTCAAACCTAGTCAAAATCGATCAAACTTGGTTGAACTCGGGTCAACCCTAGGAACTCTCAATCGAGTATGATTATTAAGGCTTGAGATTAATAAAATTGTGATTTTGATGCACTTAAAGCCATGATTATACCTAAGAAGAGGCAAAATCGCTAAAATATCATTTAGGGGGAGTTTCGTAATTTGATCTTGTCGACATTGTTTTTAGTGAAAAGCTTCAGATCGTGTTTTGATATTATTTCATGATTTTTTATGCATTGAAAATCCTTATTGCACCTTAAAAGGAGTGAAATTACCAATATATCCTTTAGGGGTATTTTCGTAATTTGACTTTCTTAAAGTCAATTTTTTGCGAAAAACTCCAAATCATGTTTTGATATTATTTCATAATTTTTAATGCATTCAAAACCCTGATTGCACCTCGAAAGGATTAAAATTACCAAAATGCCATTTAGGGGTATTTTGTAATTTGATCTTTTGATGTCAGTTTTTCACAAAAAGCTCCAAATCATGTTTTAATATTATTTCATAATTTTTTATACATTAAATTGATCTCACCTCAAAAAGATTGAAATTATCAAAATGCCCTTTAACGGTATTTTTGTAATTTGACATTTTCAAGGTCGATTTTTCACGAATGAATTTTGGTGCATTAAAGTCACAAAAATAAAGATGGGATCATATGTCTTTAAAAAAATCATACAAGAAGGCCAAAAATACTAATAAGGGCAAAGCAGTATTTTCCCATGAAGTCAGCTACACTAAGACTGACATTTTTCACTATATTCATTTTGGGCAATTGATCTTTCAAAGGTTTAAACCTTAGGGTTAAAGGTGATTGCTCCATGAATAAACCTGAAAAAAAAGGGAAGAGACTGTTTGCATTTGGATGAACTATGATCATAAGGCTAGGATATCATGGCTTGGCCTTTAAATTCATCATATAAGTGGAAATAAAGGAGGAGGCAGCCAAACAGTGGCATGAAAAGCAGCAAAAAATGAAGGAACAAAGAAAAATTCAATAGAGCTTGAAAGGTATAATTTCTCTTAACTTTCATGCATTTTCATGCAAGTTTCCATATTCATTCATGTAGTTTCTTTTTAATTTTTTTATTTTTCAAAAGAAAATAACTCTTCCCATAGTTGTGCTTTTCCATATTTCCATCTTTGATTCAATATATTCAACCAAGTTAAAAATATGGTTTGAAGTAAGGAGAATCATAAAACAACAACAAATGCAACATGAAGGTTTGGCTAATATTTTCCTATGCCTGATCGAACCTCCTCTTAGTCTTTTATATGTGATTTGCTTGCTTGAATTGGAGTTCTATGATGTGATTATGGTTTTATTGATGGTCTTCATGATAGTTTACTTTTTTGATGAGCTATGTTGGTTGTTTGGTAAGTATGAATGTTTCTAATAGTTTCATTTTTTTTATAGTTTCTTACATGTTTGATAAAATTCATTTAATAATAAAAGGTCTTTATGAGTAAATTTCTATATGTTTGATGCATGTTTTAGCTAAAGGAAATAATAGTGTGATTGTGAAGAGTCATAGGGAAGATCTCGATTTAGCACTCTCCATTGCTAGTTGAGACTTCTAACTTGTTTTCATGGTTAGATGGTTAACATTGATGTACTCTTGCCCTTGTTTCTATTTGGGATTACATGTTTTCTATGTATTTGATCAAAATAGGAAAAGATTATTTTTTTCAAATGTTTGTTTTTGAATGTTTATGGTGGATACATAGTCCCACTTGTTTGGCCAACATAAAGAATGCTCAAATGGCCATGAAGGTTTCGGTTTGGCCCTATCCATGGCTTGGCCAAGTCTTGGTTCTTCCCTAGTCCCTTGAAATTTGACTTTCCTTTAGTAAGATTTTTGCATGCATGGTTAGTTTATGAAGTGTTTGTGAATTTGCCTTAAATTTTGGTTTTCCTATTTAGTCCTATTTCATGCATTAAATGTTACATTTTCCATTGGCATCATGTTTATTTATTTTGTCACATGGATTATTCATGCAAAACCTTGAAACCCCAAACCAATCCCTTAAACTCTAAATCAAACCTTAAACACTAAACTTAAACCTCAAACTACAAACCAAACCCTTAAACCCAAATCAAACCCTTAAACCTAAACTTAAACTCCAAACCCCAAACCAAACACTCAAACCTTAAACTTACTCTCCAAACCCCAAGTCAACTTGAAACCCTTAGACCTTGAACCAAAACCAACCCCAAACCAAACATAAACCTACCCCAATCTGAGCTTAGAACCTAAATCCCAAACCAAACCCTAAACAAACTTAAATCGAGCATAAACCCTAAACTAATCTCAAACCCTAAACCAAACCCTAAACTAACTCCAAACCTTAAACCCCAAATCTACTCCAAACTGAGCTTAGACTTTAAACCCCAAACCAAACCTTTAAACCTTAACCTAAATCCCAAACCTCTAAACAAAGCCTTAAATCCCAAAACGAATCCTAGACCCATTCTCATGCATTTGTATTTCATTCTAATAAATTCTTGCATGCATTAACATCTTGAAATGTCATTACATTCATGCATTTTATATTTGTTGTTCACTCCTTGATTGTTATGCATATATTTTATATCACAATGTTCATGCATATTAATTATATGTTTCATGAATAAAGTATTTTAAGAAAATGTTATTTTTTTAAAAGAAAATGAAAATAAAATAAGGTAATATTTTAGGTAAAATAACTCTTGAGATCTGACCTAAATATAAGGAGATTCTTAACAGTTATCATTTATGTGAAATATTATCTTGGTTTTGTAGGACATCTTGAAAACTCCTAAAATATAGAAATATTTTTTAAATTTTGCCTAAATATGGAGAGTGAAAGAAGTGTTTCGATACTTAAGATTTTTCATCCTAATCCAAAATAATTGGTTTTGTTTTTTAAGAGTTCAAAAATAAAAATGATTTGTTTTCTAAACATAAAATTTTAAAAAATCCAATCTTTAAAATGAATAAAAAATATTAGGGAATTAATTTGCAAAAATTAAAAGTATGACCATTTTACAAAACTCAAGAATAACATGCAATCAAATTATACCATTTTTAACGGGCACTATTAAGGTACTAATCCTTCTTCACACCTAGTCGACTCTCGAACCAAACTTTATATTCAAAGACCAGAATATCTTTTTAATAAACTTTAAACTTGTTTTAATATTTTATTAAAAAGATAAATTTTTTAGGTATTCAATCACGTCGTAAAAAAAATTGATGGCGACTCCTCGATTTTGCTGTGTTTTTGAAAATGCTTTTCTTTTTATGTTTTTCACATCCAGCGGTTAGGTTCCTAGACTCACACATTGTGACACTCTTTATATGTAAATTTATAAGACTTTTAAAAAGTGAAATATTTGAATCTTGAATGTGAACCTCTAAAATTTTAATTGTGAATATTTGAAATTATTTGTAAATCTTTACAATTGTTAAACTATGAAATTTCATTTGTGAATTATTGAATTATTTGCAAATCTTAATAGTTGCTAATCTTTTGTGAATTTTTCAACTCTTGCGAATCTTTAAATTTTGTAAATCTTCAACTATTGTAAATCTTTAAATGTTGTGAATTTTCAACTCTTTCTTTAAATCTTATGAATCTTTCAATTCTTGTGAATTTTTAAATCTTACAAATCTTAAAATCTTTGAATTCTTGCGAATCTTTAAATTCTTATAAACCTTTGAATTTTTTGTGAATCTTTAAATTTTTCTATGAATCATTGAATTTTAAATCTTTGGAATCTTTGGATTTCAAATTGAAGATACATGAATTTCAATTGTGAATTTCAAGTTGTAAACCTTTGTATTTCAACTTCAAATTTGTGAATTTAAAAGTTATGAACTTTTAAAATTCCAATTATGAATCATTGACTTTTATTATTGTGAATCGTTGACATTTTTCATGTAATTAGAATTGTGAATCTTTATTTCATTTGAGAATCTCTAATCTTTTATTTGAAGTTAAACTCGGATATAATGGATATTTATATCTTTGCATAATTTTTATTTCACAAAAAATGTGTAAAAAATGACAGCTGTAAACATTTTATTTAGTTCGGGATTCAACTCGTATTTTAGGATTAAGTTTTTAGATTTTAGATTTTTTTCTTATATTTATTTTATTTATATTTTTATTGATTTATATATTTTGGAAAAAAAAAAGATAAGATAAAATTTGCCTGAAATAAAAAAGAATTGAAAAAAAATTGGAAAAGGATTGAAATTCCTAAAAGGATGTTGGATAGAAATTGTTATGTTAAGTTGGATTGAAATACTTCGTTAATGCATTTAGCTTTATTTTTGGGAAATAGCTGAATTGGAATTGAAGTTGGATTCTACGACTAAATTCTGCTGGGAAAGAAACTTTTAAAAATCTAGTTTTGTTTAGGTTAAAATTGATTACCTATTTAAAAAACCTAAATCAACTACCAGGGGAAAAAAGTAAAAAAAGCAAAAATTCTTTTACAGTGATCTTTTAATTTTTGAGAACTTTTTGAATTGAAATATTGATATAATTTCTGGTTCAAATTTAGAGAAAGGAGGAGGAGAAGAAAGGGAAGGAGCTGTTGTGGGTTGGGAAGAAGTTTTTTATTTTTTATGTTTTTTGTGTCTGGTGCCTAATGAAGACGGTGGCAATCACCAACGAGCAACGGGCAACAAAGGAAGACCACTTGTTTTCAGCCTAAAGGGGGAAGTTGTTGGCTCAGCGGGAGACTTGCAAGTAGATTTTTAGACCCGTTCCAGCCCAACAAGCTTATGGCCTACAACCACTTTTGGCAACCCATAATTTGACTTGCATATCATGAAATTATCTAGGCCCATTTACGTTGAATTTATCTTGAATTGGGTAATTATTAGTTTTATTCATTTATTTGTTTTATTTATTCATTTTTTTATTTACACGCGCATTGAAAATTTATATTTAGGTAAAATACATGTTGTTATTGTTGGTAAAAAATAAAAAGTAAAAATTTATAATTTCATAAGGTTTGATAATTGTAAATATGTAATGTAATTTTTAATAATAATAGTAATTTAGAAATAAGTTCAATAAAATTTCAAAAATTTTACGGGTGTTTAATATTTTTAAAAATTTGTAGATGAGAAATTTTTTTTTAAATTCGACTAAAGTATTGAAGGATTTAGAAAATGGTCTTTAATATAAGAATTTTTATTTACTACTAATTTGAGATAAAAATAAAATTGGAACAAATTATGATTTTCTTTCATGATTAACTATTCGTAATTATATGTATTAAATTTTGCATTTGATTATTGTATTTGATTATTATGAATTTGACCATTTATTTATCATGTATTTATATGTATTTTTTTTTTATAAAATATTTAATAAATTCAATGATGGAGCCTATTCATAGAAACATGTATGTTACTTGAATGCTTTTAAAGTTAAAAATATTTTAAAGCTATGTTTGGTGTACAAGATTATGATAAGATAAGATAAGATAATATAATATTATAAATATGATTAAATTAAATTATATAATCTAATTTTATGTTTGGTGTGTGTAAAGATTGAGAACAAGATAATGTATTTTTTTTACTATTTATCATATTTGTTTGTATAAGATTAAGATTAGAATAAGATAATATTTTTGATTGATCAAAATTACACTTTATATACTAATTTGATTTTTATGTAGTTACAAGTGATATAATTTCTTAATTATTTTAAAAAAAAAATCATTTATCAATTAATTAAAAATTGCCAAAATACCTCTCTAATTGATAAATTCCTTTGATAATTTTGACTTAAAAAAATACTCCTAATAAATAAATAGATTTATCAAATAAATTATAAATAAATATAAATTCAAATATAATTTTTTTATTATTTTTATTAAAAAATTATTAAAAGTTTTATAGTTATACAAATCAATTGCGAATCTTTAAATTCTTACAAAATTTGAATCATGTGAATATTTGAATTCTTGCGAATCTTTAAATTCTTATGAACTTTTAAATTTTTTGTGAATTTTTTAATTTTTCTATGAATCATTGAATTTTAAATCTTTGGAATCTTTGAATTTCAAATTAAAAATATTTGAATTTCAGTTGTGAATTTCAAATTGTAAACCTTTAAATTGCAACTTTGAATTTGTGAATTTAAAAGTTAGGAATTTTTAAATTTTCAATTACGAATCATTAAGTTTTAGTATCATGAATTGTTGACATTTTTCATGTAATCAGAATTTTGAATCTTATTTTGGTTGAAAATCTCTAATTTTTAATTTCAAGTCAAACCCATACATTATAGATGTTTATATCTTTTCACATTTCGTATTTTAGAATTAAGTTTTTAGATTTTAGATTTTTTCCTTATATTTATTTTATTTATATTTTTATTGATTTATTATATTTTGAAAGATAAGATAAAATTTGCTTGAAATAAAAAAAAAATTGGAAAAGGATCGAAATTCCCAAAAAGATGTTGGATAGAAATTGTTATGTTAAGTTGGATTGCAATTCGCTTATGCATTTAGCCTTATTTTTGAGAAATAGCTGAATAGGAATCGAAGTTGGATTCTAAAACTAAAATCTGTTGGAAAAGAAACTTTTAAAAATCTTGTTTTGTTTGGGTTAAAATTGAGTACCTATTTAAAAAACCTAAATCAACTACTAAGGAAATAATGGGAAAAAAGGTAAAAAAAAAAGCAGAAATTCTTTTGCAGTGATCTTTTAATTTTTAAGAACTTTTTGAATTGCATTATTGCTAGATTTCTGGTTCAAATTTAGAGGAAAGAGGAGATGAAAGGGAAGGAGCTGTGGTGGGTTAGGAAGAAGTTTTTTTTTTTGTCTAATGCCTGACGAAGATAGTGGCAATCACAGACGGCAATGAGCAACAAAGGAAGACCACTTCTTTTCAGCCTAAAGGGGGAAATTACTGGCTCAGCGAAAGACTTGAAAGTAGATTTTTAGGCTTAGCGGAAGACTTACAAGTAGATTTTTACCAGCCCAACAAGCTTATGGCCCAAAACCACTTTTGACAATCCATAATTTGACTTGTATATCATGATATTATCTAGGCCCATTTGCGTTGAATTCATCTTGAATTGGGTTTGCCCCAAAATTTGGGTAATTTATATTTAGATAAAATACATGTTATTATTGCTGGTAAAAAAAATAAAATTTCATAAGGTTTGATAATTGTAAGTATATAATGTAACTTTTAATAATAATAGTAATTTAGAAATAAATGAAATTCTATCGATGATAGAATTTCAAGAATTTTACGGGTATGTAATTTTTTTGAAAATTTGTAGATTAGAAAATTTTTTGTAAATTCGACTAAAGTATTGAAGGATTTAGAAATTAGTTGCAACATAAGAATTTTTATTTATTACTAATTTGAGATAAAAATAAAATTAGAACAAATTATGATTTTCTTTCATGATTAATTATTTGTGCTTATATATATTAAATTTTGTATTTGATTATTAATTTGATCATTTTTATCACGTATTTATATGTATCTTTTTTCTAATAAAATATTTAATAAATCTAGCAATATAACTTTTTTAAGAAAACATGTGTGTTACTTAGAATATTTTTGAAATTTAAAATATTTTTAGACTATATCTGGTATACAAGATTATGATAAAATATGATAATATAAGATTATAGATATGATTAAATTAAATTATACCATCTAATTTTATGTTTGATGTGTGTAAGGATTGAGAACAAGATGGGATTTTTTTTACCATTTATCATATATGTTATGTGTAAGATTAAGATTAGGATAGGATGATATTTTTGATTGATCAAAATTACCCTTTTCATACTAATTTTATTTTTATGTAGTTACAAGTGATATAATTTTTTAATTGTTTTTTTTAGAAATCATCTATCAATTAATTAAAAGTTGCCAAAATAACTTTCTAATTAATAAATTCCTTCAATAATTTCGACTTAAAAAAGTACTCATAATAAACAAATAGATACATCAAATAAATAATAAATAAATATAAATTCAAATAGAATTATATATTATTTTATATTAAAAAATTATTAAAATGTTTATAGTTATACAAATCCCAAAGTTCAAATAAGTTTTAATATTTGAAATAAGTTTGAATTACAAATTACTTGCTTGGCTACTTGTTGCCAACAATAATTGAATTCTTTTTTGATAAATAACATATAAAAATTAGAAATAATAAATTTGCTAATAGAATCAAGATCAATTTCCTAAAACAAATGCAATATTAATAGTAACAATCCCAAAAATATAAGTTTTTTAGTAAAATCATTATCAATGTTCTAAGACAAATGCAACATCGATAGTGACAATCCCATAAATAATAAGTTTGCTAGTAGAATCATGGATGAAAATAATACCAACAAAACTCATATCTACAATGTATACCTCTATAAATCTTCACTTTACACATAGATGCTGAACAAATGCTACTCTAGCATCTCCTTTAAACCCGTAAAATAGATGAACATTTTGGTTTCCATTATTAGCATATTGGCTTCAATCATGTCCTTAGTACTTAAACCCATTTTCTCTAGCTCCTTAGGAATATTTCTTTGATCATCATTGATTTGCTGCAATATGATCAAGTCTCTGACTAGACTTAGCAAAGTAAGAGTCAAAGACGTGAATTGCCTTTACCAATCCATTAGCAAATGCTTCACTACCTTTAGAATGCTTTTTACGAAAGATTTGAACATTCTTTTTAGCATAAATATTTTAATTCACAGAATTTGTTGTTTGGTCTCCGCCATCACTTTCATCATTTGCTTCACCATCAAGCTCTTTTATAGTGTTGGATGGTGCTTTTGCTTATTTTCCAATAGCACAATCTTTTCCAAATAAAAAACCTAAACTTTATTGTAGGAGATTAGGTCTTTAGTGATAGTTTTTTACATTTAGTGGCATTTTTAAAAGCCACTAAAAGATTCACGGCATTTGTGAAAAACAACATTAAGAGTGCCGCCTATACTTGCATTAAAAAAAATAGTGGTCTTTTTAAAAAAACACCGCTAACTTAGCGATGTTTTTAAGCAGAAATGCCGCTAAATTTAGCAGCATTTTCTAATACAAACGTCACTAAACTTAGTGGCATTTCAGCTTAAAAACGTCACTAAATTATGAATTTAATGGCATTTGTATAAAAAAACACTGCTAAATTAAACACAAACGTCGCTAAATGTTGAAAGTAACAGCGTTTATAATAGAAAATACCACTAAATTTAACGGTATTTTCTGATACAAACGTCACTAAATTCAGCATTTAGTGACATTTTTAAAAACAAACATTGTTAAATAAAAAATTTTACTTTTTTTTAATTTTCTTTTAATATTTATTATTATAATTAAATAAAAAATTATTAAAAGAAATAAAAATGAATTTAAATTCATAAACTGAATATTATAAATATTTAAATATCTAAATACATAATTTGTTCCAATATGCATGTAACACAAAGTTTAATACATATGGTAACATTCCACTTTGTATTTGTTTTCCTCTTGCCCATCAACGGACTCCGTGGAAGGAGTCACACTTATTTTGAGTGGAGCTTACAATGCCCATTCCTCTTCTTGGCTTCCATTACTAAAGAGAACATTTCTCGAGGAACCTTAAAATGTGCTATTAGAGATGCATCACAGTACATTTCATTTATCTTTTCCATAACTTCATGTGCAAAAAGATGATGAACAATACATGTTCCATCTTGATTGAAAAATGTCATTGGGTAAGCTATAAAAAGTTTCATAAAATTTGTAATGCAAGATAAAATCAGAGGAGATAAAACAAGATCCCATTGTTACATACATACAAAAATAACAGAGAAACTAATTTAACCAAAGCAATAAACTAAGATATGTTTTTTAGCTAATGATAAAGATAAATGCACAAGGCAAAAGGATATACACTTCCTCTCTTAGTGCATTTCACGAAAATGCCTTTCATAATCATAGTTCTTTCATTTTGTATATTTCATTATGAAATTGCTAAACTTGAAATGCAGTGCCATATAATTTGAGGGAAAAAGAATATACAAAAGGTTAAAAGATAGATTTTCAATTAAGTTCATGTTTGATTGCATTGAAAAAAGATAAAGATTATTTGATTCCATGAAGTTTATAAGATAAACCATTTCAAATCATATTTTTAGCTCATAAATAAATTCATAGAAATAAATGGATTCAAATGCTTCAAAAGGGAAAGAAACCAATCATTCAAAATAAAATAACCACGTAACAGAGTTTCAAGAAAGAAATGCAAATTGTGTAATGGATAAATCAAATATGCTGCACCTTGAACTTTTGGTACAGTTATGTCTATAGAGATCAATGCTTTTTTAGACGTAGTAGCAGCAAAAATTGTATCATGGAATTATTAAAAAGTAATTAGAAAAAGTATAGAAGATCGATCCAAGTTGATAGGTCTACAGCATGTACCTTTCAACTGCAAAAGCTTCATAATAAAATCCAGAATAGCAAATGGAAGCATCATAATGGTTTCCATCCAAAATGCAAAATGCCAATTTAAATGACTACCAGCCTGTTAGCTAGTTATCTTAAATTAACGTATGGGCAGAGCATAGAGCATCATAAAATATGGACAGTAGCAAAACTTGGCATATTTAAAATAAAGATGGTTCTTTTATTATTAAACTAGGAAGGAATTAAAGAGATCAGTTTTAACAAATACCTACAAAAAGGCTAGAAAAAAAAACTTATTATTCCACTGTAAACACATCCAAGTGCATAACCAATTGGCATACGCATGTAAAATAGTGCTAGCCATGCTGTTTTATGATACAAAAGTAGAAGAAGAATAAGATTCAAGGAGATGACATCAACAAAAATGTTTTTGATTGAAAGAGATATAAACATAAATGGCATGTTACATATAACTTCTAAACTCAATAGTTAATAGCAAGATACTATGATCTATAGGTGTGACAAAATAATTAGATTAAACCCTGAAACTAAATTTTTTATAATGGGTCATACTAAAACAATTAACTTAATTTCTTATTTCGACATTAAAAGCTTGAAGCTAGAACATCCTTTTTTTACCTTTTTCAATCATACCAATTTATGGAAAAAGCCCAAATTCCTTGACTTTTGGGATAAAATAAACCCTTTGGCCACATTTAGATTCATTCAAATAAACAAGTAAAATTATCTTAACACAGATCAACTTTAGGATACATTAAATAAAAGAAATTTTTTTACAGATAAGTTATCAACATTGCAAGTGCAGTAGCCTAAACTTTAAAGCAATTAGTTCAAAACAAATCCAACTCCAACCCTAAACATACACATATAATTGAAATAGAACACATTTCAAAACTAGTATAGTAAATTTTCATTTTCATTTTTGTTCCTTTAAATTTTCTTCAAAAGAAGCTGGAATTTCAAAGATCTATAAAAAAAAACATCATGAGAAATCAATTTGAAAAGCAAAAGTTGAAGAAAAATCACACAATGTAATGAAAGAACACAAAACTGCAACTAACAACTAATTTGTAACCAAACGTGAATTAATTGATCTACATCTAATTGATGCTAAACAAGTGATCATAAACTGGAATTGAAAAGATTAATTAAGGACCCAAAAGAAAAACTGATTTGAAGAACAAAAAGTGTAAGAAAATACAAGAATTAATTAGAAACAACTAAAATATAAAGTGAAATTCAACTGAAACTTACTGAGTTGATGAAAGAAAAATTAGGTCTAGAAGCTTATAATGAAAATAACTTGAAATGAGCTAAGAAACAATTCATCAATCAAGTTTGCTATAAAATTCAACAAGAAAATGCCAGCAAAATAAAGAAAAACCAGCTTGATGAACTAGCAACTCAAGTGATACTCAAAATAGAGAAAAATAGAGCATTAACAACTAAATCTATCCAAACACCAAATGAATTCATGAAAATAAATGTAATCAATTAAAAAATAACAAGTAAACATGTAAAACTAAGAATGTAAAGTTTGAGAGAATCAAATCAAACACCTAGAAGGAGAGAGGATCATCATTCATCAAGTTCTCATGCATGGATCGTTTCTACCTTCTAGATTCAACTTTAACTTTGAAGAATTAACTGTACTTGTACAGATGGAATTTGAGGCTAAATTTTTACTGGATTATACCTTATGAACTAAGAATCTAGGAAAATTTTTTTGAAGTAAGTCAAGCTAGAATTCATTGAGTTTTGATTAAAAGACTGAAGATAAGTTAGGTGTTCAGTTTTGAAACCAGATATGAGTGCAACGTGAATTTTACAGAATTTGAAAAGAAAATCATGAGAATTTGTAAATTTCATTATGAAAACATTAAAGAACATTGAAAAAGAGTGTAGGAAACCTAAAATTGTAACAAGATTCAATTAAGCAAACTAAAATTAAAAGCTATTTGGTTGGAGAGAAAATGAAAATGATAGTAGATCAGGTTCTGACAAGAAAAATGAAAGGTAAAATTTCAGTGTTGTGTTCTAAGTTGCACCAACAAAGATATATGGAAAGCATAAACTTCTTATAAGACAGCTGCTTAGTCATAAAATATGGCAAAAAAAAAGTTCAAAAAAGTACGAACAAACATCAACAAATATCATACAAACATTCACGTGAAACCATGGCCTTCCACCCCAAAACACCTTAGCTTCTGACAAATTATTAAAAAAAGTTCTTTTTGTAATAGAATACAAGATTCAAGTATATTCAGTTATCATGAATTTATACTTTTATACAGTTTTCTTGATTCGAAAGATCTTCTTTCAAAATAATTTTGTTTCTCACTTTCTCTCACACTTACCTAAGTATATTCAACACATTAAATCGAACAACAGGCAAAGATTTCTATATTAAACCAATAACGATAGAACAAGAATCAAGGCAAAGAATTCACCTATAGATATGAGATAAGTGAGAGCAACCCTGTGTTGGAGTACTCAAAGAGCTTTCTAGCGGCTAAAAAGACTAGAAGAGCTATTTCAGCATCATAAAGAGTGGAAAGCTCATGAGCTTTCTTGAAAAGTCATTTTCTCCTCCTTGATAAGGTCACCTGACTCATTGCTACGTTGTCAATCTTCTTGAATTGAATTTTTTTTCTTGCCATTCTCTTCCAAGGATAAATTTATCTAAACCCTTCAAATAAAATCAAACTAAAATATCTAGGAAACAAGGGCAACAACAATATTTTAGGGAAACAATCAAAGAAATAGTAGTTATTTGGAAAGAAAGGGAATGGGGTATTCAAAGGGAAATATACAAAAAAGAAAATAAGTGCTAAATTTTAATCAAGACATCAGAATCCTATTGAACCCAAATGCTAACTTCTAGTACTGGGTAATTAGCAAGATGCAGAAAACTATATGTAGTGAAAGACAAAGAGACAATATACATATTGAGAAATCAAATGTTGTTGGGAAGCAAAAATTATAACATTAACCCTCCAGAAATAGCAATAAAAGAAAATTACCAAGTTCAGAAATATATAAAACAAAAAACAAAAATGGGTGTTTCGTCACAAGAAATCAAACCCAAAATCGAAAATTGGTTCTTAAAGCAAGGAACAAATTATATTTTACAAAGAAAAAGGAAATGGCCTAGGTTTGCTAAAAACAAAAAAGTTGGGGGAAAAAAAGAAATTACAGAAAAGAAAGAAGGGGTTTCAATTTTGAAAAAAATTTTAGCCGTGCCATTTCTTCACGATAGCAGCGTTTATTAAAAAAAAATGCCATTATTTACAAAAAGTGAATTATTGAAGGCGTTTCAAGCCAAAAATGCTTTCAATTATCCCTTTCAATTTTTTATAGGAGATTATTAAAGGTATTTTTTTTATCATAAACGCCTTCAATAGTTCTCTTCATTTTTAATTAGAGGATTATTCAAGGCGTTTTAGCCTAGAAAATGCCTTTAATAATCTCTTCCATTTTTATGAGGAGATTATTAAAGGTGTTTTAAGACAAAAATACCTTCAATAATCTCCTTAAATTTTTATGAGTAGATTGTTCAAGGTGTTTTAGTGCATAAACACCGCTAATTTCTATATTTAGTGGCATTTATTACTACAAATGCCGCTATTTGAATATTTAGTTGTGTTTTGATAAAAAACGCCACAGGTTTTATAAAAACATGAAAGCTAACGGCGTTTTTAAGTGAAACGCCACTAAGAAACTACCACTAATTTTTCATTTTCTTGTAGTGCTTTCAAAGTAAGTGAACTCTTTATTCACTCATTTCCTCACTCCCTTATGACTCTACCATAGATAAAGACAATCAAAATTAAAAGCTAATGAAATAGAACATGAAACTAAGCCATTAACACAACATAAAACTGTATTAAAGTGGTAGCTTCTTTTCTATAATCCCAGTCCTAGAGTGAAGGCTAATGAATAAAATATATTTCATTTTTATTAAACAGAATATGTGACTTCATAAAAAATAGCACTAAGGACAAATATTGCCAATACTTTAATGCTTAATAAAATCAATTATCAAATTTAATATCCTTTTTCATAACATTTCTTTTATTAGTTTTTACACACTTAAAGAACAAAAAATAATGATTACCTTCAAGTAAGGACTCAAAATTGCTCTATTAGCCCCATCACATACTTTAACACACATTCTATCTTCATTCCATTCAAAATCACTTTGATTCAATGTGTTAAACACAATTCCATGTTGTTCCCTCCAAAATTTCAATTTGATTCAATGTGTGGTTTCATTTTAAAACCTTTCTAGACATTTTTTAGCCAAATCTTTCTCTATACTAAGCAAGATTCCCTATTTGAAAGTGCCACAATCTAACTTTGCTCCTTTTACAACACATTCCTCTAGTATTTCAAGAAAACATTCTCTTCTTCCATAATCCATGGATATCAATCCTTTTTTTTTATTGCTTTTCAAAATCTTCTTCAAACTCCATTTATAGACAAAAGCAAAAAAGTTCAGATATCAATAAGATTATTAAGCATTACAACTATTGAAATGAGACATTAAAATTATTAATAATCATCAAATCGAGTGAATAAGGAAACGCCTTCCATAGCATTAGTTTACAGTTTATATAGATAATGCGTTACTTATCAGTATATGTTGCACATATTGGATGTTTCATGATCACTGCTATAATTACAGCTCAGAGATTCACCCAACATGTATATCTAGTACATTTTTTCTCTAGCTAATGTAACGCAATACAAGGTACTAATCAATCTTTAATTATATTTCTAAGCTATGTAGAATACATAGGGCTCTTTTGTAAGTGATATAAATTGTAATTGTTGGATAAATATTTACTAGCTAATGGAACATGCAAAAGACAATCAATTTGGTGCATTGCATACACTAAATTAAGATTAAGAACCAAGAAAAAAAAAGAGGGTTTTGTAGCACACATACGAATGATATACAGTTAATTGAGTTCAACTCTCTCACCCATACTTTTTCCCATTAGAAAGTTCATAAAAAAAATCGAGGGATTGCAATAGTAAATTCAGGAAGAAATGTGAAACTAAACAAACCAATTTCATTTTTATTCCAAATACGCAATTGTGACTAAAGGAAGAGAAATGAGCCCATTACACTCGCACAAAGCAAATCCAACTAACAAAGCCTAATATTTGAAGCCTGATTAAAACACCAACAAATTTCTCCCAAGACCTAACCAATTTGCATTGCACTTTACAATTGCTTGCCAAATCAAAAGCCAAATGTCTTAACTAGAGGCTATCATACAATTACACGTTTGCCTGCCAATTACTATTATCTATAGAAAAAAATTTCTCCAACTTTTTAGTTTGAAATTGGTCTTAGATTTATAAATGTTTTTCAATCTAAAGGTGGCAATAAGTATCTAAGGGTGGCAATAAGTGAAGGTGATGGATAGGCTTATGTAACCTATACTTATTTATATATATATATATAATATGAAAATTTGTGTGAGAGAGAGGGAATTAATGCAATGATAGCTTTATTAGATTATTTTTGTTATTAGATTATGAAAACATATTAATAAGAATTTTTGTCTACTATGAAAATTTTGGAAACAAACTAACTAAGAATATATAAGAATTAGTTTATTCACATTCAATCACACAAATGCTCTATCTAGTTTTATTTTGCTTTAGTGCATGTGAAGTATAAATTAAAAAAAAAGCCACAAAAACTTATAGCAAAAATTTGAAAAAAAGATGATCTTTTCTAACACCAGAATTTCAGAGATAGTCAGATATATTTGATGCTTTAATAAATGCTACTATTTAAAATCGATTTTAGTTAAATTTAAAATAAGAAAAAACAATAGGATCTTTTATTAGTCAAATTTGTATTTTGATTAAAAATAATCAACAGCATATTAACCTCTTAGATGGGATAAATTGTAGGACAAAGTAGCAAAAATATGCAAACAATAGCATTATAAATGTGCGTATGGACCTCTATCATCATTTCATTCTAAAAAGCAAAAAGTGTAAACTGCAAAACTAGTTATAAGATGTTATATTGAATAAAAAAAAAAAAACAGTTTGGATTCTCTTGGAAACTTGATTGGAATGTTTTAAAAAATGGAATAAAGTTTACAAATGTAACCCAAATACACCAAATCCAAGTCTATAACTATGGAAGCCAAGTCCAAAACATCTAATTTATTCACTTTATTCTTTGTAAAAATATATTATTGTCTCCTATTAGCTCTTCACTTGTTAAACATATTCATAGCCAAGTTATCTCACAATGCAGCCCATTGATCAGAAGCTTTAATTGTGTTAATTACAGCTGACATGCATTTAGCTTGAATTCTGATCCATCCTTATCAAGATCATTCTCTGTTGAATTTACAAACGTCTCACTTCTAATTAGATTGTGAAAAAGATAATATGCTATTATTATTTGAACTTGTATCTTGCTAGGATAAAGGTAAAGATTTCTAAGAATAGCCCAATGCATTTTAAGTAATCCAAAAGCTCTTTCTATAACATTTCTGACATAAGAATGCTTCATATTAAAGTACTCTTCATGGTTGCTTGGAAGGTTCCCATTACCCCATTAGTTAAATGATATTGAGTTTATCGATACAGTGCAAGAAAACCTTCATTGTTTGCATATCCAGTATGCACAAGGTTATAGTAACCTATTATATCTATAAATACAAGTGTACGTATAATTTTACTAGTTAAGAATAAAGTAACTAATTAGGTATCCACTACCTAAACTTACTAGTAGGCACTTTTAAGCCATTTTGTCTACTAATAGCATTTCAAAGAATCCAAGCATCTTATAGTAAAGCAATACATGATCATAAAATGTATGCAAAGAGTTAAATCTTCCACTTCTAAATACATCACTTCCACCAAACATTTTAACATCGAACTTAACAAATAAAAACACAAACAATGCTAAGTCCTTCTTCATACTATATTCTAACCAATACTTATACTTATCAAACCAAGCAGGATTAAATCAATGCAATCTACCTCCAATTTCTTTTTGTGAAAAATTATGATTGTGAGGTTGACAAGACCCTTCTGAAAGTATGATTTTCTAATTTCATCATGATTATTTGGATGGTAACTATCAATTGGTGGTTGTTCTACTGGATTGGCTGGAAAAGCATTCCAATCTAACTCAACCCTTGCTTACTCGAAACTAGAACTAAGAAAAGTATTATTAATTCTAGTTTGTTGTTGGTTTATCGACTCTAAAGATTGTGTAGTATTTGAAATAGAGGTGAAATATGCTAAAGGTAATCGCAAAGACAAGAAGAGTCGCAAGTGAAAATGGCTAAGTTTTTTGTGTCAAGGAATTAGGGGATTTTTCATCTAACTTTTTTTTTTTTTAATTTGGGTTCAGCCATTTACGGTACAACTTTAATATGAGTAGGTAGTACTTTATTGAGTTTTATTTTTATTTGGAATTAAACATCCCAAAATAATTGAGTTTTTTTATTAAATATTTTATTTTTATTTAGGTGAAAATTTAAGAAGAAAAACTAAGTAATTAGTGGAAAATAAGTATTTGATTTTTTTATGATTTAAATGAAATTTTAATAGAATTCTTTTTATACTATGACATGTCCAGAAAAAGATTTAAAAAGTGTTAAGGAAAAATCAACCTTTAAATTTTTAAATTTTTAATTTTTTTAATATCTATATCTATACATAATTTACATTCGCCATGCATGTACAATACATTAAAAATGAAAAAAAAAAGGGAAAAACATTTATCCGGATTAAGAAAGCAACTAGAGTCAATAATATATCATGCAAAAACACGCACATATTAGACAAAGCAACGTGAAAGAATCATGGCTTCGATTACATATATCCATGCTAACTTTGACCCATTTATTGACTTGCACACAAAAGTGGCACAACCATGCTCCACCTTTTTTCCCTTTTTTTTGTTTTTTTTGTTTTTTTTCCTATTTTTTTTTTGTTGTTTAAATTTTATTTTCCTTTTATATTTTTTTATATATTTAATAAATTATTTTAGTTTTTAAAATAAATTAATATAGGTCCCATTTAATTTTATTGTTGTTTTCTTTTTTCCATTTTGAATTTTTTGTATTTAATTAATTTCTCCAAAAATTACAAAAAATAAATATTTTAAAAAGATTTTATTATTATTTTTTTAAGTTCCTAATTTACCTTTAACCCCTTACCTAACTGAAGAAGATATTACATGCCTAGGTTCTCTCAAACCCACAACCTTTAAGTGCTAACTCCAATAACATGCCAATTAATCTAAGAAATAGTCGACATTTTTTTTTTTATGTAGATCCACTTATATCAAACTTTTTTTTTACTTTTTTTTAACCATTTGTCGTAACGGTTTTAGGACCGTCAAACGTAAAGGATTTTAAAAATTGATAAAAATAAAAAAGAGTCACCACCAATCTTTGTTAGAGTATGATTGGTCACCCAAAAGTTTATCTTTTTAATAAAACTATAAAAGCGAGTTTAAAATTTATTAAAAAGATAAATTTTGGTCTACGAAAACTAGGTTGGATCCGAAAGTCGGTTACGTGTGGGGAAGGATTAGTACCCCTACAATGCCCATAAATTGGTACCAATTAATTATGCACTATTTTCGATGTTGGATAAAATAATTTTAATTTGAAATTTAATAATAATCACTTTTATATTTTTTTAAATTAATTTTATCAAAATTCTTTATTTAGGAGTATCGAGGAAATCTCTAAGTTAAAGAATTATTTTAAAATTCTCCAACATATAGGTAGAATTTTAAAGATAATACTTTTGACAGATATTTACCATGACATCCCTTGAAAATGAAAATAACATCATTTGCAGAAGATAATTAGTGGTGACTCTCCAACATCTAGGTAGAGTACCAAAAATTATTTCTTTCATAATGTTATTTTTGTTTTATTTTATAATATCCATTTTTGTTTTGTGAAACATTTTATATGAGAAAGTAAATAATGGTATTATTAGATAATAAATAAAGATCAAAGACAGAGAAATGCAAAATGAGTGTCAACAATAATATAATGATGTATATATATGCCAATGGATATTATGTAAGATGAAATATAATTTTAAAGTTCAGCTCTTAAATATAAAGAGACCAGAACGACTCTCCAACATCTAGGCAGAGCTTAGGTGCAACTGTTTATATTTAAGATCTCAATTTACTAGTACTTTTTATTTAATAATCTCTTTATTAATGCGAATTAAGAATTCATGTGAAAAAACTTAATGAAATAAAGTTTTCTAAATACCCCATCATCCAGGTGGCATTCGAGAACAAATCATTTTATATGAGATTTTCACATGTATCCTTAAAGTTTCAAAATAGATTTAGGATATAGGTATAGGACTTGCACGATTTTTAGGGAATGATTAGGGGTTGTATGCTAACTTTGGGTTCAGACTCTTAGGGTTTAGGATTTTGGATTTTAGTGTTTTAGATTTTAAGGCTTGGAATTTTGGATTTTGGATTTTAGTGTTTTGGATTTTAGGGTTAAAGAAAACACGAACATCTCTAAAAATCTCCAACATCTAGGCAGACTTTTAGAGCAAGTTCAATTTTTATAATTTTTAAGAAAATAAATTTTTATTATGAAAAGTTAATATTAATTTATTTAGTTTTAATATTATTTATTATTTTTAATAATCATTTCTCAACATCTAAGCGAAATTATCATTATTTAAAACACGATTGTATTCTCTCCAACATTTAGGTAGGGAGAAATTTTATTATTATTATTATTATTATTATTAGTTGCATATTTTATTATTTTTATTTAATTCTTGGATTATCCAAAAAAAATTAAAAAGGAATTAAAAGTTGTATAAAAAAAATCATTTGAATTTTTATTATTGTTATTGTTATTTAATTATTATTATTGTTAATTATTATTATAAAACAAAAAGTATTTATTTTAATAAACTTTAAAAAATTTTAAAGCATGCCTAAATAACAATAATAATAATGTTAAAAATGATATAAATAATAGAAAAAATTTTTTTTACCTGAACCGGATAGATCAACGGTGGTTCGGTTGGATCGAAAAAGGCTCAAGTTGGCACGCGATTCGATTGAGCTAGCTTAGGAGCAGTTTGGTTCGATCTGATTGAATCGGTTCAGAGCTGTGGAAAAGCCGGATCAGCGGGTCGGTTGCGTGGATCTCAGGTCAGATTTGAGTTGATGCATGGATCTCTTTGGCTAAAACGACATCGTTTTAAGCCTTTCTCAAAATGATGTCATTTTGCTTCTATGATTTTTCTATAAAAATCAACTTTTTTTAGCTCATTTCACCCTTTCTTTCAGAAAAAAAAATTTTCAGCTCTCTTAATTCTCTCAGACTTTGCCAGAAATCTGTGCCATGTCGTCGTGTTGACCGTCGCTTGAGTTGTCACCGGTGGCCACCGCTGGTGGTTGCTGTGGCCAAAAAAGATAAAAAAAACCCCTAGAAATCCTCTTCGACCTGATCGTTCTAAATTCGATCTTCTTTTCACCAAAAACAGGGTCGATCTTCGTAGATCCAACTTTGAAGTTTCGATCTATTTTTTTCATTTTTTTGTTTTTGTTTTTTTTAAGCATAATTGATGATCTCTTTTCTTTGTTGCAAGTGGCTTTGGTGTTGAGGCTCCTCTTTTCGAAGATGGCTGTGTTTTTTTTTGTGTTTTTATTATTTTCTTAGTGTTTAGCTTTCTATTTGGGAGGGATTATGAGATTCGAATTTTTTAATTGCAAGGTTTTTTTTTTTGTTTTTCTTGTTGTGAAAGCTTAGGGATTTTTAAGCGTGAACGAACTGGTTTTTTTTTTATGTCTGAAGATGTCTTCCGAGAGTAGGGTGTATGTATGCGTGTCCAAACGCCTGGAAGGGGAAGAAGCTGGGTTTTTTATAGAACCGAGATATGTTCGAAACAATAGGTGGTTTAGAGGTTGAAAGGGGTGGCTGTAGGTGTCTGCAACGCATGGTTGTAGGTGTTTATAGGGATGGCTATTTGGTTAGATCACAAGCGTGGCTGGTCTGATGGGACTAGTCTAGTGGATGGTTTGGTTAGGTCATAAGCGTGGCTGGTCTGGTGGTTAGATAGGGCTGGGTGGTTGGCTAGATGAGGCCGACGGCCCCACCACTTTTTGTTTTCTTTTTGTTTTTAATTAAATTTTTATTTTTATTATATTTTATTTAATTAATAAATATTAAAGTAAAAAAAATAAAATAAAACGTAAATATGCTTTGGGCTTAAATAATGAGATTAGGCTTCGGGCCCGATTGAATCAGATTGGGCCTGAAACCCAGTTGAATCAAAATCGAGCTTAGAGCCTAGTTAAATGAAATCAGGCCTAGGTCTAAAAACCCAATATACGATGAACTTTAAAATGAGACTTGACTAAAAATCGAATAAATTTGGTGTCTACAGTTGCCCGTTTTTGCACATGATTGAGAATCAAAAATAGGGCAAAGATAAAGACACCAATTTTATCCGAAGCTAAAAAAATTTATTTTGTTTTTGTTGTTTTTTTTTCTTTTTTTCATTTTTTTGAGTCAAAAAATGAAGACGATCGGGATTAAACTGTGAGTCGGTGGATAACGAGATCAGAATTTAACTGCAAGTCATAAAATAAAGAGATCGAGATTAAACCACAAGTCAAAAAAATAATGAGGATCGAGATTGAATCGTGACTTAAAATTAAAGAGATCGGGATTAAATCATGAGTCAAAGAAATAATGAGGATCGAGATTAAACCATAACTTAAAAGTAAAGAGATCGAGATTAAACCACCAGTTAAGAAAATAAAAAAATCGGGATTAAACCATAAGTCAAAAAAATAATGACGATTGGGGATCAACCGCAAGTCAAGGAATCATAGGGATTGGGGTTAAACCACGAGTCAAGAGGATAAAGACGATCAAGATTAAACCACAAGTTAAGAAGATAAAGACAACTAGGACTGAACCATGAGTCAAGGAATCACAGGGGCTGGGTTAAACCATGAGTCAAGGAATAATGAAGACTAGGGTTGAACCGCGAGTCCAGAGGAATAATGAGGATTGGGATTAAACAACGAGTCAAGAAAATAATGATGACTGGAATTAAAACTGCGAGTCAAGGAATCACAGGGACTAGGGTTAAATCACAAGTCATGAGGATAAAGACGACCGAGATTGAACCACAAGTCAAAAAGATAAAAACGACTAGGACTGAACCAAGAGTCAAAGAATCATAAGGACTGGGGTTAAACTGCGAGTCAAGGAATAATAAGGACTAGGGTTAAATCGCGAGTCCAGAGGAATAATGAGGATTAGGATTAAACCACGAGTCAAGAAATAATGACGACTGGGATTAAACCATGACTCAAAGAATCACAGGGACTGGGGTTAAACTGCAAGTCAGAGAAATAATGAAGATCGGGATTAAATCACGAATAAAAAAGTAATAAAACCAAAATTGAACTACGAGTCAATGAATAACGATGACTGGGATTGAACCGAGAGCCAAAGAATCACAAAACAATTGAGGTTGAACCACGAGTCAAAAAGATAAAGAAGATCGGGATTAAACCACAAGTCAAGGAATAATAACGACTGGGACTAAACCATGAGTCAAAAAAATAATGACGATCGGGGTTAAACCATGAGTCAAGAGAAGAAATGTGACTAAAACTGAGCTGTAAGTTGAAAAATAAGGGATTGTTCACTCTATAGATTGACAATTTTGATTTTAAGAATCGTGCTAGAGATAACATATCATCTTCAAGGCCTTCATCTTATTTTGAAAAAAAAAAATGCTGATTATTCCTGATGTCTCATAAAGAAACCTTTTTATGTAACTTATCAAAAGGTATGAGATGTATACAATGATTATAATGAATGAAAAGACAAAGATGCAATCAACGAATTATATCATGTGTTTTTATCTAAGTTAATTCAACTTTTTGGTTCAATTCTTTCAAACTTTAAAAGCTGTTTCCACTAGTCTCTTTCTTCTAAGTTTTTCGACTTTCGTCTAGAAATCTTCGTCTTCTAATGGACTCATTCAACTTTTTGTTGCTTTAAAATCTTTTTTGTATTCTTTCTTTATCTCTTTTTTTTTCTTTGTTTTCAGTGATCAATCAATTTCATTTCATTCTTTCTGAACTTATATCATTATTTCTATCATCCTTATATTGCATTCTTTTTTCAAGTGATGCATTGGTTTATTATGAACTTTATCAATCATTATCTTAATTTTAAATGACAAATGCAATGATTTCAGGTTCAAAGTTGAGTGTGAAACATGGTCAGTAATTGGGTATTTTGGGTTTAGAAAGATAAAGATAAGCCTTTCGGGACACAAAAAATAATTAACTCAAAAGTATTTTAAAAATTAAATATCAATTCTCTAGATAATGAACATTGGAAATGTCCTTGGCCTACTCAGACCAGGTCTTTTCTAAAAACTTGTTACATTGGCAATCTTGCTATTTTTTATTTCATATAACCAATCCTTGCCTCATTTTTGTAACTAATGAGAACTTGCCCTTAACAATCATCTCTCTTAATTTTGGCGATGATTCATCCATTTGGTGCCACTTCTTTGTTCTTTGAAGGATTTTCTCCTAGCTTCACCTTCATTTAAGCTACTTTTTTAGGTTTTCAGCTTAAATGACCCTTTTTGGTTCAAACCACCCTTTTTGGATTTTCAGTCTGAATCATCTCTTTTTTTTGTATCTTTTTTTTAAGCAAAATATTTCTTGACAATGTCTGAATTCACAAGATTTGGTAATTCATTACCATCCATTTTTGCAAGGATTAGAGTTTCGCCAGAGAATACCTTTTTTTTTTACCACATATGGACCTTCCCAATTGGGTGTCCATTTTCCTTTATTGTCATGTTGATATGACAAAATCTTTTTCAAAACCAATTCACCCTCACAAAAGCATCAAGGTTGTATCTTCTTATCATGTGCTCTCATGATTCTTTTTCGGTACATTTGCCCATGGCTAAGCATCGATAGTCTTTTCTCTTCAATAAGATTTAGTTGCTCGAAATGATCTCAAACCCAATATGCTTCATTCAGTTTTACCTCTATCAAAACTCTTAGAAAAGGAATTTTTACTTCAATCGATAGTACGACTTCCATCTCATATACTAGCAAAAACGGGGTGGCCCTTATGGAGGTTCGAATTGATGTTCTATAGGCAAGTAGGGCAAAAGGTAATTTTTCATGCCAGTCTCTATATTATCAGTCATTTTTCCCAATATTTTCTTGATGTTCTTATTCGTAGCTTCCACTGCACCATTCATTTTTTAACGATATGGTACTGAATGATGATGCTTTATCTTGAACTATGCACACAATTCTTTCATCATTTTATTGTTCAAGTTGCTAGCATTATCTGAGATGATCTTTTTCAGGAGCCCATACCGATATATTATTTCTTTTTTTATGAATCTGCACACTACTGATCATGTAATACTAGCGTATGAAGCTACTTCTACCCATTTGGTAAAGTAATCGATTATCATAAAGATAAAATGATGCCCATTTAAAGCTTTTGGGGTTATGGGTCTGATCACATCCATTCTGTACATAGAGAAGGGCCATGGTGGCGTCAAGACATACAGTGAGACTGGAGGGGAATGATTTTATCTGCATAAATTTAGCATTTATGGCACTTTTTGGTGTAATTGATGCAATCATTTTTCATCGTAGACCAATAGTAGCCTACTTTCATAATATGTTTGGCCATCATATACCTATTAGCATGTGTTCCATAAATTCCTTCCTATACTTCTTCAAGTGTCCTTCTTGCTCCAATAGCATCTACACACCTTAGTAAGATCTGGTCTTGACTCTTTTTATACAAGATTTCTCTATTAAGTACAACCTCTACTGCTAATCTTTAGATGATCCTCTTATCATTTTTTGAAGCCTGTTTCGGGTAGTGTTGACACTTGATATATTGTATAATATCATAGTACCATGGTTATCGATCTACCTCTTCTTCCACATTCGAACAGAGGGCTAGTGAATTTTTCATTTGTACTCTAATGGGTTGGATTCCTATACTATCATTTAACTTGCACATTACTATCAAAGTAGCCAAGGCATCAGTAATCTGGTTTTATTCTTGAAGGACATGCTAAAATTAGATCTCTTTAAAATGTTTCATCAAGCCAATTATGTGCCTTTGATATAACACTAGTTTTGGGTCCTTGGTCTCCCATTCATCTTTTAGTTGATAAATTACCAAGACTGAATCCCCATATACTTCTAGTGTTTTAATTTTTTTTTCAATGGTCATCTATAACCCCATGACATGCTTCATATTCAGCAATATTGTTTGTACAATTGAAATCTAACCTCACAGTACAAGGGTAATAATTCCCTTCTAGGGATATTAGCACTGCCTCAATGCCATGCCCCATTAAAAAACATCTTTCATACTTTTCTTATAGGCTCTTCGATTTTATATTGCAAAATCGCCATTAAGTCTTCATCTGAAAACTCAAACTTCATTGGCTTGTAATATTCTGTAGCTCGATCCACAAGAAAATCAGCTATTACGTTCCTTTTTATGGACTTTTATGTCACATACACAATATCATATTTCGAGAGCATGACCTGTCATTTCGCTATCCTGCCTGATAGAAATGGTTTCTTAAAAATATACTTGAGGGGATCTAGCTTTGATATTAGCCAAGTCATAAGATAGAGCATATATTATCGAGTCTACAAGTAGTCCAAGCTAAGACATAACATATTTTTTCTATTTAGGGATACTTGACCTCATACTCCGTAAACTTTTTACTCAAATAGTAAATGGCATGCCCTTTCTTACCAGTTTCATCTTTTTGCCCCAATACACATCCCATTGATTTTTCTTGAACCATTAGATATAAAATTAATGGCCTTCCTACAACTGGTGGTACTAACACTAGGGGGCTTGTCAAATATTCTTTAATCTTTTCAAAGGTATTTTGGCATTCTTCATCTCATTTACCAGGATTATTTTTACAAAGTAACCTAAAAGCCTTTTGTTTTTTTCTACGTGCATGGCACTGATAACTCTTAAATGGCTTGAATCTTATCAGGGTCTACTTCTATACCTCTTTCACTGACTATGAACCCTAGAAGCTTTCCAGATTTAACACCAAAGATGCATTTAGCTGGATTCAACTTGAGCTAGTATCTCTGTAATTTTTCAAATAGCTTTATGAGATTAACAGCATGATCTTGAACTTTTTGAGACTTAGCTATCATATCATCGGCATATACCTCTATCTCTTTGTGCATCATATCATGAAAAAGAGTGACCATCACCCTTTGATATGTGGCACCAGCATTATTTAGCTTGAAAGGCATGACTTTATAGCAAAATGTGCCCCACATTGTCACAAATGTGATTTTTTCCATATCTTCACGAGCCATTTTGATTTGGTTATAGCTAGAAAAACCATCCATGAATGAAAAAAAAGAGTGCTTAGCAGTGTTATCCACAAGGGTATCAAGATGTGGCAACAAAAAATTATCTTTTGGGCTAGCCCTATTCAAATCTCGATAGTCCACACACATTCTAAATTTTCCATCTTTCTTAGGAATTAAGACTATAGTGACTACCCATTTAGGATACTTGGTTACTTCTAAAAAACCAGTGTCAAATTACTTTTTTACTTCCTCTTTTATCTTTAGTAACATTTCTAGCTTCATGCATCTCAACTTTTGCTATATCGATCGACACTCTAGTTTTAAGGGCAATCTATGCTCAACCACCTCCGTGTTAAAACCAAGCATATCTTGATAAGACCATACAAATACATCCACATATTCTTGTAGTAAATTCACCAGTTTTTTTTTCTCAATCAGTGATAATTAAGTATCAATCCTAACTTCTTTTTTATTCTCATCGTCTCTCAAATTTAACATGTCAGTCAATTTTTGATGGGGTTATATAATTTTCTTCTCTTACTTCATCCATTTCAGTAGATCATGAGGTAAATCATAGTCTTTTGAATCAACATCATTATCAAGCTTGCTAATGTGAATCAAATTTTTAAAATCAAACCTGGTGTTATTGCCTTGGTCGTTCATAATGTTCATAATGTTCATAATGTTCATTATTGATAAGACCATGCAAATACATCCACATATTCTTGTAGTAAATTCACTAGTTTTTATTTTTCAATCGGTGATAATGAAGTACCAATTTTAACTTCTTTCTTATTCTTATCATCTCTCAAATTTAACATGTCAGTTAATTCTCGATGGGGTTTTATAATTTTCTCCTCTTGCTTCATCCATTTCAGTAGATTGTGAGGTAAATCATAGTCTTTTGAATCAATATCATTATCAAGCTCGCTAATGTGAATCGAATTTTCAAAATCAAACCTGGTGTTATTACCTTGGTCGTCCATAATGTTCATTATTAGAAAACTTGAAAATGGGTATAATCACAAAGAATCTTGGCAAGGGCAAAGAGGATAGTAATGAAAAAGAAAAGAAAAATGAAAAATAGAGAACATGGTATATGTGAAATGCATTGCATCCATCATTTTATTAAGACAATGAAAATAAGCCCATACATTTAACCTTTGCATGCTCTTGGACAGAAGCAATTGGAATTTTCGAGTTAAAAAGTTCAAGAATAACAAAAACAGTACGCCATTCTCAGATCTCTTAACCTAAAAAGAAAAATAAATCTTTTCATCTTGTATGACTCATTCATCTGTTCCAATTTGAAATCAAGAAAAAGTTTTCTCCAATCCTATTTCTGGTTCTTTTTGTTCAACCTCCGTTAATCTAGGATAGACATGCCCACCTGAACAGAATGTTTCATACAAATAAGGGAACACCATTTTTTTTATCAATCGAGTCTTACCCTTTGAGGTGTGCCATTCTCTTTTTTTTTTTCCAGCATTATGTTCTTTTTATTAGCAGCTGTAGGCTTATAGCCTAACCTTTATCTTTCTTTATTTTCCACCAAGCAGGATGCTGTTGTGATTCCTTGTAAAGTTTTTCCTAAGCCTTGCCCAGCTTGCCAACGCTTGCCAGTAGTCTATTTGATCACCATATTTGTTATTTTTGACAGTTAAGGGATCGGTATCTTTGACCCCTATCTGACATAAGTAGCATGTGCTACTTCAAAAGCTTTGAATGAACATTCGATTGCTTCTTTTGCAGCCTCAATATAAGGAGTGGTTAAGGTCTTTGTTACTAATAAATCTTTCTCACCATCTACACAAACTTGTTCCTTTTTTATGATAAATTTAACTTTCTGGTGCAAAAATAAAGGTACAACTCCAGTCGTGTGAATCCAAAGTCTTCTTAATAGATAACTATATGCAGAAGTTATGTCCATCACTTGAAATAAAACATTAACAGTACAAGGACCAATCTGTAATGGGATCTTTATATCACCAATTACCTCTCTTCGTGCTCTATCAAATGCTCTTACAATCATGTGACTATTTCACATGTGAGAGGAGTCTACTGGGAGTTTTGTCAATGTCATTAGAGGCATGACATTAATAGATGATTCATTGTCAATCAAAACTTTGGTCATAGTATAGGTTTTACATTTTACAGTAATATGCAAGGCCTTAATGCTACCTCATCATTCTGGAGGTATTTCATCATCATTAAAGGAGATAAAATTTAGGGCTATAATATTTATGACCATGTGATCTATTTTTTCAACATAAATATTATGCTCGACATAAGCCTGATTAAGTGCTTTTAACAAAGCATTTCTGTATGGTTTTGAATTCAGAATAATAACAATAAAGAAATACGAGCTAGTAGTTTGTTCAGTTGATCTACCACACTATACTCACTATGCTTGATGATCTTTAAAAACTCACAGGTTTATTTCTCTGTCACCAGTTTGTTGATTTGCACTTCTGGGCTTGCTATTGGCTGAGAATTTTAACTTTTCGTTATGTTTTCTTCTCTTATTTTACATTTTCCTTTTTTGGCCTTTTTTGACATATCGAGAGTGTAAATCCGACCATTTTGAGTCATTTCTCATACTCCTGTTATGTTGGTAGTATTTTTCATAAATGGATCATTCGAAGTCACATCAATCCCTTATATCACAACATTATAATTGTATCTTTATGGGACTGCTTTATCAGTTTGGTAAGGAAATAGACTGGGGACATAAATAATCATTGGTGTCCTGAAAGAGGAAATGGTTTTCTCAGCTGCGGGCTTCAATTTCTCATCATAGTAGACAGTGAAAAGTTTAGGAATAAAAGATTTTCCAGGATGCTCACCACCCATTGTATTCACACTGCTTTCATTACATTTATCATAAAACTCAATGATGGCCTCGTCTATTAAGCTTTGTAATATTCGTCTAAAAGTTTCACAAAGTTGGATCGAATGTCCAACCATTCTTCCATAGTATTTACAAAACTGGTTAGGGTCTTCACAACTTTTGTTCTCATCTAAAAATAGCGTTGAATCATGCATGTCTCACATAAACAGTCATACATCCATTCAAAAGGAGTCTTTACTTCATCCACGCATATTTTGATCTTCATATATTTTCTTTTACCCACCATATTAATTTTCCTTTTAGTGTGATCTGGCAAAGGGTTTTCACTGACACTTGGCTTGAATTTGGTGTCAAAAGTTAAAAGCCCATCATTTATTAGACCTTGCACTTTATGTTTAAATGCCGTGCAATTTTCAATAAAGTGTCCTGAACACCATAGTGATAATCACACTTAACATTAAGGTTATACCAACTCGGGTAAGGTGGCTTTAATGATTTCACATAAAAAGGAGCAATGAGGTAGCCTCTCACCAACTAAAGGTACAAATCGATGTAAGACATGGAAATTGGATCGAAATGAAGTCTTTCTCGATTGTTATTATTTTGTGGTTTCTTTGATTATTGTTTGGTGGGTTGGTTAAACAAATGGTCGGGTTGGAGGTGCGAGGGTGTAATTAGATGGTTGAGGGCTAAAGTTTGATCTGTGCAGTGGTTGTTGGGGTACCCGATAATGATATGGTTGTTGAGAAATTTGGTTAGTGGTAGGGTAGTAAGGAGGGTATGGAGGGTTTGGATTATATGGGATAAAAAGATGGTGCGAGGGATTTTTATGAGTGACAGCATCTATCTCATGCTCTTTCTTTTTTGAACTTGCTATTTTCTTTTCAGGCCCTTCAATTTTCCCACTTTTGATAGTGTTTTCTATCATTTTTCTTGAGATTATCATATCAAAGAAATTTTTGATGGCATTCCCCACCAACTTGTCATAATACAGGACTTTTAGTGTGTTGACAAATAGCATAGTTACCTCTTTTTCAGTCAGTGGTAGTTGGACCTGGGCCGCTGCATCTCTCCATCTATGTGCATATTCCTTGAAGGTTTTCGTTGATTTTTTCTCCATATTTTGTAATGACAGCCTATCAGGGGTCGTATTAAGGACATGTTTATATTGAGTAATAAAGGTTTTGGCCAAGTTTTTCCACATATGAATTTTGCTTCGATCTAATTGTATGTACCATTTTGCTGCTGATCTAATTAAACTATCTTGAAAATAATGTATCAAAAATTTGTCATTCTGGGTATGACCTGTCATCTTTTGATAGAACATGGTAATATGAGTAGAAGGACATTTTGTTCCATCATATTTCTCAAAGTCCGAGGTTTTAAATTTAGCCAGGATAACAAAATCAGGTACTAGGCTCGGCTTATTAGCATCAATGACCTAGTAAATATCATTACCTCCATTATTTTGAGCCTCTCTTCAAGTTGATCATACTTGTTTCATATTTTTGAGTTTATAATAGGCTTTGACATTTCATGAAACTTTTCATAGTCAACTGGTTCATCAAGATTTGGTACTATGGTGGGATAGTTGGGATAGGCCCCACATTAGTATTCAAGTGGATCGATTGTTGGCTAGCAGAATGATTGACATAGGGGTATAGTTGCATACTTAGTGGGTGATGTGTATACCATAAGGGGCTTGAGCTTGGGTTTGAGGTGGAGTGAATCCCGGAGGATAGAGTGGTTCTTTCGTATTAACTTTTTCCCCTGTCTTTGATACCTCAACAACTTCTTTACCTTTTAATGAACCAGTCAGTAATTATTTTAATTCAGCCATCTGTGGTTTGATACTTTGTTGTATCTCCATCACTCTTTCTCTTATTTTTTATTGTGCCTTTTTAACTTTTTCAAATCTGGTTACGTTCTCTTCTTCCATAACTCAAGCTTGAGAATGAGTATTATATCTATGTGGGATTGTCTGACCTAGATTCTTTGGCTTTGCTATCCTTGAACCTTAGTTTATTAACCATGAATTAGAATGCATGATATAATATCATTGTTTCTTATTGTTAGTATTTACCTTTATTAAAATACATGTGTGGAATGAATGATATGCAAATTATGGGTATTGTTTTAGATCAATCGAAACAAAAAAAAAAAAACTTTCATGGGAATCTTTATACATCATCCGATCATCCTTGCATTAAAACCATAAAAACATTTGATTTGAGCATATTGCTCTCTAGCTTCACATAAAAATTTCAATAGTCTTTGATTGTAGCCTTAGGTCGGTATAATCTCTCATTTCAGTGCTTCCATCTTTTCAACCATATAGCCTGCTTTTCGAACAGCCTTGTAAATTTGAGCGGTCAAATGTTTTATGTATTGTTGTCTCCCTAAACTTTTAGATCTCCATATTTCTTGAGCATCCACTTTCATATTGTAAGTGTGAGCCCAATAATCCTCACTTTCTTATCGTTTAGCCAAAATCTTATCTATATATCTCTGATTGCTTGTCAACTAAAGCTCTAAACTCATTAATTCCTGCTCTAAAGCTTTTTTCTCATTTTGTAAATCAGAGTTCTTATTCTGTTCATTCCTTAGTTTGACTTTTAGCTTTTTATTTTTTTTTTGGCACTTCGCTACCTTTTCAGAAGCTCCTGAAAGTTTTTCTTTCCATTCATGTTGTTTTTTGGTGAGTGCAGAGATCACTTCCTTGTTCTCTTGAGCTCTATTCTTCCAATACTCCACCATATCTTTTAATTCTTCTATATCCTTCTTGGATCCCTTCAAAGGTCTATTGTCCAATCTTAATTTCTTATTTTCTTGATGCAAATTTTATAGATTTTCCTTCAATACTTTTCATTCTTTGGTCAACTTTTATACTGCATCATCTTTTATCATCAAATCATATCTTAGTTAGTTAACTTGATTCATCATAGCCATCTTCTCTTTCTCTAACTTTTTCTTTTCAATCTCAAACTCTCATTGGGTAATCTCAAAAGTTGACAATATCGATACTGAAATAAGAGTTGGTAACTTTTTTAAAACATCGACTGGTAAAGGCTTAATTTCATTAACCCTTTTCGTCCTTGACGTAAGGTAACTTTCTGTAACATTATCTGTAAATCTAACTGGACTCATTCGGTTGACTTACTTCTATGCTTTGATGATTTCACGAACCTTTTTCACATAACCGGGTGCCCCATAATCAAACTCGAGTGAATTAAGTCTATAAGTCATAGGAATGAACTGTAGTAAGTCATATTGTCTTTGAACCATAAGAGGTGCATAACTCATTACCCCTTATGTTCTTAACAAAGGTGCCCATGATTCATCTCCACAACTATACAAGATGGCCATAGAAAGCATCCATGGTGCCCTCTATGTTACATCCTCACTAGTGAGTTCCAGAAGGAATGACATCCGTTAACCTTTTGTCTGATCCTTTCTCCATTCCTTGGCAACAAACTCCTTGATGGGAACGAAATGACCAAAAAATGGTCGAAATAATATCTTTTCTTTTCCCCAAAAATGACTTTTGAGCTAAACAAAAAGCAACTAAGCACACACTATAAATCGCCCCTCACCCTTCTTTCGATAAAAATTAAGTGATCTAACAATCTCTACCAAAATAGTTGGTAAAGGGTTTATAACTTTATCCAATTGCTCAAAAAAGTCAACCACTGATGCTTCTATATGTCTTAACACCTTAGGAAATATCATCAATCCATACACGGCTAATACAAACACATCTAACCCTTGATCAGTATCAATATATTTTTTTATATACTCAAGCAAAAAAGCTGATGGAATAGTCTTAGCCCTATTCTTTTCTTTCTTATGCTTGTCTATCTCCTCAACCCCTACTTGTATGATCTTGGCTAAGTCTTTTCTATATCCGATAGTCTTATGCTCCTTCCAATAGATTTTATCTTGATTTATAGACTCTATCAGAAGTAAGGATGAATATTCTTCAATCGTGGGGGTCAAGTCTTCTTGGTTGAACAAAAGCATTGATAAGATGGATCCCAAAATTGTACTGCTGCTCTAATAAACTATTCATCAATCTTTACTGACATGAGTAGTGCCACATCCTCATATTTCTCGAAAAAATATTCTTTTCTTTCTGTTCCCTACTGTTTCCAGATAGCCTCTAATTTTGATATGTCATTTGATTGAGATCTATGTGTATTGACTGTGGTAATGACGGGATATGACCATCTACTAAACAATCTTTTTCTCTTGAGTACTTTCTGATTGGCTTTTAACCTGTAGGGAGCTCTTACACATAGATGACATCCCGTAGGTTTCTTAAAAGCTTTTCTTGTTGAAGATTGATCCAAAATAATACCCTCTTAAGAAATGCAATATCTATATGATGCATGCAGCAAAATTAAAGGCAACAAAAGAATTGAACAAATCAATAATGTAAATAAAAAAATAAATAAAGAAGAAAATAAATAAACAAACATCTATATGATAGAACATAATATATAGTGTCCTAATTTTAGGTAATTTTCTAAAAAATGATGGCATGGCTCTATTCTAAGGTTAAACTTTGCAGCTCACTATATGTCGAGTTAAGATTTACTTGTCTAAAGGTTCCCAGACTATTCCTCACATCATTGTCCATTATAGACTAGTAAGACTCCCTGATCCTCACCCATTATAGGCTACTAACGAAAATGGTTCAATCTGAGTGGAAGTGTTTCGTTAGCAAATACGAAGGTTATCACCTCACGAGAGCGTAGCTACTTCACTTCCTCCTAAAAGGAATAGAGCTCATGCATGCAAATAAGTATGCAAAATGTGTGCAAAGTGATGTATTAATCAACATAACATAAATAAATCATAACACAAAACCAAAATAAAGTAATAACTAACATACAATTTATTCTATGCATTAATTTTTGAAAAATGAAATAAAGGAATTAAATTAACTATCAAATAAAACCAATTAAATCCAACAATTGTCAATAGCGCATAATTAAAATTTTGGCCTGACTCTAAAAAATCTCCAATGGAGTCGCCAAGCTGTCGTAACGGTTTTAAGACCGTCAGATGTAAAGGATTTTAAAAATCAAGAAAAATTAAAAGGAGTTGTCACCAATCTTTGTTAGGGTGTGATTGGCTACTCAAAAGTTTATCTTTTTAATAAAAGTATAAAAGTGAGTTTAAAGTTTATCAAAAAGATAAATTTCGGTTTACGAAAATTAGGTTGGATCCGAAAGTCGATTACATGTAGGGAAAGATTAGCATGCCCACAACGCCCATAAATTGGTACCAATTAATTATGCGTTATTTCGGTGTTGGATGAAATAATTTTAATTTGAAATTTAATAATAATCCCTTTTATATTTTTTTAAATTAATTTTAACAAAATTCTTTATTTAGGAGTATCGAGAAAATCTCTAAGTTAAATAATTATTTTAAAATTCTTCAACATATAGGCAGAATTTTAAAAATAATACTATTGACAGATATTTACCACGACATCCCTTGAAAATGAAAATAACATCCTTTGTAAAAGATAATTGTTGGTGACTCTCTAACATCTAGGTAGAGTACCAAAAATTATTTCTTTCGGAATGTTATTTTTGTTTTATTTTATTATATCTATTTTTGTTTTGTGAAACATTTTATATGAGAAAGTAAATAATGGTATTATTAGATAATAAATAAAGATCAAAGATAGAGAAATGCGAAATGAGTGTCAACAATAATATAATGATATATATATATATGCCAATGGATATTATGCAAGATGAAATGCAATTTTAAAGTTTGGCTCTTAAATATAAATGACCACCACGACTCTCCAATATCTAGGCAGAACTTAGGTGTGACTGTTTATATTTAAGATCCTAATTTACTAGTACTTTTTATTTAATAATCTCCTTATTAACGCGAATTAAGAATTCATGTGAAAAAACTTAATGAACTAAAGTTTCCTAAATACCCCATCATCTAGGCGACATTTGGGAACAAATAATTTCATGTGAGATTTTTACACGTATCCTTAAAGTTTCGAAATAGATTCAGGATATAGGTTTAGGACTTGTACGATTTTTAGGGAATGATTAGAAGGTGTATGCTAACTTTGGGTTTAGACTCTTAAGGTTTGGGATTTTGGATTTTAGTGTTTTGGATTTTAAGGCTTGAAATTTTGAATTTTAGTGTTTTGGATTTTGGGTTAAAGAAAACACGAAATCTCCAACATCTAGGTGAACTTTTTGAGCAAGTTTAATTTTTATAATTTTTAAGAAAATAAATTTTTAGTATGAAGAGTTAATATTAATTTATTTAGTTTTAATATTATTTATTATTTTTAATAATAATCCTCCAATATCTAGGTGAAATTATCATTATTTAAAACACGATTATATTCCCCCTAACATCTAGGCAGAGAGAAATTTTATTATTATTATTATTATAAAACAAAAAGTATTTATTTTAATAAACTCTAAAAAATTTTTAAAGCATGCATAAATAACAATAATAATGTTAATAATTATATAAATACTAAAAAAAAATAAAAAATTCTTTTTACCTGAATTGGACCGGTCAACGATCCGATCAACAATGGTTTGGTTGGACTGAAAAAGGTTCGGTTTGACGCGCGGTTCGGTTGAGCGGCTTAAGAGCGGTTCGATCCGGTTTGATTGAATAGGTTCAAAGCTGTAGAGGAACCGGGTTAACGGGTTGGTTGTGTGGATCTCGGGTCGGATCTGAGTTGACGCATGAATCTCGTTGGCTAAAACGACGTCGTTTTAAGCCTTTCTCAAAATGACGTCGTTTTATTTCTATGGTTTTTTTTTTTTTTTTATAAAAGTCAGCTTTTTTTTAGCTCATTTGACCCTTTCTTTCAGAATTTTTTTTTTTAGCTTTCCCATTTCTCTCTGACTTTGCCAGAAACCAGCATCGTGCCATCGCACTGGCTGCCGCTTGCCACCAATGGTAGCCAATGGTCGAAAAAGATAAAAAAAACCCCTAGAAATTCTCATCGACTTGATTTTTCCAGATCCGATCTTCTTTTCACCAAAAACAGTGCTAATTGTCGTAGATCCAACTTTGAAGTTTCAGTCTTTTTTTTGTTTTTTTTGGTTTTTTTTTAATCCTAACTGATGATTTCTTTTCTTTGTTGCAGTTGGCTTTAGCACTGAGGCTCTTCTCTTCAGATAGGGCTGTGTTGTTTTTCTGTGTTTTTATTATTTTCTTAGTGTTTGGCTTTCTGTTTGGGAGGGATTGGGAGATTTGAATTTTCTGATTGCAAGGTTTTTTTTTTTTTTTCTGGTTGTGGAGGCTTAGGGAATTTTAGGCGTGAACGAACTGTGGTTTTTTTTTTTGTGTTTGAAGATGTCTCCCGAGAACAAGGTGTATGTATGCATGTCTGAACGCCTGAAAGGGGAGGAAGTTGGGTTCTTTATAGGATCCGACGTATGTTCGGGACAGTAGGTGGTCTAAGGGTTGTAGGGGGTGACTGTAGGTGTCTGTAGAGCGTGGCTGTAGGTGTATGTAAGGATGGCTGATTTGGTTAGATCATAAGCGTGGCTGGTCTGATGGTAGTAGTCTGCTAGTTGGATTAGGCTGGGTGGTTGGTTGGATGAGGCCGACGGTGCCACCATTTTTTTTTTAATTAAAATTAAAATTTTATTATATTTTGTTTAATTAATAAATACTAAAGTAAAATAATAATAATAATAAAATAATTATAATAATTATAATAATAATAATAATATGTAAATATGCTTTGGGCTTAAATAATGAGATTGGGCTTCGGGCTCGATTGAATCAGATTGGGTTTGAAACCCAGTTGAATCAGAATCGGGCTTGGAGCCCAGTTGAGTCAAAATTGATCTTAGAGCCCAGTCAAATCGGAATCAGGCCTGGGTCTAAAAAACCCAATACGCGACGAACTTTAAAACGAGACTTGAGTAAAAATCGGACAAATTTGATGTCTACACCATTCTTTTACTTTTTTTTCTTTTTTTGTGTAAGACTTACTAGATACTGAAAATATGTCATGTGTTTATTTTTTTATTTTACATATATTTAATAAATAATGTTTTAGATTTTTTTGTGAGATCCACTTAATATCAAGAGTATGACACATATTAAATTATTTTATTTTTTCACTTTTTTATATTTAATAAATATTTTTTAATATTTTAAATATGAACCCGTTTGATATTATTATTAAATATATTTTTTTGTTACTTTTTTTGATTTGATAATTTATAAAGAAAATGATATTAGCAAAAGTGTTACGTTACATTCAAATTTGATTTTTAACTTTTTTTAATTTTTCATATTTTTAATTTTTAATTTTTAAAATTCATTATATAAATTTCAAAAAAGCCTATTAGTCTTTTTTTATCCTTTTTTTTTAATTTTTTAAATCTATTACGAGATAATAGATTCTTTTTGTAAGCGTGATAATAAAAAAAATAAATCTATTAGAATGTTAAATTAAATCTATTAGCGTGGTAACTCTTTTTTTTTTTTTTAAGTATGCTAATATATATATTTATCTTATATATTTTTTTGTTAACTTTTTTTAAAATTTAATATTTTTAATTTAAATAAATTTGATAAAAAAAACTCAATAAAAGTACCCACGTGGCACTCCAATTTGTTTTTTTAATTACATAAATTTTGTAAAAAAAAAACTTTTGAATTTGGTTTTTTTTTTTGTCTATTTCATCTTTTTCATATATTTTAATTAGACAAAATTTGTAATAAAAGTATCAATTTTAGAGATAATAAAATAGTTCTTGTTGAATAGATTTCGATCTATTTTAATTTGATATAGATTAACCTTTTTTTTAAAAAAATCAAGTTAGAATAGGTCAGGCTTTTATAAAATATGATGTATATTGGACGATTTTATGTTTAGGTTGTTTTATCCAAACTTATTTTGAGATATATATAAAAATATATATTTTATTATTTTAATTTTTTATATATATATTATATTAATAAAATTATTATTTGATATTTTAATTTAAAAAATTAATATTTTAAGCTTAATTGAAGTGTTCATGTGATACTTTTTATGAGTTTTTTTTAAATTTTTTTATATTCATATATTATCTTTTTGTATCTTTTACTTTTCGTCTTTGTTTATTAAATTGAAAAAATTTATAAAAAAATAAATAATGATGACAAAAATAAAATTTTTTTAATCCACTAGAAAGCACGGGTATCCATATAGTAAGATATAAAGAACGTTAAATGGAAAAAAAAAAAAAAAAAGTTATTCTTCGTTTTTTTTTTTTTTGGATGATTAAACCTAGGGTGGTCATAGACTCTACAAGAAAAGACAACCCAGATCACAAATTTCCAAAATGGTTAGGCCTTACCCATTACCGGGGGAAGAGGTATACCAAGCCCAAAGGAGTGAAAGTGAATCTAAAAGTTAAATCAGTTGACTTGAAAACTTGGCTATAATCAAGGAACAGACAAGGCAAGGCACCCAGCGTATGCGGTGAGCATATTTGTGGTGGGTCTTACCTTCAGACCAAGCATCATGTGTTCTCTTTACAACAGCTCTTGTCTGGCTCTCCCAGGTTCAAGTCTGTTGCTCAGGTAATTTTTTTATTATCATCTGTAACAACTAAAATTTTCAATTTTGTTTTTGACAAGTAAAAATGGGTTATTTGAATTTATTGTGCTTTTGATATTGAATTATTTTAAGCTTGAATATGCCCCCTTTGAAATTAAAAATTGCCTATCAAACTTATAGCTTTCAGATACTTTAGCCATGAAACGAGTTTACTGTTCCAAACTCTTCTATGGTGCAATCGTTACTGCCTGGTTTGGAATTAGGATAGGTTTGGCTTTGCAGCATTTCAGATTCCATGTTCAACAGATTGAGAATTGAAGAAAAGGGTTTCAAGGAATTAGGCATTTTAAGCCATAGTAATGTTGCATTCTTTGGTAAATAATCCTCCAAATGATTTATTAGAAAGTAGGTTTTACATAAGGGTGATGTGTTTTCTTGATGAAACCTTTAATTTGAGTACACCATGGTTCCCTGACTAAAGCCCAATTTTAAAAGAATGCTGAGGACTGTGAGATTGCCTTTCATACTGGTATTTTTTGTTAGGTTGTCATTTCTAACCAATGCCTTCTAAATACTACTTAGTTCTTTGAATGCTTTTTTATATATATATATATATATATATATATATATATCATTGAGCTTTTTGAAGATGGCAAGTAATAAATAAATAATTTTTTTAATATTATATTAATTAATAAATTTATAATTCAGATATCATATTAAAAATTTTAAAACTCAAAATATAATATTAAATATTTTACTATAAATTAAGAATCATTCATTACATTAATTCCAAAATAATTCAAGGAGATTAAATTGTAAAAAGTTAATGTTATGAATGACTTAGGCAAAACCAGAGAATAACTAAAGAGGGTAAAACAGTGAATTTAATGGAGGAAGAGGAGACATATATTAATTTTGGTAGGTTTAGTTATAAATTTAAAATGGTATAAATAAATTTTGGGGGCTGTGACTTTCGGTTGACTCTGCCTTGTAAATAACTACTAAGTTATGTTTAATTTAATACTTAAATTTTAAAATTTTTTAATATAATATTTGAACTATAAATTTATTAATTAAAATGATATTCACTCTTAATGTGATTAGACTCAAATGATAACATACAATAAACAAACAATCCTTCCAAGTACTATATTAATTAATAGATTTATAATTTAAATATCATATTAAAAATTTTTAAAATTTAAATATTATATTAAATATTTTATTATAATATAAGAATCATTCATAATATTAATTCATTATAAAAATTAGTCATATTTTTGGATAGGAAATTTTGTGCAGACTTGTTGATTACTTTGTCGCATGATGCAATTTCAGGAATTTCTATCGAAGATCTCCTCGAGTTATTAGTCATTACCTCTCTTTACTTCAATTGGATGTAAATGATAATGAGATAGTTTAGAATTTAGTTATTTCTTCTTTTATCTTATGTAATAAGAAAATGATTTTTACTTTTCGACTAATAAATAAGTATTGAATATTCAGTTAATTTCTTAGCAACATTCATGTTTCATGGATTTAACTACTGAACTTATAGTCGCAAGTTTTTTAAACATTATATATTTGCTGCTAGGTTCTACCTCTCCCCATAGTGAATATATAGTGATAAGCCTTATTTTTTTAATAAAAATTATAATAATTATAATAAGGTATTATATTAATATATTAAAAATCACTGAATAATCAAATGAATAAATCAATCAATAAATCAAAAGCTAATTAGATAAATTTATCTTAAAATTGAATCAAACTCATACAAAAATAAAATTTGAATCCATTTCCTCTTTCTTTTTTTTTTGTTTGATTTAACGGTAAAAGATTCTTAAATTTTGTTCAATACATTCTTTTTTTGGATCAATTCAAGCTAATTTATCTATATTAAATCTAACAAATTCATAAAAAATTACTTCCTACAATCTTCCAAAAACTTTTAACCTATAAATATATATATTTATATATATATATATATTTGATTTCGTACCAAGGAAAAACAAGGTTGTACTAAAAAGATTGTTGCACACTAACTTGAACCAACAATCTTTTTAGTACAACCTAAATTCTCCTTGGCACGAAATCAAATTCTCATTGACAATAATCCCACCTTTTTTTTTTGTGACAATAATCCCTACTTTTATAATTAGTTGGCAAACCCGCCTTATCCGTATTAATCATTATATTTTGGTCATTCCTTCTAAAAAATCGCTGAAGTGCTTTAAATTAGAAATTTAGCTTCCTAAAATTACTTTGCGATTCATATCAAAGACAAACATCATGCCAAAAACTTACACCTCTACCCTCCATAAAAGAAACCACCCCTTTACTAGGATCTTGGAAGGAACCAAAATTCGCAGAAATAAAAGTTTGGGAATGGCCAGCACCAACACAACATTTGCTTTTCTTTGTCTTCTTCTAATGTCTGAGGTACAAGATTTTAGGTTTATAAGAACAATTTTTGTTATCATTTTCGAATTTGTGTCCTGAATTATGTTCATAAATTTTGTTAGAACTTAAATATAATAGTTAGGCGATTAGAATTTTTATCAACCTCAATTTTTATTTTTAATATCATTAATTTTTTTTATAAATATTTTTTTAATTTATCAAATTTCAATAAATTAAATATTTTTGTAAAAAATATTTATCCAAATAAAATAATTACAAATGAAGGCATTTTAAAATTTCTTCATTTTAAATTTCTTCAAAATTTTCTATTCAAACGCGCTGTTAGTTACTTCTTAGCTCCTGTTACCAAATTATTTCTTTCTTAGGTTTCCCTAAACACGTTTAATCATTTCTTTTTGACAACTTTCAGGTTGGGATGCTCATGGTTGAAGCTGAAAGAGAAGGTAAGAGAGTTTTTGGATAATGCATTCTTTATTTATTAATATTTCATAGATCATTTGAATTAATTGTTTTATAATTATTTACTTAAGCGTTTTTTACTAAAATATTGTGATTTGAAAACTTATTTCTCATCTAGCAAATTATATATATATATATATATTTCTCATCTTATTTTATTATAAAAAAATGTATTTTCAGTTTTTAATATTTTTCATCATATCATATTTTTTAAATTTTTTTAAAAAATAAAGAAGTTATATTAATTTAAATAAAATCTTCATTCCATTATGCATTTTTTTATCTCTCAATCTAAAATTTTTTACGCGCACGTGTTCATATATATATATATATATATATATAAAGAGATTAATTGATATTAACATAAACTTTTTTAACTTGATTTCGAATTAAAAATATACAAACGAAATTTCCTTAATTATGTGAAACAAAGTCAAGCAACTTTCACCTTCCATTCCTCATTTCCCTAAAATTTTTTTATTAGCCCGAATCATGGTCTATCCAATGGAGCTTAATTCAGATACTTCTTTTTCTTTCTCTAAGATTGGATTAAATGTACGAAGCTATACCTTTTTTTTTTTTTTTTGGCTAAAAATCCAAACCTAAATTAATACAAACCAAACTTCAAAAAATACGAAGACCGGATGGAAAAAAAAAAAAATTCACATGCACCCATGTAATTATCAAATGAAATGACAAGAGAATTTAATGGAAATTGACTGACTCTTGAAAAAAAAGTGAAACTTTAAGTGCAGGAGACGTACATTTTTAGGAGGAGAAAAGAAAAGGAGTGAAAAGCAAGAAACATTTAGTTGCGGTATACCATTTTTCTTGTTTTTTTTTTAATTAAAAAATGATGATGTAAAAAAAATTAAAACTTAAAAAATAATTTTAAAAGTACAACAATATGAAAAAATAAGTTTTCTAATCACAGTACTTTTGTTAAAAAGAAAACACTCAATTACATAATGCATGAACATTATGTCAAGTTAAAAATTTTAAACACTCGTCATTTTTTCCTCTTGGAAATTTTTACAAAAAAATAGCTAAAAATCTTATCTCAGTATTGCCCAATTTATTATTGGATATCGTTTCCAGATTGCCAGACCAAGTGTGCATTCAGGTGCAGCAAGTCATGGAAGCCGAAGATGTGCCTTAAAACATGCAACACTTGCTGCCAAAGGTGCAATGATGGGTGCGTGCCTCCAGGCCCTACTGCTAACAGGGATGTGTGCCCTTGCTATGCACAAATGAAGACGCATGGGAATAGATACAAGTGCCCTTGAAACCAATGATTTCTTCTTAATTAAACACAACCACCTCTGAAGGATTTGAATTTAATTAGTAATTAAGAGAGTCTGTTGTTTTTAAGACACTTGACTTTAATTAAATAAAAAAAAAAGGAGTGAAAAGAAAATTGTAATTACTTGTATGTTTTTGGTGTCCTCTTATTATCTATATGTACAAGTTTAAGCTTTTTGCTTATTTATTTGTCTGTTATGTTTGTTTATTTTAATATTTTATTATTATATATATTTTTAGATATTTTAATTACTTAAAACATTTTTATTAAACACTTAAAATTTTTAATTACCCTTTCTTTAAAACACATTTTAAATGTATTTTCTTTTTTAGCGCAACATTAATGTTAAACTAACCCCTAATTAAAAGAAAAGCGAAGAGGCAATATTTATCTTCTTATTGATCAAGAATATGTAAATACATCAAATTGGAACAAATAATATAGAATTAGTAGAGCATCATTTTCACAGAGATTGAAATATATGAAAGATAACTAAGTATTAAAATTGTTCACCTTTAATTATATCCAAAAGATCGAAAATTAGAATGCAAATAACTAAATAACTATTTAAATTAATTAATTAAAACACAACTTAATTAAGCATGCAAAATAAATTAAATATGAACTTAATAACTCAAATTTTAAAAAACAGAATGTAAATTGACTTAGCAAACTTAAAAACATGTAAATTAAATCTGAAGTGATATGCAAGATTATAAACTAATCAACTTAAACTTAAATCAAAATGAAAATAATTTAATTAAAGCAATTAAATCCTAAAACATGCAAGGACTATTAAACTTTGAATTAACAATTTAAACTTAACTAATTAAATTGAATTTAAACTTTAGAACTTCAAACAGAATCTAAATTAAACTCAACTGCATGCAAACAACTTCAATTTAATGAATTAAACTTCAAACTACAAATTAAATTAAGAACATAACTTAAAAAGTACAAATTACATGAATTAAAAGCATTTAAAGAGAGAAAACGAAATTTGAATTGAATTAAAAACAAGAAAATAATTTAAGAAAACTTGAATTAAATTGAAAACAAAATAGAACTTGAATTTTAAAAAAAAACTGAAATTGAACTTTGCATAAACTTAAAATAACTTAAAGAAAGCTTAAAAACATGAAAAATAAAGAACAAGAAAACTTAAAAAAGCTAACTACTTCAGGTTAGGTTATCACCTCAAACTCTACTTCAGTTTCTCCATAAATAAAGGATAGCTATTTATAGAACAAAAATACAAAGAATCTTAAACAGATAAGTAGAAATGGTGGCTAGCTTTGATTATATCTCTTTCTTGTAGATACCAAATTTTATCCGGGTTTTTTGGGTTCTCCGAATCGAAACTGGGTTCTAAATTTGTTAGGGCTTTATCACATTCATGGGTTGAGGCCTAATTTTTAATCCATTTGGGTTGGTGTCCAATTCCTCGTTTTTGGGCCTAAGCCAACCCATTGTTTTTAATATTAAAAATCTAATAATATTAAATAATAATTATAATTAATAATTAATAAAATACAAAAAAAATAATTAATTAACTAAAAAAAATAGAAAGTAGAGGGCTGGTGTATAGCACCGTCGCTGCCCCCTATCCAGCCCTTGCGTAGCCACCCTGCCGCCACCCTACAGCCACCCCTATAGCCTACCTTAGCCACATCTACAGCTACCCAGATCCCCAGCTCTTTAAAGCCCTAGCTTTCTCCTTTCTCTCTCTCCCCGCGGACAGATCTTAGAACACCTCAGAAACCCCCAAGCTCAGATACATAGATACTATACATTTCGCACTCCCAAATTACCTAGCCCTTCACACGCCCTGAACCTCTAAATCCCAGCCTTCAAACACTGCATGAAACCTTTCACCAGGCACCCTCAACCTTACCCAATACCTATTCCCCTTCTAAATAAGCAACCAAAAAATAAAACAACAAAAATCCATAAAAAAACACATAACAATAGTCCTCTCCGTAGGGAGGAACCATCATCGCCGAGCAAGCCCTCAAAATAAACAAAAAATAAAAAGTCAGTTTCTCTTCAAAAAAGAGAGAAGACAGAAACTTTAAGCCCTGATCTATGCCGATGGGGGCTATTTTTGGCGAAAAAGAGACCAGATCTGGGAAGATCATGTTGAAGAGAGCTTTTGAAAGTTTTTTGGTGTTTTTTGACCACCAATGGCAACCACCTGTGGCGGTCGGCACGGCGGTCAGCGTGGCAGCACAGGTGACCAGACACTGAACATCGATAGAGGCCTTGTAGCTCTCTTTGAAGCTCTGATTTTTTTTTGGAAGGGGGTTTGGAATAAATTGAAAAAAATTGATTTTATATATAAAGTCAAAGCCCAAAACGATGTCATTTTGAGATCCCAGGATCCGTGTGTTGACCTGCTACTAGGGGTGTAAATGATACATTAATACTCATAAGCTACTCGAGTTCGATTCGAGTAAAACTTGAATTCGATTCGATTATTATCGAGTCAAGCTTGATCTCAAGTAACTCGATTCATCGATCGAGTCGAGTTCGAGTATTCTTATACTCGGCTCGAGTAGCTTGCGAGCCTAATCGAGCTTTTATATTTAAATATTTTTTATTATTTTAATTAATAAAATATCTCGAATTCGAGTTCGAGTTCGAGCAAAAATAATCAAGCTTTTGTTGAGTATAAGAATCGATCTTATTTTTACATATTAATCGAGCAAGCTCGATTTCAATCACGAATCGAGCTCGAGCTAAAAAAATGAAAGTCGATCGAGTTCAAACTGAGTATCGAGTAATGAGTTGGGAGTCGAGCTCGAGCTCGAGCTTCTTACTGTATCAGCTTGACTCGACTTGCCCTACCTGCGACCCGACCTGGGGTCCGCGTAAACCTACCCGTTGACCCGTTCCCTCAACAGCCTCTGATCGTATCAGATTGAACCAAACGTTAGACCAGACCAAACTAGCGATGATCAGACAATATTTTTTTTTAATTTTTTATATATTATTTTTGTTGTTTTAAATTTTATTATTAATATTTATGCATATTAAAATATGTAAATTTGCTAGAATAGATTTTTGTTGTTGATTTATAATAATAACAAATAAATAAATAAATAAAATAATAAAAAATGCTAAAAATGTTTAAAAAATAATAAATAAAATAGTAATAATCTAAAAATGATAATAAGAATAAAATATATATTTTTTATATTCCCTGCCTAGATGTTGGAGGGAATAAAAATGTCAAACTTTAAAATATAGTTTCGCTTAGATGTTGGAGAATTATAAATAAAAAATTAATTAAAATTTAAAAAATATAAAAAAAAGATAATAATAATAATAATAATAATAATAATAATAATAATAATAATAATAATTGATAATAATAAATTTCCATAAAAAATAAAATATATGAAAATTAATTTTTTAAAATCATAACAAATTGAATTTGCTCTGAAAGTCTGCCTTGATGTTGGGGATTTTTAGAGATGTTTGCCTTTTAAAAAAAAATTTCAAAAAATTGAAACCAAAATTCAAAATTTCAAAAACTTAAAATCCAAAACCCTAAATCCTTTAAACCCTAAAGTTAAAACCTTAAAATTAAACCCTAAACCCTCCAAACCCTAAAACTAAACTCTAAAACCTTTAAACCCCGAAATTAAAATCCTAAACCCTCCAAGTCCTAAAACTAAACCCTAAACTCTCAAACCCAAAAACTGAAACCTTAAAATCCAAAATCCCAAACCCAAAAAACTAAAACCCTAAAATCCAAAATCTTAAATTTTAAAATCCAAAATCCCAAATCCTAAAAGTCTAAACCCCAAATTTAACACACAATCCCTAATCATTACCCAAAAATCATGCAAGTCTTAAAACCTCGACCTAAGCCTATACTCAAAATCAGTTCAAAACTTTAAGGATACGTGCGAAAATCTCAAGTGAAATATTTTGTTCTCGAATGCCGCCTAGATGATTGGGTATTTAAAGAAATCTTATTTCATTAAGTTTTTCTCATGAGTCCTTAATTCGCTTTAACAATAGGTTAATAAAAAATAAAAAAGTATAATAATAATAAAATGAGATCTTAAATATGACAGTCGCACCTAAGCTCTGCCTAGATATTGAAGAGTAGGTGGTCTTATTATATTTAATAATCCATTTTTTTAAATTGCATTTTATCATCTGGCATAATATTCATAGGCATACATGTATCATTATATTATTGTTGACACTTATTTCGTATTTCTCTGTCTTTAATTTTTATTTGTTACTTGACAATACCATTATTTACTTTCTCTTATAAAATGTTTTACAAGACAAAAATAAATATATATTTTTTAAAGTTGTGACGTTATAAAATAAAACAAAAATAACATTCCAAAGGAAATAATTCTTGGTATTCTACCTAGATATTAGAGAGTCACCAACAATTATCTTTCACACAGAGTGTTATTTTTTATTTTAAGGAATATTGTATTAAATCTTAAGCGAAAAGAGTTATTTTGGGTTATTACTACCATTTTGTTTCAGAAACAGAAAAAGAAAAATAGTTCTAAACAAAATCTTTTCAAATAAAAAAAATCTTTGTAAACAAAGTTTTCAAAATAATAAAAAATCTTTTCAATAAAAAAGGGGTCTTTTCAATTAAACAAAAATAATTTGTTTTATCCTCTAAACTATTGGAGAATTGCTTCAAAGTAAGTCCTACCAAACTATTGGGAGACTTTATTAATTTTTTTATAATAAAATAAATCAATAAATTCGACGATAGAGCCTCTTTAGAATGAAACACTAGTCTCTATGAATACTCTTAAGGTGAGAAAATTATCTTAAATTGTTACCAAACTATTGGGACAATTTTAAGATTAATTTTCAATATTAAATTATTTGGTAAATTATAAAATGATCAAGGCTTGGATAATTTGAAATCAAACCGGTACCATCCATTGGATTGGTATTGTGGGGGTGCTACAACATTCTCCATGCGTAACCGACTCCTGAACCTAACATCTATTTTCATAGACCAAAATATGTTTCAAGTGACCAATCACACCTAATCAAAAAAGATTGGTGGCGACTCTCTTTAATCTTTGTCTAGCGATAGGTCCATGGATCTATATGTTATGATAATTTGGTGACTCCACTAGGGACTTTGAGAGTCAAGCCAGTAAATAATTTTCTATTATCCAAGCCTCACTTAATAAGTTTAGAATTATCTCCTTTCATTGCTTATATTTGCTTTATTATTTATTTTCCTTTACATTGTGTATACTTGCTTAATTATTCATTTATTTTTCTTTTTATTGCTTATTTTGCTTAATTGCCTATTTATTGTATATATATATGTTATTCATCTGCATGTGTATAATATAAGTGCTTCACTCGGGCTTTACCTTTAGGAGAGAATGAAGTACCTATGCCCTCATGAGATTTCATGTCTTCGCATGAGCCTGTGAAACACTTCCACTCAAATTGAATCCTTTTTGCTCATAGCCTATGATGGGTGAGGATCGGGCTGCCTTACTAGTCTGTGATAGACCATGGTGTAAAGAACAATTTGGGAACCTTTTAAAATTAACCCAAACCGCATATAGTTAGCCTTAAGAGCCCAACCATAGATAGAGCCTTATCCTCTCACCCTTTGTAGTTCACCCAAAATTCAAGGTCATGCTATTATCTTACTTACTATATGGTGTTTCTTACTTGTTTTATTAAAATGACTAACTAATTTCTTTGTCTTCTTTTACTTCTTTTCCTTTTGTGTATATTCATAAACATGTTCATAGATTACATAGTGTTCTTGCCCCAAAAGTTGTTTTAACAAAAGCTCTCATGGATTCCATAGAATGTCAGTTTGTGCCTAATCTATACTTTTCAAATGTGACTTGCCTACAGATGTGAAGTTAGAATTAAAAAAGAGGTAGCGAGAAGAGGGAGATTACTTACCATTTGATCATGTCCCTACACTATAAAAAAAAAGTTCACCTGCTTCTTAAATAGAATGATTTAAAGGGTCTATCAGACATATGGAATAGCATGACTCCTGCAAGGCAAGAAGCCTTTGGTGAAAAGTTTAGACATATTGCATATCACTTATCAGTGGAGGTTGATAATTCACTTATCAAGGTAATGGTACAGTTTTAAGATCCTGTCTATTGATGTTTTATCTTTAATGAAATTGATCTAGTGCCAACAATAAAAGAGTATTCGACTCTAAGGGGTATGCATTTATTGTATCCAAATAAAATATACATAAAGAAGCACAAATCAGAAAGTCATAGGAAGTTGGGTCAGATTCTAGGAGTGGGAAAAGAGATCATAGATTCATACATCCAAGAGAAAAGAGATCACAAGGGTATTCCATGAGAGGTTCTCTTCGATTTCATTGTCAAATATCCAGATGATGACAAAAAGATGAGCGTGTTTTCTCTTGCTATATATGGGCTGGTCATTTTCCCTAAAGTTCTAGGCCATATTAAGATAGAAGTGGTTGATTTATTTGAGCATATGGAAACAACGTGTAATTTTGCACCAACTATCTTAGTAAAAACCATCATATCACTGAATTTTTGTAAGCAGAATAACAAAGCACGTTTCATGGGCTGCATACCCTTATTATACATATGGATGAAAAATGATTTCAAATGCAAGAAGAGTGCTATCTCTAAGCTTTATTTCTACACTCAGAGTTTGATTAGAGAGTTTTGTCAAAGCATTTGGTCGGAAGCAAAGACTCAAAAAGAGTGGAAGTATCTGCTGCAAGGGCCACAACTAGTCAGGTAAAATGGTTAGCTCCATAAATGAACAGGGAACCTATGTTGTATCAATGTGAAGATGAGATAGGGGTTCAATTTTTAGGTTTATAAGGGTCAACGAGTTATACACCATTGATGGTAAGGAGACAGCATGGAGCTGAACAATTTACTCTTATGACCTCTAAGCTCAGCTAGTTTGACTGTTCATATAGGGAGCTTAAAATTTTTTAAAAGATTTATAGCATAATTAAAGCCTGGAAGAAGCCCAAAAGAGTCAACCTAGGGCCATTCACTGATAGAGTCACTTAGGGGCATCTGATTTGGAGAAATAAGAGGGGTCAGGAGATTACATTTATACCCCAAGATCATCACTTGCCAATGAGCCATGAGCCAGATAACAAGCTTTCGAGTTAGAACATGAAATGGAGAAGGAGAAACTGAAGCAAGAAATTTTGAAGCTGTAGGAAGAAAAAGACTAGTGGAAAAAATAAAGCTAAAAATTAAAAATCCAAGTCCATAAGGTTTCCAAAGATTACAACAAGGCCCAGAAAGTTGTTAAAAAATGTGATGATAACCTTAAGGAGCTGAAAGAACTACGATAAGAACATAAAAGGTTGTGCATATAGGTGCAGGCCAAAGAAATAAACAACATAGATCAGGTTCATAAGAATAAAAAGTTGAAAAAAGAGCATGCCCAAATAAAAAATGACTTTGAAGAGGTTAAGCAAGAGAATCGAATGCTTTTAGATTACATTTTGACTTTGACATTGAAGTTGAATGAACAAAAAGATTATGTCAGAACCTTCATGAAAAAGCATAGAGAATTATCCTATCAGGTGTGGTATGGTAGAAGAGAAGGGTTGGGAAAACAAAGATATATAGAGCACCTCACAGCTCAGATAGGTAAAGCTATGATCAAAGCATGCGAGATGGCAGAAGAGGCAGAAGCATTGAGAGCTTTGATCACACTGATAGGGGAGTATGGATAGAGGTTGCTAAACTTCATTAAGGAAGCTAAGGATCAGTATGAGCAAGTTAGGCATTTTTATAAGGGACAATATTAAATTTGATGTAAAAAAGACTCTTATGGAATAAATGGAAGTTCACTTTTGTTAAATTTTAAGGGGAAAATATTTTTTTCTTTACTTTTTTTTCCCATTCATTGCATTACATTTCTTCATTCATTATCATAGCATCATTATTAATTCTTAATTGTGGTACTAAGGTGCAAGAATAGCCACATATCCATACAATACCTGGGCTTGAGCTAGAAAGATGGAACAGGACAATACAAGTCACCGAAAGGATAAAAAAGCTCAAGAGGTACTAGAGGGAAAGTTGAGCAAGATTTTGAAAGCCTTAGAAAAAACAAATAGAGGAAAATCAGTGGAAGAAGATAATTCACAAAAAGCTACTGAATCAACATATCCTCTAGGCTTTAGACCATAACAAACTCAAATTGCCCCAATATTCTAACCTCAACAGGTAACTTTTCCAAAATACAATTACCTAGGAATGACTTATATACCCGATCATGAAAACATCCAGAATTATGATAATCCTATTTTCATAAAAAAGATAGTTGAGCCCATTCAACTCCTTACTTTGGATGATGCAAAGGAGAAAAAAAAGCTACAGACAACTATGCCCTTGGAGAATTCTAAAACTGATCAAGCAATGAATATGTTGAAAGAAAGATTATGGGTTGTAGAAAAAATTGACTTTTATAGATTCATAAATGTAAAAGGACTTTGCTTAGTATCAGACATGGTGATGCCACCTAAGTTTAAAGTACCAAAGTTTGAAAAACTATATGATGGAGTAGACATGGTACTAAGTGTTCTATAACAGATATCACCATGTACTATTAAAAAATAACAGCACATGCTAGTAATAAGAAGCTGCTTATGCATGTGTTTCAAAACAGCTTAATCGAATCTACAATGAAGTGGTATGTTCAGTTAGATAGGACCCGTATAAAGATATGAAAAAATCTAATCTGATCTTTTATTAATCAGTACCACTATATTATTGATATGGCTCTCGATCGTCTTTCCCTACAAGTAATGAAAAAAAAAGCATTTGAATCCTTCAAGCAATATGCCCAAAGGTGATGGGATGTAGCTACCTAAGTACAACCTTTTTGAAGGAAAAAAACTATAATATTATTTGTGAGCACTCTAAAGTCACCCTATTATGAGAGGATGATCGAAAATGAAACTAAAAACTTTGTTAATATAGTGATTTTGGGAGAGATTATCGAAAATACCATAAAAAGGTAGGCTTGAATAGGTGAGTTTTCCAAAAAAACACCCAAGAAGAAGGAAAGAGAGACTTAAGCTATGAGTCTTGAAGAGTAGTAATTCAAAAGTTACTTTTGACCCACTTATCCTATATACCACCACACTGTGAACCATACTTCTACATTCTCTTACCAATCAACTACTCAATCATTTTATCCATTTTTACCAAGATCCCTTACTCACTTAATTAGCACTACAAGTAATGCCAAAGAGCCATAAATAAGGGAAAGACCTACTTTTGATCCTATATCCATAAGCTACATGGAGTTATATTAAGAACTCTGTAAAAACCAATTATTTGCTCCTCTCTCTACCAAATAGCTTGAACCCCTTTATCCTAAATGGTAGGATTCTAATGCCCACTGTGACTATCATTTCAGAGTAGCAAGACATTCTACCAAAAATTATGTTCCCTTTAAGTATAGGGTACAAAGTCTGATCAAAAAAGAGTTGATAAACTTTGATACCAATGGGAATTTAGCACCAAATGTCAGCAAGAATCTCTTACCTAATCATACAATCAATACTTTGAATGAGGGTAAAAGACACATGAAAAGAAGGGTAAAAGAGCTCAAAATGCCATTTAGCTAGTTGTATGATACCCTACATAAAGCTAAACTGATACAACTACTAGCTCTATGCATTTACATGGGAAGATACACTCAAATCAAGGATGTAAGTATCATAACGGGGCAACAGAACACTCAATTGATGTCTACAAGCAATTTCATGGTGAAGTTTAGAAGTTAATAAACTCTTACCAAATAGAGTTATCTGAGGAGTCAAGAGCCTCAGAAGACATTGGGGTGGCTATGATAGATAGATGGGTGCCGAAACCTATCACCATACACTGTAAGAAAAAAACACAATCAGCTAGGAGAAAGTTTGTTCCCAAACCAATAGCTTTCAAAGTCTCACACCTATTTCCCTATAAAGATGAAAAAATAGTGCCTTGGAAATATGAGTGTGAAGTAATGACTTAAGGGCAGCAAAAAGATATGCCAAAAATTGAAGCTACCTATATAACGAGTGTAGAAGGCATAACTAGAAGTGAACGATGCTACATTTTGGTAAACTTAGAAAAGGGAAAAAAGAAGTAGATTAAACCAGAGACTTCAAAGAAAAAAGCCTCGAAGTCTGTGCTTAAAAAAGAGGCCTACGAGTTTTTGAAGCTAGTCAAACACAATAAATATTCTATGGTGAAGCAACTAAATAAGATGCCAGCTAAAAGTTCTTTACTATTGCTTCTCCTGAATTCTAAACCACATCATAATACCTTGCTAAAGGTATTGAATCAGGCTTATGTGGCCCATAATGTATCCGTAGAGTATGTGAATCACTTGGCAGGGAATTTAGTGGTGCCACATCACATCTTTTTTAGCAATGATGAGATTTTGTCTAAGGTAGAAAGAGCACTAAGGCATTGCACATCACTGTTAAATGTAAAGGTCACATAATAGCTAAGGTCTTTATTGATAATGGATTAGCTATTAATGTCATGCATGTGTCCATTTTAACCAAGCTACCCTTTGATATGTCCCATATTTAAAACAATCAGATGTTGGTTTGAGCATTTGATGGGACTAGATAAAAGGTCTTGAGGATGTTGAGTTGCCTATACGATTGGGCCATGTATCTTTAACATAAAATTTTAGGTCATAAATATCTCTCCATCATATAGTTACTTATTAAGAAGATCATGGTTCCACAAGGTGGGTACCATCCTTTCCCCATTGTATCAAAAGATCAAATTCAATGTAGAAGGATAATTGGTGATCGTGGCTGGGGAAGAAGATTTACTAGTGACCTAACCTATAATGCCCCATATGTGAAAGTGATAAAAGAATCATTGGAGTGCTCTTACTAATTTTTTGAACTTGTTAATGTAGTGAGTGAAAGACTTAAATTCAACCAGATTATGATTAATCAGATGGTTAACAAAGGTTAGAGTATCGAGTTTGGCTTGGGCAAAAGCCTTTAAGGGATAAGAGAGCTTCCTAAGATAAAAGATCACAACTACAGATCAGGATTGGGTTATGAGATAGAGGAATGGTAGAACAACAACAGAAGGGTAAAAAAAGAATCGATGATCTTTCTTCATTTGAATGAAACTTTCATTCCTGGAGGATACATGCATTAGAGAGCTAAAAAAGACATAAAAGAAGAACTAAAATGGAAAGAAGCTTTTGCCAAGCTATCTATTCATATGGTGGATAATGAAAGTCAAAATGAAGAAGCTTTGGTTTTCTTCTGCCTATTCGGGATATGAATTACAGAATTAGAGGGTCATTCAAATGCCTATTATTTTTTATTTTTCTTCAATGTTATCATATCGCCTAATTACTTATGCCTAAAAGCATTAGGATGAACTTTTATGTTTGGGCCTTTTATTTTATCAATAAAAGTAGAAACATGCATTTTGTTCTTTTTTTCCATTCCATTCATTACCCTATCAAAATTTCTTACCAATATTTCCTATTTTATTAACTTTCAGGTCCCTAAATGAATGTGAAGGTAATTATGACAATGATCAAGGGTTTAACTTTGAAAATTCAATTAATATCAATGAACTTGATACTAAAGAAAATTCTGAGGAATACACTTTGTTTTCGAATTTAATAAGGCTAATTGAATAGGAAGATAAATCCATTAAGGCTTATTAAGAAGTTGTTAAATTGATCAATTTGGGTGATGCTGAAAATAAGAAAAAAAATCAAGATTGGTACTTCACTCTCAGTTATTGACAAACAGTGGCTAGAGGATTTGCTCTGAGAGTTTGTGGATGTATTTGCCTGGTCCTACCAAGATATGCCTAGACTCAGCACTGAAATAGTGGAGCATAAGCTACCATTAAAGCCAGAATGCAAATTAGTATAGCAAAAGCTAAGAAGATTGAAACCAGAGACGCTGTTGAAAATTAAAAAAGAAGTTAAAAAGTAATTTGATGCAGGCTTTCTGCAAGTGGCTAAATATCCTATATGGGTAGCTAATATAGTGCCTCTTCCTAAGAAAGATGGAAAGGTGTGAATGTGTATAGACTATCAAGATCTGAATAGGGCTAGTCCAAAGGATAATTTTTCTCTATCTCACATAAATACACTGGTGGACAATACAACCTGACATTTAGTGTTCTTTTTTATGGATGGATTTTTTTATTACAATCAGATAAAGATGGCTCAAGATGATATAAAAAAGACCATATTTATCATTATATGGGGAATATTTTACTACAAGGTCATGCCCTTTGGGCTAAAAAATGCTGGGGTAACCTGTTAAAGAGCTATGGTAACCCTTTTTCCATGATTTGATGCATAAAGAGATTAAAGTATATGTGGATGACATGATTACTAAATCCTGAAAAGGAGAGGATCATGTAGTTATTCTCATAAAATTATTTGAAAGGTTGAAGAAGTTCTAGCTCAAATTAAATTTGGCTAAATGTATGTTTGAGACAAGTTAAAAAAGTTATTGGGATTTATAGTCAGTGAAAAAGAGATAGAAGTTGACCTAGATAAAATTTGGGCCATTTAGAATTTATCTCTTCCAAGCACATAAAAAGAGGTTCGAGGTTTCTTAGGCAAATTGAACTATAGTTCCTAGTTCATTTTTCAACTCACTTTTAAGTGTGACCCCGTTTTCAAACTCTTTTGAAAGAATAATCCTGGGGAATGGAATGAACAATGTCAAGAAGCTTTCGATAAGATTAAATAGTACTTATCAAACCCTCTAATATTAGCACCCCTATTCAGGAAAACCACCGATTCTACACATAATGGTACATGAGGGATCTATAGGATATGTGCTGGGCCAATAAGATGAATTCGGTAAGAAAGAGAAAGCTATTTATTACCTAAGCAAAAAATTCACAAAATACAAGTCCAAGTATTCATCATTAGAGAAAATGTGTTGTGCTTTGGCTTAGATAGCTAATAGGCTCAGGCAATACATGTTTTACCACACAACTTGGCTCATAGCTAACTGGATCCCATCAAATACATCTTCAAGAAACTATCACTGTCAGGAAGAATCGTAAGATGGTAGATGATGCTTTTTAAATATGAGATAGTATAAATGAGCCAAGAAGTAATCAAAGGAAGTGTCATTGCTGAATTCTTAATAGATAGGGCCGTTAATGATTATGAGCCCATGAAGCTTGATTTTTCATATGAAGAACTAATGGCAATCTCAGAGTTAAAAGAAGATAATGATGAGGAAAAAATATAAAAGATATATTTCAACGGGGCTCTCAATGCCATGGGACATGAGATTGGAGCAGTTTTAATATCTCTAATAGAACATTATTATCCTGTTAAAACAAGATTGAATTTCAATTGCACCAATAATGTTCTTGAATATGAGGATTATGTTATAAGGTTGCATGCTGCTTTAGATAGGAAAATTGAAACATTAAGGGTGTTTGGGTATTCAACTCTAGTCATTTATCAACTAAAAGGTAAATGGGAAACAAGGGATTCAAAACTTATTCCTTATCACAAATACATCTTAAAGCTGTGTGAATAATTCAAAGCAATTCAATTTAAACACTTGCCTTGTGAAGAAAATCATATTGCAGATGTTTTTGCTACCTTGGCTATAATGGTACAGATTGGTGATACTGCTGAAATTCAGCCTATCAAATTAGATATCAAGGATGTGTCAATTCATTGTGCTAACTTGGAAGGGGAAAAAGATGGTTGCCCCTGGTACCATGATATTATACGATATCTAAAGAATCATCAGTACCCAAATCTAGCAACAGAAAATGATAAGAGAATCTTGAAAAGGTTGGCTATGAGATTTGTTTTGGATGGAGAAATTTTGTACAAATGAGATAAAGATCAAGTATTATTACGTTGTGTAGGTGCCTCTGAGGCCAAAAGGATTATCGAGGAAGTTCATAATAGCATATGTGAAGCACATGCAAATGGACATATGATGGCAAGGTAGGTCATGCGAGCTAGATATTATAGTTGATAATGGAAAAAGATTGTATTGATTATGCTAAAAAATGTCATAAATGCTAGATTTATGTTGATAAGGTCTATGCTTCACCTAGTGCTATACATGTTATCGCACCACCTTGGCCATTTTCTAGATGGAGGATGGATGTCATTGGTCCTATCACACTAAAGGCCTTAAACGAGAATAAATTCATTTTTGTGATGATTGACTATTTAACTAAATGGGTCAAAGTTGCCTCTTTCACAACTGTGACTAGATTAGTGGTCTATAAATTTATCAAAAAAGAAATAATTTGTAGATATGGGCTTTTAGAAAGAATCATCTCAAATGATGCTAAGAATTTGCATAGCAAGATGATGCAAGAAATATGTGTTTAGTTCAAGATCAAACACCACAATTCAGCTCCATACTGCATAAAAATGAATGGGGTAGTAGAAGCTGTAAATAAAAATATCAAAAGAATTTTAGAAAAGATGACTGAAACATATAAGGATTGGCATAAAAAATTACCTTTTACTTTACATGCGTATCAAACTTTCGTACATACCTTTACTGGGGTAATTCTTTTCTCTAGTTTATGGAATAGAAGTCGTATTGCCAGTAGAAGTAGAAATCCCATCGCTAAGGGTCTTAAGAGAAGTGGGAATAGAAAAAGTTGAATGGATTCAAGAACACTATGAGTAATTAAACTTTATTAAGAAGAAGAGATTGACAGTACTTTGCCATGGCCAATTGTACCAAAGGAGAATGCTGAGAACTCATGACAAAAAAGTCAAACCTCATCAGTTTTGAAAAAGAGAGTTGGTATTGAAAAGAATTCTTCCAAGTCAGCATAATGATAGAGGGAAATGGAGCCCAAATTGGAAAAAACCATATGTTGTAAAAAGAGCCTTTTCAGGAGGAGCTTTAATTTTGTCAGAAATGGATGAATATGAACTTTCTAGTCCTATTAATTTAAGTTGAAAGAGGAGTTCAAGTTGAAAACTTGAAAGGGCAGCTTGAACCAAAAAAAAAGTTCAAGTTGAAAACTTGAAAAGGCAGCTTGAACTAAAATAAAAATAAAAAAAAAAGTTCAAGTTGAAAATAAAAAAAGGTGACTTGGATCCAAATAAAAAGGTTTGAGTTGAAAACCTTGAAAGGCAACTAGAATCGAATGAAAACAAACTCAAGGGAATAGAATATGGCATCACTTGGGAAGGCATACGGGGGCAGTGAATTTCAAAGAGCTTTGAAATGTCGGGGCATCGTATTTTGATTGAGTTTTTGAAGAAGATCAAAGATTTGTTTTCATGGTTATCTGATCATTTGTCTTGGGACATTGCTATCCCAAATAGCCGCTCCTGACTCTCTCTTTTTATCTCTATACCATCATTTATAATTTATTTCTTATCCCAATAAATGAAAATCATCTTATTGTTCTCTCTTAGTTTTATACATTGCCAATATATTTGTTCTTTCTCTTTATACCTTGCCATGAATGGAAGAAGTGCATAATATGCATCCCTCACTTTGAAATTGGGATAATGATTAATAATTAAACAAAGTCATAAGAAATTGTGTGTTACTTTGAAGAATTAAAGGAGACAAGGACCAAATATGAATTCTTCCAAGTAAGAGAAAAGTGGCTTCCATAATTTTTCCTTGGGATAAGTATTCAGGCTAATGAAAGAAGGTTTCTTTGCCAAAGGTGTGTAGAAATGAGAATGCAGAAGCCTTAGTGCCATAAGTGATGTTTCATTTTCATTCTAGATAGGACATACACTTACATTATCCATTCATTCGATCTTAGCTCAATCTAGATCATTTTTTATGATTCGTGGTTTCATTCCGATCATTTATTTTTGACCTCAACTCAATCCTAGTCGCTTTATTTTGACTTATGGTTTCATCCCAGTCATTTGATCTTGGCTCAGTCCAGTTTTATTTCTTATGATTCATGGTTTCATCTCAATTATTTATTTTTGACCTCGACTCGGTCCTAGTCACTTTATTTTGACTCATTGTTTCGTCCCAACCACTTAATCTTGGCTCAATCCAGATCATTTCTTATGATTCATGATTTTGTCTTGATCATTTATTTTTGACCTCAACTTGATCTTGGTAGCTTTATTTTGACTCGTGGTTTCATCCCAGTCAATTGATCTTGGCTCAGTCCAAATCATTTCTTATGATTCGTTGTTTTATCCTGATCATTTATTTTTGACCTCGACTTGATCTTGGTCACTTTATTTTGACTCGTGGTTTCATCCTGGTCACTTGATCTTGGACTATTTATTTTGACTCATGGTTTTGTCTTGGTCACTTGATCTTGGCTTAGTCCAAATCATTTCTTATGATTCATGGTTTTATCTCGATTATTTATTTTCGACCTCGACTCAGTCTTGGTCACTTTATTTTAACTCGTGATTTTGTTCCGATCACTTGATCTTGGCTTAGTCCAAATCATTTCTTATGATTCGTGATTTCATGTCGGTCATTTATTTTTAATCTCAACTCAGTCTTGGTCACTTCATCTTGACTAGTGGTTTAGTCCTAGTCACTCAATCTTGGTTCAGTCTTGGTCATTTTTTATATTCAAAGATCATTCTTGATTTGACTCGAATAGAGTGAGTGTCTAGGTCTTTGCAACATCCTTATCTAACAAATATGTGCAAAGAGGGATAGTTGTAGATATCTATTTATGTCCAAGCCCAATTAGGCCCATTGGTGTTCGAGCCTAATTAAGCTCATTGGTGCCCGAGCCCAACTAGGCCCATTTGTGTCTGGGCCTAATTAGGCCAACTCTTTTTATTAATGTCACTGTTATTTGATTATTATTATTATTATTATTTGATTATTATTATTATTATTATTATTATTTTTCTTTCTTTGGTATTTTTGTGTATATATTTATATTCTTATTATATTATTATGTTATTATTATTATTATTATTTTATTTCCTTTTTTTTTGTTCTTTTATTTCCTTTTCTATTCTAATTTGTACGTGGACAAGAAAACAGGGAATCAAAATTGGAATCCTTGGTCAAAGTTTTAATTGTAAATTGTATTGCAGGAATTTTAGACCAAAAAATCACGTTGGATAGAATGCAATCCCAGGATTCAAGCCTGGAATTGATTTTGTCCATTTTTTAAAATTATTCCTAGGATTGTTTATAAATTGGACTGATTTTACAGAAAACAACACATAGTAATTGATAGAGAGAAATAGTGGAAAAATTATGGTAGTAAGAGTTTCTAGGATTTTAGTATTGGATCTAGGGTTTGATTTGTAGTTTCGGGTTTGAATTTACGTTTTTGGAGTTAGGTTCAAGGAAGATTTGGAGTTTTCTGGGAAGGTTTGACGAATTTCTTGATTTTTTTGGATTTTTTTGGGGTTTTTTGGGTTTAGAGAAGAACTTTGAATTTTTCAGTAAGGTTGAATTTTTTAGTGAAATTTTTCGACGAGGTTGAATTTTTCGGTGGGGTTCTAGCAAGTTTTCCAGAAATCGATTGGTGTTCTAGTTTTCAGTTAAATTTTTTGATGAAGTTTCTAGAAACTGGTGGGATTTCTAGTTTTCGGTTGAACTTTTTGGCATATTCTTTAGGTTTTAGAGAGAAGGTAGAGGATTTTCCTAGGTTAGAAAGAGAGAGGCTAGGGTGATTCTAAGGAAAACATTGAAGCCTTGGCTTATATAGCAGCTCGAAATGATATCGTTTTGGATAACCCAGAATCCGCATGTTGACCCGATGACCCACGCTCTGATCCATGTTCTGACCTGACTTGATCGTAGGTTTTCCTTTTTTCATTTTATTTTTATGTTTTGATTTCATTTTTATTTTATTTTATTTTTAACCCATTTTATTTTTTTATATTATTTTTCTGGCTTTAATTTAAAAAAAAGGGTTATTACTACCATTTTGTTTCTAAAAGTAAAAAAAAAAAAAAAAAAAATAGTTTAAAAAAAATCTTCTCAAATAAAAAAAATCTTTGTAAATAAGGTTTTCAAAATAATAAAAAATAATTAAAAAATCTTTTCAATAAAAAAAGGTCTTTTCAAATAAAAAAATATTTTTTTTATCTTCTAAACTATTGGAGGATTGTTTCAAAGTAAATCCTACCAAACTATTGGAAAACTTTACTAATTTTTTTACAATAAAATAAATTAATAAATCTGACAATGGAGCATCTTTAGAATATGATACTAGTCTCTATGAATACTCCTAAGGTGAAAAATTTATCTTAAATTGCTATCAAACTATTGGGACAACTTTAAGATTAATTTTTAATATTAAATTATTTGGTAAATCATAAAAATGATTATAGCTTGGATAATTTGAAATCAAACTGGTACCATCCTTTGGATGGGCATTGTGGGGGTGCTACAACCTTTCCCATGTTTCCTGACCTAACATCTATTTTTGCAAACCAGAATATGTTTCAGGTAGCCAATCACACCTATTAAAAAAAGATTAGTGGTGACTCCCTTTAATCCATGTCTAGTGATAGGTCCATGTATCTATACATTATGACACATATGCATAACATGAACTTTACACCAATGTTCTATCCCTTAAGAGGGAGTAAAGTACCTATACCTTTGTGAGATTTCATGTTTCTGCATGGGCTAGCAAAATGCTCATACTCAAATTGAATCTTTTCCACTGATAGCCTAAAATGGGTGACGATTATGATACCTTGCTAATTTATGATGGACAATAATGTAAGGAACAATTTGATAACTTTTAGAAATAACTTAAACCACATATAGTTAACCTTATGAGCGAACCTATAGGTAAAGCCATGTTTCTTTAACCTTTTAGAGTTGAACCTGAATTAGTGCCATGTTGTTTGTTGTATTTATGTTGTTAAAATATCTTATTTTTTGTATATTGATTAACTAATTTCTTTGTTTTTTTTTTTTCTTATCTTGCACATTCATAAAACATTCATATAGATTGCATTGCATATTTGCCCTAAGGATATTTTCAACAAAAGATCTTATGGAATTCATTGAATGTCTAGATTGCACCTCGTCTATGTTCTATTAGTGTGAGTCACCTAATGACGTGAAGGTGGAGTCAGAAAAAAGGCAACAAATGGAAGGTGATTGCATACCACTATATTATATTTCTACCTTATCTAAAGAAGTTCATTTGCTTCTTAAACAAAATGATTTAAAAGATCTATCAGATATTTGAAAAAGTATGAGTCAGTCCAGGTAGTTAGCTTTTTGCGAGAAATATAGTCATATCGCATATCTCCTTTTAGTGGTAGTTGAATATTCCCTCATCAGAGTTACGGTGCAATTTTGGGATCCTTCATATAAATGCTTTATCTTCAATAAGGTTGACATAACACCGACTATAGAGAAGTACTCTACATTAATGTGTTTGCACCTCTAATCACCAGATAAGATATATGTAAAGAGGCAGAATATAGCATTTTGTAAGAACTAGAAAATCTCATGGGAGCAAAAAAAGAAAGATGTAAATGTATAGGTTCTCGAAAAAACTAACCATATTTGTTTACCTTGGGAGTTTTTTCATGACTTTATCACAAAACATTTGAATGATGATCAGGGGCTAGATATATTTGCTTTGGCTATATATGGCATCGTGGTATTTCCCATGATCTTAGGTTATATTGAAATAGAGGTGATTTATGTCTTTTGGCATGTGGAAAAATGTTGTAATCCTTTTCCTACAATTTTGGTCAAAACAATCCGATCTTTAAACCATTGTCGTCAAAAAGGCAAAGGGCATTTCGTTAAATGTCTACCATTGTTACACTTGTGGATAAAGAGTTACTTTAAGTGCAAGAAAAATGCATTTTCTAAATTGTACTTTCATCATCGAGCCCCGATTAAGAAGTTTTATGAAAGCAAATGGCCAAAGCCTAAACCTAAGGAGGAATGGATGATCCCCCTACAAGGCTTTACTCGCACTCAAATAAAGTGGTTAGTTTTATAGATGAATCATGAACCAATGTTGAACCAGTGCAGGGATGAGATTGGAGTTTCACTTTTGGGTTTATGGAGAGTAAAGAGTTATACACCACTTATGGTCCGAAAGCAGTTCGAGGCTAAGTAGTTCGTTCCCATGACAATAACTCACCTAAGCATATTTTTTATATAGTGAACAAAAAATGTTACAAGGGGTGGATAATGTGATTAAGGCATAGAAGAAGCCCAAAAGAATGAGTCTTGGGTTATTTATTGATAAAGTCACTCATAGATTTTGGTATAGAGAGCCAATAGGGGCAAAGAGGCTGTGTTTATACTCAAATATCATTGCTAGCTAGTGAATCAAGAGTTGGATAAGATACCTTTAGAGTTGGAATTTGCAAAGAAAGAATTTGAAGTGGAGAAAGACAAGATGAAGCAAAAGGTCTTAAGGCTTCAAAAAGAGAAAGAGCAATGAAAAGATAAAACAAAAAAGTTAGAAGTCAGAGTTCACAAGATCTCCAAAAAGCATGATACAATAGTTAAGGATTTGGCCAAACTTCGTCAATAACATAAGAAATTTAAAGCTAAGAGTAAAGTCGAAAAGGTTGTTACGGAGCATGACAATTCCCTTAAAGAACTAATGAAGCTGCATTAAGAGCATAAAAGATTGTGCATCTAAGTGAAGGCCAAAGAAATAAACATTACTTATTTGACCTATGAGAATGAAAAATTGAAAAAAGAATGTTTCCAAATTAAGGATGATTATGTTGAAGCTAAACAAAAAAATAAGATGCTTAAAAGGTATATCCAAACATTGAAGTAGAAATTGAATGAGCAAGGGAATCATATCATGGCACTCACAAAGAAGCATAAGGAATTATCATACCAAGGATGGTTTAACAAAAGAGAAAGTCTGAGAAGGTAAAGGTATATATAGAGTATCTTGCAGCCAAGATAAGTAAGGTAGTGATCAAAGCAAGAGAGATGGTTGAAGAGGCTAAAGCAATAAGAATAGTGGTTACACCATTAAGGGAACATGGATAACATCTGTTGAACTTCATCGAAGAGGCTAAAGATCAGTATGAATAGATTAAATGTTTTTAGAAATAAAGAATAATAGACACAGTGTAAAAAAAACTTTAGTGGAATAAATAAAAATTCACTTTTGTTGAAATTTCCTTAAAAAGAAAAATAATTTTTTATTTTTTTTTCTTGCATTGCATTCATTCATTCATAATCATGTTACTTTATAATAAGACCACTAATTTGAGATTGTGGCATACAAGGGTTAAGGATAGCTCAACATCAATACAACACTTGGACTTAAGCTAAAAGGATGGAACAAGATAATGCAAGCCGTGTTAAGAAATTAGGAAAAGCTTAGAAAGAAGTTAAGGAAAAACTAAGCAAAATTCTAGAAACCTTAAGAAAATTGAATAAAGGAAAAATAATAAAAGAAAATGTGTCATATGAAGTTACAGACCCACTATATCCTCTAAGTTACGGCCCATACCAGGCCCATCCATTTAAAGCTTCCCATCACAACAACCTATATTCTTATGTTATAATTATTCAAGAATGCCATCTATGCCTAGTCAAGGGAATGTTCAAAACTACATCAACCCTGTATTAATTGAAAATGTGGTTAAATCGATCCAAATCCTCAATTTGGATGATTTAAAAGGAAAACTAAAGTTGAAGGCAGTTGAGTCTTTGAAAGACTTTAAAGTTGATCACATGATGAGCATGCTAAAGAAAAGATTGCAAGCTATCAAAGGCATCAATTTTTATGATTTTATGGATACCACTAGGCTTTGTCTAGTACCAAATGTGGTGATACCACCAAAGTTTAAAGTACCAGAGTTTGAAAAATATGACGATACCAAATGTCCTATCATACATGTTATGATGTACTACCATAAAAGAACAACCTATGCTAGTAATGAAAAATTGCTTATACATGTCTTTTGAAACTGTCTAATATGGTCTGCTGCAAGGTGATATGTTTAGTTGGACAAGACCCACACTCGAATATGAAAGGACTTAACCTGTTCATTTATCAATCAATATTTTCATATTATAGATATGGCTTTTAATTGACTTTTTCTACAAAGTATGGAAAAGAAGACGATTGAGTCCTTTAAGGGTACACTTAGAGATAGCAAGATATAGCCGCTTAAGTTTAGCCACCGTTGACAAAAATGAAAACAACAATTCTATTTATAAGTACTTTGAAATCGCCTTACTGTGAAAAGATGATAGGAAACATGACTAAGAATTTTGCTAAATAGTGATCTCGAGTGAGATCATTGAAAATGCCATAAAAAATGGTAAACTTGAAATAAGAGAATCCTCAATAGCCAAAAAAATGCCCAAAAAGAAAGAAAGTGAAATTCAAGCTGAGTTTCAGAAGACAGCCATTTAGAAAGTACTTTCCTTACTTTGAATCTATCTATCCTACATCTAATCCTACCATAAACAATGTTTCAGCTTTTTCATACCAACCAGCTCTACGACCTTATTATCCACTCATCTATTAACCAATATTTAGACCACTTTCCTATACATACAACCTAAATACCTCAACTGCTACAAGACATTCTATTTGTCCAGCTAACCTAACAAGTGATACATAAGAACCACAGAATAATCAAGAAAAGCCAACCTTTGATCCCATTCTTATAACCTATATAGAATTGTACCAAAAATTCTATAAAAGTCATTTGGTAGCCTCTATCCCTACAAAACTACTTGGACCTCCTTATCCTAAGTGGTATGATTCTATTGCTTATTACAACTATTATTATGGAATAGCTGGCCATTCCATTGAAAATTACGCCTCTTTAAAGCACAAAGTGCAAAATTTGATCAAGGAAATATTGATTAATTTTGATACCAGTGGAAAGGTAACACCTAATGTTAATGGCAATCCATTGCTAAATCATGCAGTAAATGCTTTGAATGAAGATAAAGGATGCATAAAGAGAAAAGTGAAAGAGATCAAGATGCCATTCAGTTAGTTGTATGATGCTTTAGATAAGGCTAGAATGGTACGACCAGTAAACCCATGTACCTATCATGAGAGATGCATCTTGAATCAAAAGTGCAAGTACTGTAGTAGGGCTCCGAGTCATTCTATTGAAATGAGTAAATAATTTCATGATGAGGTACAACATCTAATCGATTCATACCAGATCGAATTGTATAAGAAAGCAAAAACCTCAAAAAATGTTGAAATGGCTATAATTGATAAGTTAAGGTGGGTGCCAAAACTAGTAACCATTTATTATGGTGAAAAAACTAAATCGATCATAGATAAGCTCATCCTTAAGGTAGTAACTCTTAAGGTCCCAAGTCCATTCCTTTATAAAGATAAAACGATTGTACCATAGAGGTATGAGTGCAACATGATAATTCAGGGGCAATAAGAAACCATGCCCAAATAAGACACCACCAATATAACTGGTGTAGGTAGTATAACTAAAAGTGAAAGGTGTTATACTCCAGAGATGCTAAAAAAGGCAAAAAAAGATAAGGCACAGCAAGTATTATGTGGTTGAATAGTTAGATAAGATGCTAGTTAGAATTTCGTTATTGTCATTGCTATTAAATTCAAAACCACACCACAATGCCTTATTAAGAATGTTAAATCAGGCTTATGTGACACAAAATGTTTCTGTGGAATATGTGAATCATCTGGTGAAAAACTTGATGTACCACACTATATAGCCTTTAGTGATGAGAAGATCCCACCTGAAGGTAGAGAAAGTACAAAAGCATTATTTATTACTATTAAATACAAAAGTCATATTACAAGGTCTTTATTAACAAGGTTCAGCTATTAATGTTATGCCCATATTTTCCCTGGCAAGATTGTCCATTGATATGTTCCATATAAAAAATAGTCATATAGCGGTTTGAGTATTTGATGAAACTAGGCGTAAGGTGTTAGGAAATATTGAAATGCCTATGCAAATCGAACCTTGCATCTTCAATGTAAAATTTTAGGTCATGGACATTTTTTCATCCTACAGTTATTTGTTGGGTAGGCCATAGACCCATATGATAGGTGTTGTCTTTTCTTCCTTACATCAAAAGGTCAAATTCAATGTAAAAAATCAACTTGTGATCATGGTCGAAGAAGAAGATTTGCTAGTAACTCAGGCTATGAATGCTCTAGATGCAAAAGCAATAGAAGAATCATTAGAGTGTTCTTATCGATCTTTTAAACTTGTCAATACTGTAGGTGAGGGGTCTAAGTCATACCAACTATATTATTCTACGATCATGGTTAGTCAAATGGTTAATAAAGGTTAATACCCTAGAGTTGGCCTAGGCAACAATCTATAAAGGATAAAGGAACCACCAATGATAATAGATAATAGCGAAAAATTGGGCTTGGGGAATGAAGATGAGGAATGGGAGATAGAAAGGATATCGAATAATAAAAGAGGAAGAAAGACAATAAGAAACATGCCAATATTTATCCTGCACCTGCATGAAACACTTAGGCTATGAGGATATATGTATCTAGGGACAAAAGAAGATGCTAAAAAAGAATTGAGCATGGAAAAAGCTTTCGTCGAGTTGTCTATCCAAATGACAAGCAAAAAAGTCCAAAAAAAAAAAAAAAGAAGTATTGATTCATCCATGCTCACTAGGCTTTGAATTAAAGAATTGAAAAGTCATCCAGATGCTTGTTATCTTTGATATCTTCCTAATGTAATTACAACTGCCAATTACTTATGCCCAAAAACATTGGGATGGTCTTTTATGTATGGGCCTCTTATTATCTATTATCTCAATAAAAAAAAAATAGGACTACGTATTTTATTCATTTCTTCTAGTCAATCTACATTTTCTTTCCAATCAATGCATTCTGTCGATACTTCTCATTTTATTTAATTTCATGTCTTTAAATGAATATGAAGATAATCACAATAACAATTAGGGATTTAATTTTGAAAATTCAATTAATGCTTACAAACTTAACACTGAAGAGTAAATCTAGACCTTTAAACCAAACAAGATGACTTTAAGGCATGATATCACTTTTCTTAAAGCTTATTTTGCTAGTTATAACATTTAAAAAGGGTTGAACTGAAATGCCTCTAAGATATAATGAAACCTTGTTTATATTTGACACTAATACAACTAACAACTAAACACACCTTAGTAAGAGTGGAAATGCCTTATCTTGGCAAGGTTTTCCATAATAAACAATGTTAAAACAACTTCCTTTCGATTGAGAAAAGAATGAGAGAAAGATGAGAGTAATTCTAAATTGAATTGGATTATCAAATGAACTCACATCAATCTCTATTTATGGAGATTTAATCTAAGGATGTGACTTTTATATTGTGTTGTTTCAATTAAGATCACTTCCCTTTGATTATAAATGTCTTTTTGAAAAATTACTGACATATCAATTCATTTGAATAATCAAACTTTCATACAAAGAGAAACACTTTTCATTTTTTTTAGAAATTGCAACTTTTCATGCAGAGCAGTCAATTTTCTCAAAAAGTAGTCGATTGCATATTTTTATTTTCAATTTCTAGAATACTTTTAGAAGTAGCGTAGTCAACTCTTCTATAGAGTAGTTGACTCTTTTCACATGTTTGAATGAATCTTTTGTGTGAGCAGTTGACATAGCAGTCGACTCCTTTCAAACAAAAAAATTTCCACATTCAACATTCTATAGAGCAGTTGACTCCTCTTTTATAGCAATCGACTGCTATGGCTTTTGCCAATTTCCAGAAGATTGTATCATTGGCAATCGATTCCATTAGGCTTAGGAACCGTCACACTTTTCCCAACTATAGCAATAGATTTCTTTAGGTAGCAGTCGATCGCAGTTTACATAGAAACTTTGTTTTAGTTTCTGTTTAGCAAAGCATTCGACTCCATGCTTTGGCGGTCGATTGCTCTTCCAAGAAATATATAAGGTAGTTGACTTCTACCAATATGGCAGTCAACTGCTTCTATATGCAGTCTTCTAATATTACTTTTTCAAGTTTATAATCATGCCTATTGGCCATAGGAACTTTATCTTAAACTTATATCATAGCTTAATATGATTTTTGCTTTGATTAGGTTCACTTAATCATATTTTCATTATTTTAAAAATATTTTCTAACAAGTACACATCTTAACTCGTATAATTTCTTCATTAAAATAGAAAGTTCGGGGTTGAAAGTGATATGATATTTTCTGTGGACTATTCAAGTAATTTGAAGTTTGTAATGGAGCACAATTTCAAGTTAGAGTCGCGTAATCTAAAGGCAAAATGTAGGAGGAATGAAAGATGTTTTATCTAGGATAAAGACCTACCCTTTACATATACACTTATATCCAAGGAACAAAGCAACCTCGAATTACAGTTTCAATTATAATTATTTCTATATTTTGTTGCTATATCGGTGGCTTTCACTAGTTTTTAGAGTAGTGGGGCTCAAGTCCTAGCTGTGACTAAAAATATTTTGAAATCATGTGTGTTTTAGATAAAGCTCAAATAGTTTTTATTAATCTAGTGTATTTATTGTTGAAATTAATATTGATTTTATTAGTTGTCATTGACATAGTAGAGAGAGTATTTTCAATAATAAATATTTTGAAAACACTTTTGTGTAATCGAATAGAAAATTAATGACTGAATAATAGCTTAATTGTGTACATTGAAAAAAAAATTGTTTAAAACTACATTGATAACAAAGTTATTGTATAATGTTTTTAAAATATGAAACCATGTCAAAGACAATTGTAAAATTATTATGGTTGGATATGGAAATTTTAGTTTATGTTGTATTATTATGTTGTTTTTTTATAATTTAATATATTTGAATTAATCTCCTACTAAATAAAATTCTGACTCCACCAATTTCAAGCTGATGAATGAAAACTTAATTTATTCGTAAATATAGTAGATTCTACATAACCACTCATTGAAAAGAAAACTAACAAATTACAAACAATGATGAATTTGATCATTACATAGTGATTATCAAGCAATCAGAAATGAGGCTTAAACGCTAGTAGTTCAAAATACGGGGCTCGAAATACAATCCCTTCGGTTTTACTTAATATGAAAGATGAAAAGAGGTAAGAATGAAAAATCTATTAATTTAATGGTTAAAATTTATAATTATTTTTCTATTTGTAACTTAACCATTAAATTAATAAAATTTTCATTCTAACCCATTTTCATCCTTCCTACCACCTTATTAAATATAGTAGTCAACAACAATTAAAATTTAAAAGTCTTATATCATAATCCAAACCAATATGTAAATGTGGCTTGAGTTCAGGCTCAAGGGCACTTGGGCTTATTTCCATGGGTTTTGAGTTTTGCATAGCAAGGACAGGCACTCTTGTGGCCATAGGTACCCGGTGGAACGCAGTGGCATCTTTTGCAGCAAGTCGTGCATGCTCTGTGGCAAACATTCTTTCTTGATGCCTTCCTGCATCTCCTGGAGCATGCATATTTGCAATCTGAAATTTACCAAAAAGAAAACAAATCCAAGTTCTTGGTCAGAGAAATAAGTAAGCTTAGATACATTGAATTACAGAAAAAAGTACTTACTGATTTTCTTGTGATACTTTTTATTAAGAGCTACCATGTCACTTCCTTCATCCACCTGAAGCCAAAACAAATATAAAATTACAAAATGGGTACCCACAGTTAATAAAGTTGAAATAGATACTCACATTTGCCAGAGAATTTGCATTATTGCTAAATGCAGAAGCTTGCACCAAAGCCTGAAAGAAAAGAAATAGATTCAGTCAGTAAATTCAAGAAGAAGACGTTTAACCCATTATCAGTAGTTCAGTGCAATATGTACCTGTAGGAGGAGGATGGAAACTACAAGAACCAAGAACAGCTTCATTGTGTTTGTTTTTCGGTGGCTGCCGGCTATGATAAAATGATAAGGTTATTGATGAAATGCAGAGAGAAGGGTTAGATTTAAATGCAGATTTTTTGTTGGGTTTTGGTTTTGTCATTATCTTTAAAGAGTCACGTGTAGAGATTACTGGGAAATCACAGGAATTGAGTTGGGTGAACTGGAAAATGTATTGAGCAAAAATACTTGTGCCTTTTTTTGGAAGCTTCTACTGCTGGTGCAATTGCAAACACAGCTGTTTGATTTTTTGGCTGGTGCGTGTATATAAGGACAAAGGAAAGAGAGTGTAAGAGTAAAGAGTGAAGGCATGGCAAAGATGGAAGCTAGCTATATCTGCATAATTTCCCTGCCCTAGGTCGTCTTCACACGATTTTATTTCCTTTTATTGGTCAAATTCATTCATTTCTTGAATGGATGGATCGAGAAATAATCGCTAAACATGTGAAAAAGTCTTAAAATTTATCAATGAACAAAGATACTCTAATTTATACTAGCCCTCCGTCTCACTAGCTAAATGGAAATGATCAATTAAATACTATTTTTTTGGCTAATTCTGGATTCAGGATTTAATGTTTAAATCTAAAAATATAACGTTTAATTTGAATCAAATTAAAATCAAACATTCTCCATTTTGCTCAAGTAAAAAATATTTTCAACAGAATGATAAAGTGTAAATCATGAAATGTTAATTTTTTTTTTAATGGTGGTGGCTAGAAAAAATATAAACATATTATTTTTTAAATAAAAACTTATTTTCTTCTCTCATTTTTTTCTCCCTTTCTCTCTCTACTTCTTTACTCACTCTCTTTAATTCTTAATATTCCACCGGAGTCACCTTGAGAAATCTAGAATCTAGAGTTGAACAGCCATCTGCCACCTCCGACCTCAAAAACTCAAGCACCTCCCATACCACAATTGGCAACTCCCATTCACCAGCACTCAAACACTATCTAGACTCCACTACAAGCTCTCGATAACACTTTTGGCAATCCCCGCTCAAAGGACATTGCTACCACCTATTTGCCATCTAGTTACATTATACTAAAATGCAATCGAAGAAATACCCCCAAGACTCACATCTAATAATACCTAAATTTCAACTTACCAATTGATCACAATTTTTCCAGAAAACAAAAACCTTGCAAGAAAACACCAAAAAAAAAAAAAAAAAAGAAATAGTCAGTCCAAAACGTCTAATAATACCTAAATTTCAACTTGCCATTTGACGACAAATATTCCAAAAAAAAAAAAAAAAAGAAAAAACTTTGCAAGAAAACATTAAAAAAAAAAAAGAAATAGTCAAAGTCCAAGAAAGCCAATGGGCCCGCTTCTTAAAAAATATTGGTAAAATATATCAGAGCTTAAGAACGGGAGAGCCAATATGTTCACCTATTAAGAACTTGACAGGGTCCTAGGCGGCTTCAAAGAAGAATATGTGGTTGGAAAGGGAAGTTTCTCGTGCAGGCATTTAGTTCACAGATTTTTAAATTTCAAGAGAAAAGACGAATTTGGAATAGTGATATTAAAGGGCATGAATGACTTTTAAGGTCTGTTGATCTTAAATATGATTTTTATATTTGATTAAAATAATGTCAGATTATTTAATAAAATTTTTTATTATATATTTTCGATAATATATAAAAAAATAAAAATAATTTATTTATTTAACATTTTATTAAAATTTTCAAAAAATTCATAAATAAACTTCAAAATATTTAGCCTTATGTCAAACTTCGAGCAATACAGGAATGGGCTTTCCTTGCATGTTAATCTGTTTATTCATATTGTCCTAAAAACATATTACCTATGGTTTTATAAAAATTAAAAAAAAAAAAAAAAGGACTACGTCCCACCCTTGCAATTAATCGTCCCATAGTAACACCCTTCCAACTTCCAACCTTTTTCCGTCTCCAGCTAAACTTTTTTTGTCTTTATGCCTTTTACCACGTGGGAGCTTTGCATCATATGTTCCCATCTCTTGTATGTCATTAATCTAGACGAAGATTTGTTGGTAAGAAACGTAGTTAATATTTAAAAAAATTGACTTTTTCAATAAAACGTCATTCTTTCTCAAAAAAAAAAAACTAATTTGTTTTAGAGAAATAAATTTTTTAATTTAAAATTTTATCATAATACAATTTTATAAAACCACATTTTAATTTAAAAAATATTATTTTTGTTAAAATTATAAATTTTTAAAAATAAAATTTTTCTTAATATATTTTAAATAAAAATCACGTTTTTTAGATTAAAAACGTTATTTTTAAAAAGAAAAGCGTGATCTATACTCTAAACATTTGACAATATTAAAGTCACTTTCGATACACCATAAATCATAAGGGCAAAGCGAGTTTTTAAGATTAATCAGCTCACCTTATAATGTGTTTCTCTCCGCTAGGTCATTAGGGGGCTTATATGTTAATGAAGATATAAGGAATATTTAAAGCATTGATAGTACCTTTTAGAAGGATGAATCTTTGTTTGACCATGGAGTTTTTTAGGGTGAAAAATTGTTCTAACCATAGGGAAATCAAGCCACCAGATCTACTGTGTCAGCCTACCCATTCACCAGTGTATCTGCTCCATAGATATTTCAACATCCTAGAATCAAGTGTGCTAATTTTTGTTTCTTGTAGAAAGATCATAGTCAAGTTTTGTTTGGAAACTAATTTCTTCACAACCTATTTTTTTATTCTACTTCCCAAGGCCCTGAATTTCAAGAGATAATATTAAACATTGTGAAAAGAGAACACCCATACCTAGAACCGTATGGCTAGGAAGAATTTAACCCAACCATGGGCCTCCCGCGTCTCTCTCATTATCTAGAAGCTCCAGCTGCTGTAGGTATCATGCCCTGGGCGGGCGCACCAAGTACATCAGGCGCACCAACAGGCGAGCCAGAGGTTGAGGCCCGCAGACCAAGCACGTTGGCGAGTATTTGCACGCAAGGCCTAGGAGACGAGGTCAGAATGCCCGCCCAGCTTGCAGGCCAGCCCGTGAGGCCAAAGCCTGGCATGTAAGCTGTTCGCACCACATCCAGAAGGGCCCAAGGTGCTGGACATGCAAGGGAAGCTTCTGGAAGCATGCAGGATCAGCAGAAACATCCTGACAGATTTGGTTGACCCTAGAAATCAGGAGTTACAATCCTGATTGATTGTAATCTGTATAATCCCATGATTTTAGCCTTTATTCTAGGGATATTGCCATTAAGTGTAGCTAGAGCCTCAACTATAAATAAAGGGTTGCTCCACCCTCATTTGTATACAATCAAACACTTCTGTTTCAATGAATATACAGCATATTCCAACATTCTACCTTGTTATCCCGTTTTTCTTTAACTTGCGTAATCAACTCTTTCCATTGTTCTAGTGTCCGCACGCTTGTGTTTTAGGCTGACTTAGGCATCAAGGAGGAGATTCCAAGCCTAAGGCCGTACGGTTTCTGAGTCTAAGGTCGGAGCCCGTGACATAGGCACTTGACTACTTTAGCTTTGTCTGAATAAACTCCAAGCCTAGAAGAGAATAAACCTCTCAAGTTTTCTCTGCGTCACACCTAGTTGCTTCATTTTTGCACCCAATGCCTTCGTTAGATACTGATATTTCATCATCCTGAAGCTCCATGTTGCGAGCACCAAATATTAGTTTTGCTAGCTCCCTTTTTTCCCTTCATAACTTTCTTCTCTATCTAACAACAGATGGGGCTCTTGTTCTAAAAGGAAGAATTTCATGATTTGTAGCTTCTTACTTTTAAGGCCCTAGGTTTTTTAGGTTTTATTGTTGTTGAAACAAGTTTTTTAAGCCCAAGGGAAGAGTTAAATGATGTCTGCTTCTCACAATATTTTTTTGGCAATGCCAAGACTCTTGCTTCATTTGTAGCCTTTCCAGCGGCTGTTACACTATCCAATTTAGACCATTGCACTTGGGGACTACTAGTTGGATCATTGATGGCATATGTACTGGGAATAGGACTACCCTCCATAAATGGTGAATGTAACACTAGAGAGGAAATCGATGATGAAGGCGTCGACTCTACATCCGATGATATCCTTGATCTTTGAGTTTTCATGTCTGAGCTCATGTTAGGGAAGTTGTAAACAGGTTCCTTTACGACGGAGATATTAAAAACTTCATCGTTAGCCTTGAAACAAATTGAAGGGGGATGATTGTATCGCTTTTGCTCGAAACTAGGATTTTGGCAATGTCAAACTTGTTTTTTAAGTGGGTACTATTGTCTATGGTGATGAATGATCCCCATAGTTTACCGACCTCTATGAAAAACTTGCTATCCCATAAATGAAAGGGTTCTCCTTCTAATCTTAACGATGTGAAGAGCTCTCTACTGACATCGTAAGTGCCCCATGGATGGACCTTCTCAAACCTTACGTTAAACCGAGAATTGTGCTCCTTCAAGCAAGCTCCCATATCATCTTTTTCACATAATGTTAACAAGACACATTTCTCGCCCATCGGTCAAACTTGGAAGTAGAACCCTTCATTAAAAAGCATACTTTTTAGTGAAGAATGGTGGACATAATCGAATAGGACGCCAGTTGCACTCCTCTAAAGCCATTCAAAGTCCTCGTGTTCTATTTCAATGTCAAAGCTCAATGGAGGGTTATGGGTAGTTTTAAAAATGACTTCATGCGCAGAGTTGCTTTTTATTTTCTTTGTTAGATTTTCATCTTACTGAGTAGGTTGAGCTTGCATGGAACCAGCCAAAACTTCCTTGTAAGAACGATTATCTCTGTCTTTAATAATACCATTTTGCCCATTTTGCTCTTTGACAATTATACCGACTTGAAGCCTTTTAGAGGTTGATTTTTTCGAGTCTAAACAAAATAAAGATATAGTGCACCTTTGGCCTCATCCGAACAGTGCTTTTTTGACAATGATGAAATAACCTTCAATCTTTCTGCCATTCCCTTGATTAATGGCTTTATGAAACTCTCTTTCCTCTTTGTAACGAATAAAAGCTTACATGAGGCGATGGTGGTTTGCATGTTTGAAAGGTATGAACACATCTCTAACTCTCCCGTATACCTCAAAGGATTCCCAAAGTGCATCTTTAGACACCCTTCTGCAGAGATTACCAATAAAGTCAGTGTGAAATGAAGATCTCCAGTCATTTATGTTTCTGTGTTGCTGGTGCAGGTTGCCAAGATTCCTAGCATTTTCTTCCATCCTCTTCCTTCCTCCTCAATAGTAGCTTTTGTTGGAATGAAGGCCCTAAAAGACATTTTCACAAACACTTGACATGCAAACTCCATAAAGCCTCTCGAAACATAATAACCTAAGCTTCAATGAACCACCAAAATCATAACTTTTCACCATGATCATACACAAATTCGAACACAAGTTTCACAAAAAAAACTATCTCCAATCAACCAGCTCAAAGTTCAAATAACCACATAACCCAACCATAACTAACTTTCAAGTTTGTAAATAACAAACAAAATAATGTTCTTTACTTCAAAATGCATCAAAGATGTTGACTTAGTAGAGTAAGAAACAACTTGAACAAAAGGTTGCATTTTTCTCACAAAGATAAAAAATCCATTTTCTTCTTTACACTTTCACATTTAACATCCTAGCTCATCTATTTCTCTACACTATTTTTTTGAACCCTATATTCACACTTTCTTTTTACTTTATTTATATTGTAATGGACCTAACTATAGAATACAAAAAGGGTCTAGCTTAAAATGTAAAGTAAATAGGCTACTAGAAAAAATAAAAGACAATTGACTAACCTAATATTAATTGGGTTTACAATCCAATATCCCCCTTTAAACCCAATTATCATTTTTTGTTCCCAACATCACCTCCATCCTTTTAAACACATCAATCTTCAATGGCTTAGTAAAGATATCCATTACTTGATCTTGAGACTTGTAATGAACTAACTCAACTTATTTCTACTCTGCAAGCTCTCAAATAAAATGATGATGATTTTCAATGTGTTTACTCCTTTTATGAAACACTAGCCCAAAGCAATAGCCGAACAATGATCAACAAAAATCTCTGTAGGACTTTCTTGCATAAACCCCAAATAGCACAATACATTTCTCAACTAAATAGCATGAGAAATGGTAGAATTTGCTACTACATATTCCATTTCACTAGTTGATAAAGTCATAATAGGTTACTTCTTGGATGACCAAGTGAATGCATAATCACCAACAAGCTTCACATCATTGCAACAAGAATAGAACAAGCCATCATTGATAGTTTCTTTGACATACCTTTGGATTTTTTTTCCTGCACTAAGGTGATATTGATTTAGTGCATCCATGTATCTACTAATCAAACTAATTCCATAAAGAATTTTGAGTCTAATGTAAATGAAATAGTGTAAACTTCCAACTAGACTTTTAAAGCACTGATACTTTTCATTAACATCAAGCCACAATCAAGGAGGTGTTCATTTCATTACAAGACTCCGCCTTGAATCTTTTGAGAACCTCTTATGCATATGCATTTTGGGAAATAAAGATCTCATCATCCCTTTGCATTACTTCAATGCTAAGAAAGTGTGACATTAATCCAGTATTTGTCATCTCAAACTCTTGAATCATTCTTTCCTTAAATTCATTAAACATGATTGCATTGTTTCCAGTGAGGATCAAATCAACATAAAGACACATAAATAACACATCTCCATAATTGGTCTTATTCACATACAAAGCATGTTCATAAGGACACTTCTCAAACCCATTATTATGGAAATACTTGTCAATTCTAGCATTTCATGTATGTGGTGATTGCTTGAGCCCAGAAAGAGCCTTTCTTAACTTGAACATATTGCTTTTATAACCTGGTTTCACATACCCTAAAGGTTGTTCCTCATATATTTCTTATTCTAGAAAGCCATTTAAAAATGCGGACATGACATCCAATTGATAAAGTTTCTAACCATTTTGGAAAGCTAAGGAAAACATCAATCTAATGGTCTCTAATTAAGCAACCAGAGCAGAAACTTTAGTAGAATCAATAATGTGCTTTTTTTTGTATGCTTTTACCACCAATCTCGCCTTGCATCTTTGAACTTCTCCCTTTGCATTCTTCTTAGTATTGTACACCATTTTCACACCAATGACCTTTTTACTTCTCGATAATGAAGTTAAAAACCAAGTATCATTCTTCTTAATTGTTTTCATTTCCCCATCCATTGTTTTTTTCCATTTCTCTTCTTAGATAGTCTCCTCAAAACAAATAGGATCATAATTTATATAAAAACAATAAAGATTAATATCTTCACTATTTTTTATGGCATTATAAATCTCCATTAAGCTTTTAGTTTTTTTAGGACTCTCACTAGAGTTTTTTTTTAATAATGAAAATGATGATGAAGATGATGTTGTAGGGGAAGTGTGAAGACGTGTTTATGGCTCTAGACATTGGATCATTCTAGGTTTTCTTTCTTCATGCTCAAGTTGAAGTTCAACAACACTAACTTCATCATGATTCCATTCCTACATGCCATTCTCTTCAAAGATCATATCTCTTCTAATAAATACTTTTTTGAAAAGTGGGTTGTATGACTTGTAACCCATAGTCAATGCACGATAACCAAAAAAAATACATTTCTCCCCTTTGTCATCATGTTTTGTTCTTCTAGCCTTCAAAATTTTGGTATAAGTAATACACCCAAATACTTTGAGATGGGCTACACTTGGTTTTAAACCACTCCAATCTTCTTCCGAAGTCTTCAAGTAAACATTTTTAGTAGGACACTGATTCAAAATGTACATGGTGCACGTAACTATTTTTGCTTAAAACTCTCTTGGCATCTTTTTTCCTTTCATCATACTCTTTATCATATCCAAAATTATCCATTTCTTCCTTTCAACAACTCCATTAAGTTGTGGGATGTAAGACGGGGTGACTTGGTGCATAATTTTATGCTTCTTGTATAAGTGTTTGAATTCCTAAGTGTACTCTCCACCTTGATTAGACTTAAAATCTTCAAGTAATAACCATTTTTATTTTCTACAAAGGCTTTGAACACTTTGAAGACATCTAACAAGTTAGATTTCTTTTTCAAGAAAATATACCCAAGTCTTTCGATTAAAATTATTAATGAAAGTCACAAAATATCTATTCCTTCCACTTGACATTGGTTTCAAAACACCACAAATGTCAATATTGCCCAAGTTTCAAGGGTCTAGTCACTCTCCACCTATCTTTATTGTCAAAACTTAGCCTATGTTGTTTAGCAAGCATGCACCTTTCACAAATTTGATTGGGATGATTAATGAGGTAACTTTTTCACCATATTCTTACTTGCCAAAGCTCTCAAGCCATCAAAATTAAGATGTCCAAACCTCAAGTGCCACAACCAAGACTCATCTTACATAATAGAACTCAAGCAATGAATTTAATCATATTTTAAATTCAAGCAAAACATTCTATTTGACATTTTCACAATAGTAATCAACTTCCCATTCTTATTTTTTTATAGTGAGAAGGCCATTCTCCATATGTATGACAAAACTTTTCTCCAAAAGTTACCCTAAACTTAAAATATTCTTTTTCAAAGAAGGAATATAGTAAACATTAGAAATAAACTTATGAGAACCATTCTTAAGTTTGATGAGAATGTTACCTTGTCATTCCTTTTGAACTTTGGATTCATCTTCAAAAGTGACATTACCTTTCATCACTTTATTCAACTTAACAAAGACATTCTTGTTTCTAGTTATATGGTTGCTAGCCTCATTATCAACATACCTAGAAGCTGTAGTGATCGAAGCAGTAGGGGAAGAGATTTTAAATGTTGAGCCAGCAAAGTTCAAAGCCTGAAGTATAAAGTTAGGAACATTTTCATGGAAAACCAATAGCACCACATGAAAGAGGAAAGAAAGAGAAATCAAGAGAAGAAGTTTAGGGAAATTTTAGCATTAACGAGCGGTGACCATTATGGTACACAGTGGCTAGCATGGCGGTGCTTCACCATAAATTAGGTTAAGTTTAAAGATCCCAACTAGCATTCATCCAATTAGAGAGATTGTAGAGAAAATAGGTAAAGAGAAAAAATCCAATATAGGCCATGTGGCCAGTATTTTAATCTATATCAACACCAAAAATAATAAAAACCAATGAAAATGCTATGTCAATAATCACATCAGTTGTTTAAATAGATAAAATTTAATATTATTAATGATTGGATTGAAATTCTTAAATCATAATACTAGGAGGACTAAATTTCTTTGAATTAGACTAGAGAGATTAAGTTTCCAAGTTTCGATTGGTACAGGGATCTATGGCATATTTTGACCAACTACTCAAATAACATGAAAAGTTCACTAATTAACCCACCACAATCCAAAAGTTGTAAAACCATGCAAATTAAACCACAAGTTCTTTTTTTTTTTAATTTCTTATAGATTAAAGGTTGATATATTATACTATTATTGTGTTGTTGAGTGATGTGGGGTTGAACAATTATTGTTTGGTCAAGTTGTTGTTCTTCTTTAACAATGCCCATAACATGTTTAATTTTTTTTGCCTCAATAAAGCTTTAAGTTCTGCTTTAAAAAAATAATAATAATACAAATTTACAAGCTCCTTTACAAATCCTGTACAAGCATCATTACGAGAAATGCTTGATAGGTTAACTGATTGGCCACAAGATAAATTGCTTAGGAGTCTATTTCTATTGGAATAGCTAGTAGATGGCCTCTCCCCTGTTTTAGTCTTGTAAACGTCTTCCTTGAGATCACCATTCATGAAGGTACTTTTCACATCTAGATGATGAATCCTCCAATTAGAATGAGCAATTATTACAAAGCCTAATTGTTTTGATCTTAGCTAAAGAAATGAATAACAAAGTGCATTAGGCATGAATCACCTAAACGAAGCATAGTGCTTAGCTAAACAAAGTGTTGCTAGTGTATTTTTTTTTTTCGCATTATTTGCTGCTAGTGTATTTTGTTCTCTTTTTAACTATTTTTGTAGATTGTTTTCTTGTAGCAAGTTTGCCTTTTTTATATCTTAAAAAACTCTTATCAATTTTCCAAAAAAAATTATGTATTTTCTTTGTAATAACTGACTAAGGACATTATTGACCTTTTTGCTTAAGTTCATGAAATTAAATACTACATATAAAAATAATTTGACAACTTTCATAGTATTATCACAATCGTAATTCACTTAAAAAGTGTCAATTCAACTTCTTCCATTATAAATATATATATATCACATTATGCACTTTATTAGGTTTTAAACCTAATATTTAAAAATTCTAAACCATAATTATTTTATAAATAAAACAAAATATTATAAGCATGTTAAACATATTTATGCCAGACAACACGTGCTCTCAAAATAACCAATCTTAATTCCACATGTCACATTTTATATAAGCATTATCAGTTATTAAATCTATTCATCAAACAATAATATATTAGACCAAAGCAATATTGTGATAACATATAAATCCGTGGACCTATAACTAGACATTGATTTAAGGAGTTACCACTAATATTTTTTATTTAAGTGAGATTGTCTGCCTAATTGAATCTGTCTTATTTTAGAGAGAAGTCCTAAGCTTGACTTAGTATCTTTAAATAGTGGATTCTACTTTACAAAACTAGATTTAAGTTCGGGAGTGTGGTTACGTGTGAGAAAAGTTATAGCACCCTTGTAATGCCTATCCAAAGGATGGTACCAGTTTGATTTTATGTTATCCAAGCCTTAAAACATCTTTATAGTTTATCGAATAATTTAATTATTGGAAACTGATCCTAAAATTACTTTAATAGTTTGATAGCAATTTAAGATAATTTTCTCACCTCAGAAGTATTCATGAAGACTAGTGTCTCATTATGAAAAGGCTCTATCGTCGGATTTATTTAATTTTTTGTAAAAAAAATTTTATTCATGATAATGAGATTTAGAACCTTGATATCGAAAATTCTTATCTAAATTCTCCAATATGTTGGTAAAATTTAGAAAAGATTTTCTCACCTAAGAATTTACATAGAGATTGCTATTTGCAATGTTATTAGTAATTCCATCATCGGAGATTTAAAATATAATTTTTATAAAAATAATTTATTTTTAGAATATCATCCAATATGTTAGTAAGACTTTCTATCAAAGATTTATCCTCTAATATGTTGATAGGATTTTATGAAAGTTAGTTTTATAAAAACAATTAGGTTATAAAATTTTCAAATAGTTTGGTAAAATTCATAAAACATTTAAATCCATGAAAAATTCTCCAACAGTTTGATAAGACTCATAAATTTATTTTAAAAACCTTTTTTTTATTAGAAGAAAAACATTAATAAAGGTATTTTGCAAAAATAAAGCTTTTTTTTTCTTTTTCCTTTTTCTCACCACATTAATTCAATCAACAATTAAAATAATATATATAAAAATAGAGAAATTAAAACAAAAAATAAATGAAAAAAGAAAAGGGCAAACCTGTGAATCAGTGAGTTCCAATAGGGTCAGATGTGGATCCTGGATAGTTTCACATAGGTCAACCCTTTGTCAAAATGGCATCATATTGGGTCAATATAAAAGCCAAAAAACTTCAAATTTTTTTAGATTTCCATTGCTGCTTCTTTCTCTAACTTTTTTCTCTCTGACCTCTCTCTAAAAACTCATGCCATGAAATTCAATCAACCAAGATGAACCCAGATTCTGGTGCCAAAAACTTAAAACAGTTGTCAAAAAATTCAAATTCCCTAGAAAGCTTCAAGAGCCCATATTTTGACCACCGTGAAACCTCTTTGGTCATTGTAAGCTTCACCAGAAAATGTAAGTATTCATAAAAAAATTCATACAAAAAACTCAAAAAATTTTCAAAAAAAAAAAACCAAACCCAAAAATATTCAACAATTCCAAAAAAATCCTACAAATAAACCAAAACAGATTCTAATCCAAAGATTCAAGATTCCAAAAAACTACACAAAAGCTTAAAATTATTTTTAAAACAACCAAGAATTGAACCAAACTTCAGAATCCTAGAATCATTCATAGGTTTAACCTAGAACCTAAGAATTGATTTCGATAACCAAGGAACTTCAAAATTTTCAAATTAACTCAAACCCAAAAACTAAAATCAAATTCCAAACTACTTCTAGAAAACCTCCCCAAACTTAGAATGATTCCCAAAAACCATAAATCTACCCAGAATAGAAAATCCTTAAACTAGAAAATTTCAACCCTTTTTTTAATCGCTTTCCTCCTTATGATTTCTATGTTTCCTCCTCTCAGGTGCGGCTTGTTCGTGTGTGTCATTTTATAAGGATTCAATCTTTTAATTTGGAAACATTTAACTGAATATGGGGATTTTACTGGATTTGATTTTTTTTGTGAATTAATTTTTGGGATTTGACTTTGCATGAATTAAGCCATAATCATTAAATCATTGATTCCCAAGATTGAATCCCAAATTTGAATCCACAAATTTCCTTTTTTACAATAATCCCACGTTTTTGGTTTTCCTTTTTTCTTTTTTAACTTTTTGCTTTTTTTACTTCTTTTTTTTTTTAACTTTTTGACTCTTTGACTAAAACTAATAAAAACTAAAATTAAAAAAACCAAAAAATTAATGATTCTATCCAAGAAAACGTCCATGACTAAATTAAGCTCTAAATCATCTTTACTCTTTTCAATTAGAGTTTCTTAGTGTTTATGACAAAAAAATTAACTGTAATATTCAATACAATAGAATGAAATGTTCCATATATGAGTAACAATCATTACAAATAGCACTAATCTATGATATGTTATTTATAATTAAACTGAAAAATTTTGGTACATTATCACAACTCCCTTTTAGATAGAGAATATGACATATTAGTAGGCACTTTTCACATAAAACTAATATGAGAATATTTTAGTTTTTGAAGTCTATCTCTTTGGATAGATAGACATTTTAGACCAATGTATCCTCAATCGTGATGCTTCATATTCATTTCAAATTACCATACACAATAACCTCCTTTGGGCAGGTAATTGTATAAAATAATTTGAAAATACTTCTTTTCTAACACATGAGAAAATCTTATAAGCTTCATTGAGTGAGCCACTTTGTCAACCAAACATCTATATTAACTAATTGTATTTCTCATACTAGGAAATTTAAATTGCCAATAATTTTAGTTTGCATATTTAACTAAGTGTATGCATTTTGACTACTTCTCATAAGATACTTAACCATGATATATTCCTTTGGATCATTAAAGAGTTGATCATTTTGTGTGAGATACTAAAAATTAATGTGCATCTTAATGAATTATTATAGATATGATCTCTTTTTATGAGATACTTAAACCGAGTGTATCTGCCTAAATTAATTAGTAATTTATTGCATTCAAACTGAGTGTCTTGAATTTTTATGAATAATTTAATATTTTCATTCAATACTTTTATTTTTATATATCATATACCAAAAATAAAAATTTTACAAGTCAACAATAATAATAATGTCAACATAGTCATGAAAAAAATAATTAATTAAATCAATACAACAATTTAAAACTTCCATTATTTCAAAAAATTAATTATTTAATATTATCTAATTATCAAATAAAAGTACAATATGATAGTAGCAGTACTAAAATCTATGGAATTTAAACCTATCTTACCTTTCAAAACAATGCATATTGCATTTAAAATGATAATATAAAATTGGTAAAATAAATTTTACTTTATTTATTGTATTTATGCATATAACTTCAGGTTGAGAGTAAGTAAATTTTATATACTATATAGGGAGAGTACATACTACTAATGATTCCTAACATGTCAAAATATTTTATCATAAGATAAAATATCATAAATACGTGCATATAATATATTAATCACATAAATATGCATAAATATTAATAAAAATTAGTTATGTAATTTTAGAAATTAAGAAAAAATAATAAACAAATTTTCAACTATAAGGAGTTTGACGAAAAAAACAATGTTGAAAACAAAGCTCAGAAAAGCTCTCCTGTGCCACATGCACCACCATTAAAAGTGGGTCAAGACTAGTCAACAAACTAGCCTTCTTCAATCTTGACCTATTGGTGTCCTTTTCACCTGTTTGGGTCTGTTTTGGTTTTTCCTTTAATTTTTATGTAATTTTCTTTTATTTTTGATGTAATCAAGCCTTTTAAACATTAATTAGTACATAAATTTATAAAGTTCATGCTGCAAATTATATCAAACAACATAAATCAAAATGAATTAAGCTATACATTTCCGGGTTATAAACCCATGAAAGCCCATTTACAGTTTCTTCATAATTGGTCAATTAAAACCAAAATTACATGCAATTAAAACAAATGTTGCAATTTTAAAATACATGGATAACAATATTCAAAATTGATTTCGATTAAAACACATAAAATTATTCATATCTAAAGAAGGCCTACAAAACTTTAAATAAAAAACTTTAAATCTTGATTTCTCTCTCTACAAAGAAAATTACAAGAAATTATTGGTATTATTTTTATCCTTATTTCAATAGGAACAAAAGCCCTAATCTAATTTCTAAAAACAATGATTGAAAATTGAGATTTTTGAAACACAAAATTTTGCCTAAAAACAATGTTTATCATTCAAAACAAATTTGAAAATAATATTTTGGGTTCTAATCTCACATAAGGATGCTCTGATACTACATATAAGTTTAATATTTAAATCTCAAGATTCATAAGTGAATATCAGAATACCAAATTCAATCAAGTTGCATGACTATTCAAGTAGACATAATGGATAAATGGAAGTAACTATAATTCTTTAGACATGCTGGGTTTTCTTCTTCACTCTTCTCTTATTGGTAGCTCTCAATAAGTAGATATAGATAATTAGAAGTAAAGAGGAGACTTTACCCAAAATATTATTAAAACCTTAAAAGCCCATCATCAAAAGCTTACTAGGCCAAAGGCCTACATAATCGCCAAACTACACTAACCCAATAAGCTATAAAAAGCCTCACACAAGTGATCACTTTAAATTTTTTAAGCTCTCATGCTTCTCTTTTATTATGACTAAAGATATCAACTGATTTTATTAAATATTAAAATCACCAATTAATAGTAACCCACATTATGAAAAATTCTAACGTGCTTCACGTCTAGATGACGAATCCACTAATTGAAATAAGCAATTATTGCAGAGTTTGATTGTTTTGATCTTAGCTAAAAAAATGAAAAACAGAGAACATTAGGCATGAATCACCTAAGCTAAGCAAAATGCTTAGCTAAACAATGTTGCTTGTGTATTATTGTTTTTCCCCATTATTTGCTACTAGTATATTTTGTTTTCCTTTTAACTACTTTTGTAAATTGTTTTCTTTTAAAAAGTTTACCTCATTTAGTTATAATAAAATCTTATCAATTATCCAAAAAAATCATGTATTTTGTTTGTGACAACTAATTAAGAACATTATTAACCTTTCTACTTAAGTTCATGAAATTAAAAACCACATATTAAAATAATTTGACAACTCACATTATATTGTCACAACCGTAATTCGCTTACAAAAATATCAACTCAATTTCTTCCATTACAAAAGTGCTACTTAAAAGAAAGCAATATATTACTACAAGGCAAGATTACAATTTTAGTAATGTAATCATAAAATAGTTGCAAAAATGGAACTATTAAATGAATATCTTCCATCACTTTTGTTGAAAGCCCAAACCACCTGCTGCATAGTCCTACATCAAAAGAACTTTATTATTAAGTAGGCATCCAAACAATACATAACATAATTTTAGACAATAAGTAAAAGAACATGCTTTACATGACTCATGAATGGTGATATATTATTCTTTTCAAGAATTCTAGTAAAACTCATGTTAGCTTGATAATTAAACCCCCAATTTGAAAGAAAATCCTATACAAACTATTTAAATACCACTATAATTTAATATTTTGGGACTTCAAATTTAAAAAGGTAATTATAATAGACTAAAAAAGTACCTATATAGAAGGAATAAAATGGTTATGAGCATCAAACAAAATGACCTATTCATATTTAAAATGAACTAGTTAGTACACCTATGTTAAGTCAATTGAATAATGATTTGCAGTAATGTGCTTAAGCAAAAGAAAGAAAAAAAAATCTGATTTTGATAGACTAAAGTCATTTACACCCAAAAATGTTGATAGAAAGGACAAACAAGGCTTTAATCTACTAATAGAGGAAAAATTAGTGGAGAATCTCCTTTCATGAATGATTTGTTTTGTTATCTTTTACATAAAATAATAGTTATCATAATAAAATTAGAGTTGAGGCAACACAAATCAAACTATTGAATGTAAAAAAAAACATGTCCATTTTTTTCTTTCTCCTACGACATATTAAGTGATAAAAACAAAACAATGCTATTGGAAAGGATACTTACCTTGTATATTCTACTTGTTTTTTTATTTTGAGAATTGGTTGCCTTTTTTTTTTTTTTTTGGACTTTTCCATTTGACTTTCATTTGAGAACTTAAACCCTTTGTCTTGACACTTATAGGATCAAACATTGGTTTTTCCTGAATTGAATAGTGAACTTTATTAGCACCATTTTTAACATCTTCTTGAATAGATGTATGACTAAATTGTTTATATATTTAACTTCTTGTAAAGTTGCCATCATTTTTTCAACTAGCTACAATGCCTCAATTAATTTGTCTTTTTAATACATTTAGGAGTCAATGAACCTTTATCAAATAGGTCGTGACCAATATGCACCACAAAAAAATTTACATTTAACGACATTTATAAGTGCCAATAAAAGACTAAAAAAATGCCAGCATTATCATTGCTAGTAGTTCCATGAGCACTAGTCGATTATTGATTAGGTGAATGTTGATGGAAACTTTTTGATGGTCAACCACCAATGTCAAAATTGCATATGTATTTCTCAGCATGACTTTTCCCAGCGCTTTAAATTACCATTATAAGTAAAATGCTTTAAAGGCATTTTAAAATGCTAGTAAAAATCACATTTCATTTAAATTTTTATATTTATTAAGTGAGTTTTATTGACACTTAAAACAGCCTTTAAAAGTCTTATTTCATTTTTTTTTTGCATATTTTTGCTTTTCCATATTACCATTAACCTTAAATTTAGATATCTCAAATTCCAATTAAATTTACTCTTATAATTTAAGGAGCACCACAAAGTGAATTTCAAGTTAACCATTGTTTCCTACCTAAAATACAATGTCATCAAAGAATTTATAAGTTATCATTTTCAAATAAAACGAACTTGTAATCTCAAACATGATTTTGTTTACATAAGTAACCAAAATTAATGAATAGGGTACCACTATGTAATCAAAGTTAGCAAAAAAGTAACCTGATAAAAAGAGCACATCATTGAAACCTAATTCTAAAGTAATAATAATGAACAACAACCTAACTTTCGTATGAGAACAACCTTAGGGAATTGATTCAATTCAAAAACAAATCAAAAGGTTATCAAATATCAATTATTAATTAGTCTAATGCAGTAGCTTCATCTTCAAAGCTTTCATATTTCCTTAATTATTTACATGAAATGACCTCAATGAACTTGATGAATCAAAATTGTTAACTTTTCAGGTGAGATGATAATCCAAGAGGGGAGTGAATTGGATTTGTCCAAATTATTTCCCAAAAATAGATTTCAATATATTTAAATGAAAATTAAAATCAATATCAAAATATGATGTAAATAAAAATAAATTGGTGAACTTAAGGCAAATATAAACTATAATCAAAATAAAAGATAAGGATAGAGAAATCAAACACAATGATTTATAGAAGTCGATCCTTTTCCAGAAGCAACCTATGTCTTTTTTTTTCGGTGTTGACACCAAAGCTTCAATCCACTAACCTTGAATTGAGAATACAACCCTATCTTTTTCTTCCTAAGGCTTAAGATAGAAAGGTAGAAACCTCTACCTTACAAAATTAAAATGATCCCTCACCTCTTGTTTACAAGATAATCTAAATGATTTTTGTAAACTAAAATACCTCTCAAGGTTAAGTGTTTACCTAATGAAGCACAAAGAAAATGGTGAATGAAACACAACAATATTTTGGATACAAGAAATACGGAGGACATTGAATTTAAGCTCTAAAACTCTTGATTTCTTTATGAGAATAAAAATATGACTTGTTTGATCTTGCTCTCTTGATTCATCAACCATCTTGATGTGTTGGAATACCCAATTTATAAAGGAATTGAAGAACTAGCCATTGGGGATGGTTTGGAGTTGAAAAAAAAAACATTGAAGATTGAAAAACTAGTCGTTGGAGCTTTTCTAGGCATAAGGGATTGATTAGTTTTGATAGGAGATTGATCCTATGCCTTACCCAATCGATCTTTTTTGGTGTTTTTCAAATCTATTTTGTTTTTGTAAGAAAAATCAATTGATCCATTACAATAAGGGATCAATTGGTTTAGCCAACGGATTGATCCTGTAACCTAGGGGATCAATCCAGTCAAGTTAGGTGATTGTCTCTTGTTTTGCACTCTACTCACTAATTTGATCAATCTTGAGTTATAAAATTCTAAATCAAAAACCGTTGAAGATTTAGAAACTAGACTTAAAGGGCTTTCTATCAATATAAAATTCATCACCTCCTTCATTGTATATGAATTATAGTGAATTTTCAAATCTACCCTTATATAGGTTTTAGACAATTTCGAAGTGTCTAGTACAAATTTAAAATCTTTTTTTAGAAAATTTGGATTTTGATTTTGTTTAATTCATTAGAAAGTAGACTCAAAGAGCTTTTCAATCATATAAAATTCAAATGTTAAAACTTTGTGAATTAATACAAAAAAAAAATTAAACAAGTCCAATGTTGGAAAACTTTGTTCTTGTAAAACAACTTTCATAAGTTAATCTATTTCTCAAAGCCTGTTAGCTTTTTAGGTGAAATGGTGATCCAAGAGGGGGTGAATTGGATTTCTTCAAGTTCTTCCTAAACAATGATTTCAAAATAATTGAATGAGGAATTAAAATAATAAGCACTTTTGATAAAAATGTAATGCAAGCAATAACAATTAATGAACCTTGAATAAAATAAAAACATCGATGATGTAAGGAGATAATGATAGAGAAATCAAACACAATGATTTATAGAGGTTCGGTCTTTCACCACAAGGCATCTACATCCTTTCTTTTTAGTTGTCCACACTAAGGCTTCAATCTAGTAATCTTAAATTGAAAATACAATCTTATCTTTTTCTCTCTAAGGCTTAAGATACAAACCTTACACTCTCTACTTTCTAGGCTAAGTAGCAACCTTGTAATCCCACAAATTTAAAAGGATACCTCACCTCTTGATTACAAAATCACTTAATAAAAATACAAACTTAGAATACCTCTCAAAGGATAAGTGTTTGCCTAATGAAGTACAAAGAAATTTGATGAATGAATGACAATATAACTTGGATACAATAAATATAAAAGATATGGATTTTAAGCTCTAATAACTCTTGATTCTTTGAGAGAATGAAAATATAGCTTGTTGAATCTTGCTCTCTTGATTCATCAATCTTTTCGGTGTGTTGGAATTACCAATTTATAAAGAAATTGAGGAAATAGCCATTGAAGCTTGATAAACTAGCCGCTGGAGATGTTTTTGGGTAGACCCAATCAATCCCTTCCTTAAAAGGATCGATTGATTCATGTTTTGGAAACCATTTCACGCCTTGCAAATGCACGACCTGATCGATTCCTTTATATAGGGGATCGATCATGTCAAGGGGGTGATCGATCCCTTACGTAGGGTGATTGATCCCTTCTTCAACCAGGAGTAAAAAGATGTGTTCTGGGTAAAAAATCAATTGATTCCTCTTGAGGGGATCGATTTTGTCAAAGTTAGGTGGTTGTCTCTTGTTTTGCACTTTACTCACTAATTTGATCCTATCTTAAGTTATAGAAATTAAAATAAAAACCTTTTGAAGATTTAGAAACTAGACTTAAAGGGCTTTCTATCCATATAAAATTCATTACCTAATTCATTGTATACAAATTATAGTGAATTTTCAAAGCTATCTCTTGTACAGTTTTTAGACAACTACAAAGTGTTTGGTAAAAATTTAAAATCTTTTTTTAAAAAATTTTGATTTTGATTTTGTTTGATCAATTAGAAAGTAGACTTAAAGAGCTTTCCAATCATATAAAATTCAAATATTAAAGCTTTGTGAATTAATACAGAAATAAAATAAGTTTAATGTTGGAAAACTTTGTTCTTGTAAAATAACTTTCTTAAGTTAATCTATTTCTCAAAACCATTATTATCAAAATTGTATTGAGTCCAAAATGAATAAGTTCACTTTAAAAACAACAATTAGACTTTCATTCAAGCTCAAATAAATAATGTTTAAAGATAATTTTGATTTGATAAATAAGAAAACATAAAGAAAGCTTTGTTTAAACTTTGAAAATCATATTACTTATTTAGTACCAAAATATAGAACTTAAGACCATGTACTAAATAAATCATTTTCAAAATCTTGATCATACTTATTTAGCTTAATGTTTTGTCATTTCAAAATGAGGATCAATTCAAGACTAATAATCTCCCCCTTTTTGATATGACCAAACTTAAAGATAAATTTGCTTGATAAAAAAAAAACTTTCTTTAAGACATTTAAGATTTTGAAAATTTTTTTTGAAAAACTCTCTCTTAAATAATGCATGGCAAAACTCTCCCTTATTTTATGCATTCTAATCCAACACAACTCAACAAACATATGTTAGTCAAATACATGAAATAAGCACAACAAACACAATCAAACATATGCCCATCAAGTACAAGCAAATTTGTCCATATGATATTTCTCCCCCTTTTTGTCATGGCAAAAAGGCATGAGCATATTAATAAGCAAATAAACACAAAGAGGTATCATTAACAAATATATTCATGAAACATTTCTCCTTTTTTTTGTTTATGCTCTTTATACCAATTGTTTAGGCTCCTATACCAATTGCTATAAACATACAAGAAAAAATATTCATAAACTTTCCCTCTTTTTGTCATAGCAAAAGAAAGAGAGATCAATTCAAGGCATGAGACAAAATGCTTGATGCCAATAATATCAAGAGTATTTTGAATGCATGCAATCAAGTGTAATATGCACAATAAGGTTCAAGTACATGTATTCAAACACAAAAGCATAAAAGTATTCTAATGTATCCAATTTTATCATTTTAGCACAAGTCATCAAATTTACTACATAAAATTTATGAGTAAAGGATAATGAATGATATGCAACCTACTCATAAATCATGTTAGCATAAGATGTGCTTAGAACCTAAAAATCAATAGCAATTAAGCATAAATTCAAGCACATACATGCAAGCTTATACCAATTGTTAAGGATATCAGTTGTTAAAGATGTATTATTACAAAGCATACAAATTGTTATCACAAAACAAATCAAGCAAAATTGTATTCTAAGATTTCTCCTCCTTTTCAAAATAAGGATTAATCAATTTAAGGCATACACAATTTTGCATGAAAGGTATAAACTATATCAAGGATAGGCACATAAACAAGCATTTATGAAAGTTAAAAAAATGTTTAACAATTTTGATACCAATTGTTAGTAATTTTATTCAACAACTTTCATAGAGCACACATAATTCAAACATATGAAAGATTCATTCAATACATGCATAAATGATAATAGTAATCTTTCATAAGCTATCATATCCAAACAAGAACCAAACGCTCATATGTATATAATAAATCATAGGTACTAATGAGCAATGAGGTTCAATCATCATGTCCTAACAAAGATTGTATAAGCATGATTTTTCACACATGATGAACATATATGCTATAGCAAAGAAATAATGAAAGCCTAATTATTTAATTATAATCCAAATTATTTCAACACAAAGAAATATTCTTAATCCAAACATATGCAAGTCCATAAATATAGTTCAAACATATTTTTCAATCAAAATCATACAAGCATATGCAAAAAATTTCAAATCACATATAGTAATACACTAATAGAAATACAAACATTTAGACATAATGTGATACATACTATCTCAATGATCTCAATCAACGAACATGTATATAATTTTAAATTTATAATTCATAATCTATAAGTCAAATCAATTTAAAGATCAAGAAATCAATGTGTTCAACTCATAGCTATGTTGAAATATTTATCTTAAACAACTATTCATGCAAAAAAAATTATTAATCACATCAAGACAATCAAGAACTAGGCACGAATATTAATCAATCCAAGCATTTAACAAAGTTAAGATAAATTCTATCAAATAGATTGGTGATTAATTTGTGCAAAGTGTTCATAAATTTAAACACAATATCTCATTTTTGCATATATAAAAGCAAGCATTTATCAAATCATGCATTAAACATTATAAATCATAGGCACATAGCATAGATTCAATACAATTACCTCCATCCTTATCAAGCTAAGTTGTTGTGCTTATTGTAGTTGAGTAAGGCTTTGAATCCTTCATTCCACATTATTTGAGCTAAGTCTTTGATGTACTTGCGCTTGATTGATGAAGATGAATTGCTTTACTTGTTCCACTTAAAATCTCAAAAATGTTAGTTCATTCATACTCATTTCAAGTTCTCTTAGCGTAGACTTAGAAAAATTTATTGACAAAGGAGTTTCATTAAAAGCATCAAGAAAATCAATTGATAAAAATTATACCGATTGTTAGAAAACAATTTCATATTCTAAGTCATAATAGGCAAAAGAAAATTTATTCACTAAGTATAAGTTGCCAATTGCAAGAGAGATATATACTTAAGTAAGAGGCCATATATCAATTTAAATATCAAATCGCACAAAAATGGCACTAAAGCAAAAATTCTCATGTAATGTGCAAAAATCAAACCTTTTAGATCATTCATGAACACAAAACAGAATATTCAATATTCATGTATTCAAGAAATCACCAAAGAATATGTCAAAATAAAATTTAGGCCATATGAAAACTAAAAACTAAAGGAAGACATATTTATCATCAAAGGCATATTCAAAAAAATTTTAACACAAAAGCATAAATATGTCTACACTAATTATAGGCCAAAATCAACAATGACTTAAGCTAAAAATAAGCATCATAAGGAATTTATTTACTTAAGTCATGTTGCAACCATGTCAAGTAAAAAAAAATCACATTTATCATACATACACACACTTGACAAAAACAATAGATGAATCAATAACACATATCATTTATAAGTAAGTAGTTCATCATATTCAAAATCACAAATCATGAGATATATCAATTAAGCACAAAGATTCAAAATATTTCACAAAATTAATAAAACATTTAAGCACAAAAATAAGCATATTTCACAAAATATCTTTCATAATCAAAAGATAAACAATTCAAGCATTTTACTCCACAAGTATTAAGGTCAAATTGAATTAATGATCATATAAGCACATATCTTACCTAAAAACATAGATGTACAATGAATCAATATATATTACTTAAGCACATAAAGTTCATTAATTTATCAACACAAGAGAAGAAATAAATCTTGAATTAATAAGTATAAAGAATTAAAGCATATTTCAAAATTATTTTTTTTAAAAAATCAAAAGATGAACAATCAAACATCAATAATTATGATTTAAGCACAAGATGGTCATCAATTTCTAAAATCACAAATCAAGAATTAAAACAATTATATATAACACAATCAAGTTTAAAGAATTCACAAGATCCAAGCATTATAAATAAATTGAGCTAGTTTAAACATCATGGTCATGTAGGCATGTTTAACAATCACAAATCAATATGTATATAAATCACAAAATCATTTCCATCATGCAAAAATCATTCAAACAAATATATTTATGCAAAATACAATAGGATAAATCATTAAAAACTTAATATTTCTAATATTTTTATTTTTGATATTTTGAAGCTTATTTTTGTTTGAAAAAGAACTTAATAAATCTCATAACTAGTCAAGCTCATTTTTAACCATCTTGAACCATTCCAACAAGTTTCAAATGACAAAACAAAGTTGTTCAAGAGGTCATTTGGTATTAGAAACAAAGAAATCAAAAAGTCAACTCTTAATCCCATATTTTCTTTGAAAAATGCTATTAAGATGGGTAAATATGTTTAAATACACATTTAAGCTCTTCAAACCATTTAGAAAAGTTTTATATCACAATTTGAAATTGTCTAAATTTTTTGTGCCCATGTATGTTCAAAAATAAGATTTAATCTTTTAAGCTCTAAAATCCTTTAAAACTTGCATGTAACACTTACAAAAATTTTAAACCATTGCAAATTATCAAGTTATCTTTGTTTGAAAAAGTTTAAATCATTGAATTCAAGATATTCAAATTCATTTTACAATCAAAAGCTTGTTAAAAAAAATTTCATATTTTAAGGCTTGACTCTAGCAAAAATCATTTTCAAAGCAAAACATAAAGTCTTAAAATCATTAAGCTTTGAGTGATCCCCTTAAGTTTATACATAAATATAAAAACAATTTAGCACACAATTTATCACATCAAGCACCAATAACAATTTCACAAAGCATGCATGATATCATCAATATCCAACAGTCATATACACAATCATGCATAGGCACAAGTTCTCAAGAATGTCAATTTCATAAATAATAACAAAATATCAAGATCATTCATGCAATCTTAATATCAAATGCATTCACATGTAATCCCACAAATTCATTAGAGCATTCATGAATTCTTCTAAAAATGTATCTCAAGCAAATAAATATTAAACACAATATTAACAAGCATGAGGAATATATTAAAATCATACATTCAAGAGAAAAAATAAATGCGTACTCAATTCAAGCTCACACATATCAAATAAAATTGGTATATTCAAGATATATAAACAAAGCATATATCAATATCTATTAAGCACTCAATTTTTAACAAGAATAGGCAACCAATTTCATATTCACTTAAAATAAAAGATTAAAGGTTACCCATCTTCATTGTGTATCTAGAGTTCCATTCTTCAAAATCACATTGTAACTCCTTACTCTAGCACACCTATAAGAGACAATCTCATTTGATTTTTGGTACCCAAATTGCTTTAGGTCCTTGAGAGTTAGTCACCAAGTTTCTTGTTCCTTTAGGAACCTATCATTGTCTAATTCTAAATGGAACTTTTCTTTTTATAGGATAAGTATGTGTAGTATGATCATGAAAATTTAAAAAAATTACATTTTGTCATTTTAGTACTAAAACAAGTCTTGATAAGATTTTTTTTTCATTCACCAATTCATCAAATTTATTTTTCAAATCAAAGTTTCTCTTTCTAAAAGTTCATTCCTATTTTGAGAGGTCTCAAAATCTATTTTCAATTTTTTATTTTCTTTTTCCAAAATATTTTTTGCATTTATCAAAAAAATCATTTTCAACATTCAATTTTGAAATCATTTTCTTGTATTTCATGTTCATTGACTCAAATTCCATAACTAACTTATCAAAGGCATCTTGCAATTCATCAAAGGTATATGAATTTGAATCAATTAAGTTAGAGGTTACCTTATGCTTTTTAAGAGCCATGAGACATGATGCATTTTGGTTTAAAATTTGTCTTTCATGTAGCTTATCCAACTTTCTCCATATTTCATTTGAAGTGGAGCAATTTGAAACCAAGTTGAAGTTGTGGGAGTTAAGAGTTCCATAGAGAATGCACTTGGCCTTTGCATCATCCTCACTCGTCTAATATAGTTTGCATCATTTGAAGGAATTCCAAGCCCTTTCTCTATCATATTCCAAGCTTTAAAATCTTGGGCTATTATGAAAATCTTCATCCTCTTTCTCTATTCATAAAATTCAAATTAATTGAACATAGGAGCTTTGAGGACTTTCTCACCATTTTGTAACCTAAGTTTAGTCATAGAATCTTTACTCAAGGTGGTTAAGCCTACAAAAAGAGACTAAAGCTCTGATACCAATTATGTGAGATGGTGATCTAAGAGGGGGTGAATTGGATTTCTCCAAGTTCTTCCTAAACAATGATTTCAAACTAACTGAATGAGGAATTAAAATAATAAACACTTTTGATGAAAATTTAATGCAAGTAGTAACAATTAATGAACCTAGAATCAAATATAAACAACAATAGATGTAGGGAGACAAGGATAAAGAAATCAAACACATTGATTTATAGAGGTTTGGTCCTTCTCCACAAGGCACCTATGTTCTCTCTTCTTGGTTGTCCACACCAAAGCTTTAATATCTTGAATTGAAAATACAACCTTATCTTTTTCTCTTTAAGGCTTTAGATAGAAACCTTACACTTTTTACTTTCTAGGCTAAGTAGCAAGCTCACAATCCCACAAATTCAAGAGGATGCCTGACCTCTTGATTACAAAAGTACTTAATAAAAATACAAACTTAGAACACCTATCAAAGGCTAAGTGTTTACCTAATGAAGTACAAAAAAATTTGATGAATGAACAACAGTATAGTTTGGATATAATAAATACAAAAGATATGGATTTTAAGCTCTAGCAACTCTTGATTCTTTGAAGGAATGAAAATATAGCTTGTTGGATCTTGCTCTCTTGATTCATTAATCCTCTTGGTATGTCGGAGTGCCCAATTTATAAAGAAATTGAGAAAATAGCCATTGGGAATGCATGGGAGAAGAAAATAGCAGTTAAAGCTTGATAAACTAGCCATTGGAAATGTTTTTGGGTAGACCCAATCGATCCTTTCCCTGATGGGCTCAATTGGTTCATGTTTTGGAAACCATTTCACACCTTGCAAATGCATGACCCGATCAATCCCTTTTGTGTAAAGGATCAATCCTATCAAGGGAGTGATCGATCTCTTACATAAGGTGATTGATCCTTTCTTCAACCTACAGCAAAGAGATGCATTTTGGGTAAAAAATCAATCGATCCCTTATTGGAGGGATTGATCTTGGTAATGTTAGGTGATTGTTTCTTGTTTTGCACTTTACTCACTAATTTGATTATCACTTTAGTTATAAAAATCTAAATCAAAAACCGTTTGAAGACTTAGAAACTAGACTTAAAGGGCTATCTATCCATCTAAAATTCATCACCTAATTCATTGTGTACAAATTATAGTGAACTTTCAAATCTATATTTTTAAAACTATCCTTTATGTAATTTTTAGACAACTGTAAAATGTCTAGTAAAAATTTGAAATCTTTTCTTGAAAAATTTGGATTTGGATTTTGTTTGATCCATTAGAAAGTAGACTCAAACAGCTTTCCAACCATATAAAATTCAACTATTAAAGCTTTTGAATTAATATAGAAAAATAAAACAAGTTCAATGTTGGAAAACTTTGTTCTTATAAAACAACTTTCTTAAGTTAATCTATTTCTCAAAACCAATATTATCAAAATTGTATTGAGTCAAAAATGAATAAGTTCACTTTAAAAACAACGGTTGTACTTTCATTTAAGCTTAAATAAATACTGTTTAAAGATAGTTTTGTTTTGAAAAATAAGAAAACATAAAGAAAGCTTTGGTTTAACTTTGAAAATCATATTATTTATTTAGGACCGAAATATAAAACTTAAGAACATGTACTAAATAAATCATTTTCAAAATCTTGATCAAGCTTATTTAGCTTAATGTTTTGTCATTTCAAAATAAGGATCAATTCAAGGCTAACAAAGCCAATATTATTAAAATTGTATTATATCTATTTAAACTTTGAAAATCATATTATTTATGTAATACCAAAATAATAAAACTTAAGAACATGTACTAAATAAATATTTTTCAAAATCTTGATCAAGTTTATTTAGTTTAATGTTTTGTTATTTTAAAATAAGGATCAATTCAAGGCTAACAATCCTTCCTTTTTTTATATGACAAAACTTAAATATGAATTTGCTTGATAAAATACTTTCTTTAAGACATTTAAGATTTTTGAAAAACATTTTGAAAAACTCCCTTTAAACTTTGCATGGCAAAACTTTCCCTCAATTAATACATCTTAATCCGACACAACTCAACAAACATATATTAGTCAAACATATCAAATAAGCATAATCAAACATATGCATGTCAAACACAAGCAAATTTATCAAAATGATATTTCTCCCCCTTTTTGTCATAGCAAAAAGGCATGAGCATATGAATGAGCAAATAAGCACAAAGAGGCATCATTAACAAATATATTCATGAAACATTTCTCCCTTTTTTTGCTTATGCTCTTTATACCCAATGTTTAAGCTCCCATATTAATTGCTATAAGCATATAAGAAGAAATATTTCTAAATTCACCCCCTTTTTGTCATTTCAAAAGAAAGAGAAATCAATTTAAAGCATGGGACAAAATGCATGATACCAATAATATCAAGAGTATTGAATGCATGTAATCAAGTGTAATATGCACAATAAAGTTCAAATACACATATTCAAATCCATGATACCAATAACATCAAGAGTATTTTGGATGCATGTAATCAAGTGTAATATGCACAATAAAGTTCAAATACATGTATTCAAGTACGAGAGTATAAGTGTATAAATGTATCCAATTTTAACATTTTAGCACAAAATCATTCATATCATGATTGTTATAAGTAAAGAGATAAAAGAATATTATGCATTCTACTCATACATCATGATTTCATAAAATGTGCTTGGAATTTAAAACATCATTAGCATGTAAACATACATTCAACCACATACAAACAAGCTCATACCAAATTTTAAGGATACCAATTGTTAAAGATATGTTATCAAGAAGCATACAAATTGTTATCACAAAACAACTCATTTTAATCCAAGCAAAATTGCAAAGTTTTTCTTCCTTTGAACAAAAAAAAAAAAGTGAAACAATTTAAGGCACATAACTTTGCATGAAAGGTATAAGCAACAAGGATAGGCATACTAAACAAGCATCAATAAAAGTTTAAAAATTGATTAGCAATTTTGTCCAACTTTCAAAGACCACAAATGTTTCATGCATATAAAAGATTCAATCAATAAATCTAAAAATAATAAGCACATCTTTCATAAACATATCCTATCCAACCAAGAACCATAAACTCATTTGTAATTAATAACACATGAGTACTAATGAGCAATGAGGTTCAATCATCATGTCATAACAAAGAATATATAAGCATGATTTTCTAATCATGATGAGCACATATGCTATAGCAAAGAAATAATGAAAGCATAATCATTCAAATATAATTCAAATTATTTCAATGCATAACAATGTACTTAACTCAAACATATGCAAATATTCAATCATCTATTTTAATCAAAATCATAAAAGCATATTCATAAGTAATGTATCTAATTCAAAAGATATGCAATAATTTAGGCACAATTTGGAATAAGCTATCTTAATATTTTTAATCTATGAACATGTTTAAAGAAATGAATCTATTTAACTCATATCCATGTCCAAAGATTCATATATTAAAAACTATTAATCAAATTAATGAAGAACTAGGCATGAATATTATTCAAAATACAATGTGTTCACAAATTCAATCACAATATCTCATTTTTGTAGACACCAATCATTCAAAACAAATAAGTCTTTTAAGCACATATCAAAGCAAGCATGTATTCAAACTCATTCATTATAGGCACATAGCATAGAGTCAATACATTTACCTCCATTCATGTCAAGCTAGGTTGTTTTGCTCATTTGGCTTTGACTTCTTCATTCCAAATGTTTGAGTAAATCTTTAAGGTACTTGAGTTTGATTGATGAAGATGCTTTGCTTGCTAGACTTGAAACTTCAAAAAGAATATTGCCCATTCATGCTCATTTAAAGTTCTCCTAGCATAGACTTAGAAAATTTCTTGACAAAATATTTTCATTAGAAGCATCAAGAAAATCAATTGATTAAAATTATGCCAATTGTTAGAAAATGAATTCCATATTCTAAGTCATTATAGGCAAAAGAAAATTTATTCACTAAACACAAATTGCCAATAGTAAAGAGATATATACTTAAGCTAGAGGCCATATGTCAATTTAAATATCAAATAGTACAAGAATGGCACTAAAGCAAAAGTTCTCATGTAATGTGCAAAAGTCAATTTATAAGAATAATGAGCACAAGGAAGTCATATTCAATATGCAAAATTATTCAGGAAAACATAAAAGAATATGTTAAATGCCATATAGAAATTGAAAGCACAAAGAAGACATATTTATCATAAAAAATATAATCAAAAAAATTTCATCAAAAAAACATAAATATGTCTATACAATTTATAGGCCATAATCAACAATGATTTAAGGCAAACATAAGCATTATAAGAAAATCACTTACTAAAGCCATGTCCCAAACACGTTAAGTAAAGCTTAATCATATTCATAGAAGCACACATACTTGACAAGAACACTAGATGAATTAATAATATATTTCATTTAAGATCAATTAGCTCATCATGCATCAAATTAAAATCACAAATCAAGAACTAAGCTAATTAAGCATAAAAGTAAGCATATTTCAAAAATATTTCGTCACAATCCAAAATCATAGACAATGAAATAAATTTTGACATAACAATCAAGCACAAAAATATATTTCAAAATTTTTACAAGAAATGAAGAAATAATCAATTTAGCATTTTTCAAGAATCACGTATTTTGACCATTTAAGCATTGCATCAAGAGATAATTTTCATCCATATGTGCACATGAGATTTATAAAAGTAATAAAATTGAATGAGAAATAATAGTTCAAGCATTGAAAACAAAATCTTAATTTTGGCATAAATACTTGTTCCAAGATTAAAAATATAATCAAATAAATATCCATAATGCATACCCTTTTTAATTTAGAAAAATATCATTATTATTTTTAAAAAAATTATTAAAAAAATTTAAGGTCAAAGTCAAAATAAAAAATAAAAGGTCAAAGGTTAAAAGTCAAAGGGTTAAAAGGGTGTAACATAAGCTTGGCACATGTGATTCCAACCCATTTGAATAGCAAAAATGAATTTGGTGGCATTTTACATTAATGGATCAATTGCCTCTATAAGGGGATTGATCCTGTCATTTGGGTGATTGATCCCTCATGTTGAGTGATCGATTCCTTTTTGCTTTTTGAAACCAAATTTACTTTTTGCAAAAAAATCAATCGATCCCTATAAGAAAAGATCAATCCTTTTTTCTACTGGAGCAATAAAACAGTAAAAAATTATAGTTTTTTTATTACAAATTCAGGATTTTGATTTTTTGGTCAAACATAAAATTTAAACATTTTAAAAACATCATTTTAGACTTGTAGAAATAAAGCATTTGGACTAAAAACATTTTGAAGCAAATTTTGACATGATTTTGAAAATATTTCAACTAACCCCTTTTTGCAACTAAAGTGTGAAAATGTGTTTGGACAAGGTTTATGCATTGAAAGCACTCCAAAAAAGTTTGAAAATGATCAAATAAATATGATAAAAGCACTACTATTCAACAATACATGTATTTCAAATTTTCAATGGTCCAAACCTCATTTATGCATGAATAGTGCCAAAAACACCTTGAAACATTAAACTTCGTCACTTTCATTCAAAAGACTTTGGAACAAGTTTGTAAAGATTATTCATAAATAAGAAAATCTTTTGAGTAGTTAAACATGTGCAATATGAATAAAATTCTCAAGCAAGCTTTTTAGGCATTGTATTATTCAAACATCAATATATACCACACAAAATGCTTTAAGACCATGAAAATCATTATTTTAGCACCAAACTCATGTAAGCAAATTTATTTATGCAAAACAAAAAAGGTTAAATCATTCAAAGCTTAATATGTCCAATATTTTGATTTTTGATATTTTAAAGCTCATTTTTGCTTTAAAAAAAACCTTGAAAAATCTCATAACTAGTCAAGCTCATTTTAACCAACTTGAACCATTCCAACAAATTTCAAATGACAAAAAAAAATTGTTCAACTGGTCATTTGGCCTTAGAAATAAGGAAATCAAAAAATCAATTTTTAAACCCCATATTTCCTTGAAAGAAGCTACTAAGATGGGCAAAAATTTTAAAAATATATTTTAAGCTCTTTAAATCATTTAGAAAAGTTTTATATTACAATTTGAAATTGTCCAAATGATTTTTATGCCCATAATTGTTCAAAAACAAAATTTGACCTTTTAAGCTACAAAATTCTTTGAAACTTGCATGTAACACTAAGAAAAATTAAAACCAATGGAAGTTATCAATTTTTCATTAGTTAAGCAAATTTAAAATATTGAATACAAGATATTCAAATTCATTTTGCACTTAAAAACTTACTAAAATGAAATTTCATATTTTAAAGGCTTAACTTTAACATAAATCATTTTCAAAGCAAAATATACAAATTCAAAATCGTTAAGCTTTGAATCATACCAAATATATATAAAATATATCTCAAGCATTAAACACAATATCAACAAGCCTATATGGGCATGTATTTTCTTCAAAAAAATTTAAAATCATTCAAGATATATCAATAAAGCATATAACAATTTAGCACTCAAAATTCAATCAAGAATAGATAACCAAATTTCAGATTTACTTTAATTAAAGTTTATAGGTTACCCATCTCTCCATTATGTGTCTAGAGTTCTAATCTTTAATATTACATTTTAGCTTCTTACTCTAGTACACCTAAAAGAGACATTCTCATTTGATTTTTGGTATCCAAATTGCTTTGGGTCCTTTAGAGTTAGTCACCAAGTCTCTTGTTTCTTTAGGAACCCATGCTTGCCTAATTTTAAATAGAACTTTTCTCTTTATGGGACAAGTATGTATATTATGACCACGAAAATGATAAAAATTACATTTAATCATTTTAATACTTGAATCATTGACATTCTTATGTTTTTCATTCATCAATTCATTAAATTTCTTTTTCAAATCAAATTTTTTTTTCTAGAAATTCATTTCTACTTTGAGAGGTTTCCAAATTTATTTTCAACTTTTCATTTTGTTTTTTCAAATCATTCTTTGTATTGTCATAACATATAGATCCGTAGACCTACCGCTAGACTTGAAATGAAAGGAGTCGCCACCAATCTTTTTTGGTTAGGTGTGATTGGCCACCTGATTGAAGCTGATCTGTAAAACAAAGGTTAAGTTCGAAAGTTTATTACGTGTGGGAAAGGTTGTAGCACTCCCACAACGCCTATCCAAGGGATGGTACCAGTTTGATTTCGAATTATCCAAGCCTTGCTCATTTTATAATTTACCAAATAATGAATTATTGATTTTTTTGGTTTTGTTTTTTTTCTTTCTTTTTTTTTTAAATAAGTTTCATTTCTTTTAAGAAATGACAGAACAATTTTTTCCCCTTTTTTTTTTTTTTTTAAAGTAAACCAAAAAATAAAATTATGGCTGAAAATAAAATAAAATAAAATAGTAATCAAAAAATAAAAAAAAAGGGAAAAGGGAAAACTTGCGAATGGGTCAAGTCAGGACACGAGTCAGCACGCGGATTTTCGCGTCGATGCGCGGATCCTAGCTTACCAAAATGGTGTTGTTCTAGAGCGGTATAAAATGAGCCCTTTTGCATTTTTCCTCAAAAATTTCAGAGCCTCTTTCTCTCTACCCTAAAATCCTTTGACCTTTCTCTAGAAAATCCACTAAAAAGTTTAATCAAAAACTGAAAATCCCACTGGTTTCTGGAACTTCACCAAAAAATTTTACCAAAAACTAGAAAACCCATCGATTTTTGGAACACCTATCGAATTCTGGAAGTCTCGCCAGAAACTTCAATCTTTGCCAAAAAAATTCAACCGAAAAATTCATTATTCGTCGAAAAATTCATCCTAAACCCAAAAAAATTATAAAAAAATCCAAAAAAATTGTTACGTCATTCTAAACCCTCCCTGAACCTCTTTCAACTTTAGAATCACCTTAGAACTCTGAATCATGCCTGGAATCTCAAATTAACTCCAAAATCTGAAGATCAAATTCTAAAACCCTTTTTGCCTAAGAATTTCCCAAATCTACTTTTATTGATTTTCACTCTATTTTTCCCCATGTTCTTGTCTGTTAGAAACAATCCAATTTATAGGCATCTCTAGAATTGATTTTAGGAAATCGACATAATCAATCCCAGGCTTGAATCCTGGGATTGAATTCTATCATAGAGAGATTTTAGGTCCAAAATCTTGGCAATCACATTAAAACTTTGACCATGTGGGATTTTGATTCTGATTTCCCACTCACGTACGAATTGGATCGAAAAGAAAAGCAATAAAGACCAAAAAAAAAAAAAAAACAGACAAGGAAAATAAAAATAATAATGAAAATAATAATAATAATAATAATAATAATAATAAACATCTAATTGAACCAAAATGGGCCAACTTGGGCCAAGACCAGAATGGGCTCAGTTGGGCTAAGACTAGAATGGGCTCCATTGAACTCGAACCAAAATGAGTGTCCACAGCTGCTCTTCTTTGCATATCTTTGTTATACAAGGATGTTGCAAAGACCTAGACACCTACTCTGGACTCGAACTCAAAAAATGACCTAGACTAAACCAAAGTCAAGGGATCGGGTTTAAACCATGAGTCAAATAAAGTGACCAAGAGTAAGTCGAAATCAAAACCACGAATCATAAGCAATGATTTGGACTTAGCCAAGATCGAGTGATTAGGGTGAAACCACGAGTCATACGAAATGAAGCTACTAGGATCGAGTTTAAGGTCAAAAATAAATGATCGGGACAAAACCAAGAATCATAAAAAATGATTTGGGCAGAGCCAATATCAAGTGACTGGGATAAAACCATAAGTCAAAATGAAGCAACCAAGATCGAGTCGAGATAAAAAAAATGAATGATTGAGATGGAATCACGAATCATAAGAAATGATCTGGACTGAGCTAAGATCAAGTGACCGAGATAAAATCACAAGTCAAAATAAAGTGACCCAGATCGAGTCAAGGTAAAAAATGATTGATCGAGACGAAACCACGAATCAAAAGAAATGATCTGGATTGAGCCAAGATTAAGTGACTAGGATAAAACCACAAATCAAAATAAAATGACCAAGATCGAGTCAAGGTTAATAATAAATGATCAAGATGAAACCACAAATCATAAAAAAAGACTAGATTGAGCCAAGACTAAGTGATCGGGATGAAACCACAAGTCAAAATAAAGCGACCAAGATCAAGTCAAGGTCAAGAATAAATGATCGGGATGGAACCACGAATCATAAGAAATGATTTGAGTTGAGCCAAGATCAAGTGAGTGATGTAATGCAAATGTATGCCTTGTCTAAAATGCAAATGAATCATTGATCATAGTACTAAGGCTTTTGTATTCTTGTTTTTATACACCTTTAGCAGAGAAACCATCAGATATTATCCTATATGTTCATTTTCATTGTGCATTTCAATGAAGAAATTCCCTTTTACATTTGACAAAGAAGCTATTATTCATCAATATGGAGGTGTATTTTTAACAAAAAAATCATCTTTCATCAACCTGGAGGTATGCAAAAAACCATTTTTCATTATTCTTGAGGCATTTTTGGTAAAGGAACTTTTGCGTTCGCTTGTCTGTTTATCCTAAAAAGAGCCATGAAGTCAATTTTCTTTTTTTTTTTTGGTTTATCTTTTGCCTTTATCTCTTTTAATTCTTCAAAATAACACACTTTTTATGATTTTGTTCAATTATTAATCGTTATCCTAATTTAAAAGCATGAGGATGCAAGTTATGCATTTCTTCAATTCATGGCAAGATATAAAGAAAAAGGGCAACGTATAGGATTTAGAGAACGATAAGATGGCTTTCATTTATTTAGATAATCAGTTACAAATGACGGTGGAAATGAAAAAAAGATGCACAGAAGTAGCCATTTTGGGGTAGTAATGCCCCAAGACAAATGCTTAGGCAACCATGACAACAAATCCTGAACTTTCTTCAAAAACTCAATTAAAACTTGATGCCCCAACACTTCATAGCTTTTTAAAATTTGCTGTCCTTTATGGCTTCCCAAATAGTGCCAACTAAAGTTCCTTTCAAAACCTTTTCTTTAAATCCAAGCTGCCCTTCTGGGTTTTTAACTTGAACTTCTCTTTCTTTTTTTTTTATTTTGATTTTTTTTTTGGGGTTCAAATTATCTTTTTGGGTTTTTTATTTGAACTCTCTCTTTTTCTTTTCCATTTTTTTATTTTTTTAATAAAAAATACTTATTTATTGTATCTAAATTGTTTGGACTAAGAAGTTCATTTTCATCCATTTCTGACAAGATCAAAGCTCCTCTTGAAAAAGCTCTTTTTACCATATAAGACATTTCTCAATTTGTCGTCCACTTTCCTCTGTCATTATGCTAACTTGGAAGAATTCTTTTTAGCACCAACTCTCCCTCTCAGAATTTATGAGGTTTGACCTTTTTATCATGAGCTCTCATCATCCTCCTTTGGTACAATTGGCCATGGGAAAGCACCATCAATTTTTTCTCTTCAATAAAGTTCAATTGCTCATAGCGCTCCTGAATCCATTTAGCTTCTTCTAATCCTACTTCTTTTAGGACTCTTAGCGATGGAATTTTTACTTTTACTGGCAATACAGCTTCCATCCCATAAACCAAGAAAAAAAGTTACCTCAGTAGAAGTGTGTACAGAAGTTTGATACGCATGTAAGGCAAAAGGTAATTTCTCATGCCAATCCTTGTACGTCTCAGTCATCTTCTTCAGAATTCTCTTGATGTTCTTGTTTGCAGCTTCCACTACCCTATTCATTTTTGGGCGATAGAGAGCTAAATTATAATGTTTGATCTTGAACTGAGCATATATTTCTTGCATCATCTTGCTATTCAAATTCTTTTTATTATCAGATATGATTCTTTTTGGAAGCCTATATCTATAAATTATTTCTCTTTTGATGAATTTATAGACCACTGATCTAGTCACTATTGTGAAAAAGGTAGCTTCGACCCATTTAGTGAAGTAATCAATCATTACAAAAATGAATTTATTTCTTTTTGAGGTCTTTAGTGTGATAGGCCCAATGACATCCATTCCCCACATAGAAAATGGTTAAGGTAGTGCTATGACATGTAAAGCACTAGGTGAAGCATGAATCTTGTCAGCATAAACCTAGCATTTATGGCACTTTTGAGCATAATCAATGCAATCATTTTCCATCATCAACCAGTAATACCTAGCTCACATGACATGTCTTACCATCTTATGCCCTACATACACCATTATGCACCTCCTCAACAATTCTTTTAGCTTCAGATACATTTACACAACGGAGTAACACTTGGTCTTTGCCTCTTTTGTACAAAATTTCCTTATCTAAGAAGAATCCCATGGCCAATCTTCGCAAGACTCTCATATCATTTTTTGTTGCTAAATTTGGGTACCATTGATTTCTTAGATACTGCATAATATCATGGTACTAGGGATAGCCATCTTCTTTTTCTTTCAAGTTGGCACAATGTACCGGTATGTCTTTGATATCTAGTTTGATAGGTTGAATCCTTGTAGTCACTAATCTATACCATTGTGGCCAAGGTATTTATGATAAAGGATGAGTTTAAAATCCCTTGTCTCTCATTCACCTTTCAATTGATAAATTACTAGAGCTAAATCCCCAAACACCTTTAGTATGTTAATTTTACCATCCAAAGCCGCATGTAGCCCCATGACACAAGCTTCATATTTAGCGACATTATTGGTGCAGTTGAAATTCAATCTTACTGTAATAGGATAGTAGTGCTCCGCTGGAGATATCAAAACTGCTCCAATCTCATACCCCATGGCATTAGTGGCCCCATCGAAATACATTCACCATGTTTCTTCTTCGTCATCATTTTTTTTTTATTTTGAGATGGCCATTAATTCTTCATCTGGAAAATCAAACTTCATAAGCTCATAATCATCAGCGGCCCTGTCTACCAAGAATTTAACAATGACACTCCCTTTGATTGCTTTTTTACTCACATATACTATGTCATATTTAAAAAACATCACTTGCCATCTTACGATTCTTCTTGACAGTAAAGGCTTCTCAAAGATATAATTGATGGGATCCAATTTAGCTATAAGCAAAATGGTATGGTACAACATGTACTACCTAAGCCTTTTAGCCATCCAAGCCAAAGCACAATCCATTTTCTCTAGTGATGAATACTTGGACTCATACTCTGTGAATTTTTTGCTCAGATAATAAATAGCTCTTTCTTTCTTATTGGATTTGTCATGTTGGCCTAACACACATCCCATCGAGCCTTCATGTACTATTAAGTATAGAATCAATGATTTTTTTGAAACAGAGGGTACTAGTATTGAGGGTTCGATAAATACTATTTAATTTTATTAAAGGCTTCTTGGCATTGTTCATTTTATTTCCCCAGATTATTCTTTTGAAAGAGTTTGAAAATGGGATCACATTTGAGAGTAAGTTGAGAAATGAATCTAGATATATAGTTCAATCTGCCCAAGAAACTTCAAACCTCTTTTGGAGTACTTGGTGCTGATAAATTTTTAATAGCCCAGATTTTATCTTGATCCACTTCTATTCTTCTTTCACTGACTATAAATTCCAACAACTTTTTTGATCTAGCTCCGAATGTATATTTAGCTGGATTTAGCTTGAGTTGGAACCTTTTCAACCTTTGAAATAACTTTCTGAGGTTGACTACATGATCTTCTCCTTTTCAGGACTTGGTAATCATGTCATTCACATACACCTCAATCTCCTTATGCATCATATCATGAAAGAGTGTTACCATAGCCCTTTGATAAGTTGCTCTAGCATTTTTTAATCCAATGGCATAACTTTGTAGCAAAAGGTTTCCCATATAGTGATAAAAGTGGTCTTTTCCATGTCATCTTAGGCCATTTTTTTCTGATTATAGCAAAAGAATCCATCCATGAAAAAGAATACCAAATGTCAAGCTGTATTATCCACCAAGGTATTAATGTGAGGTAAAAAAAAATTATCCTTAGGACTAACTTTGTTCAAATCTCTATAGTCTACACACATCTGTACCCTACCATCTTTTTTGGGGATAAGTACTATATTAGCCACCCATTCAAGATATTTGGCCAATTGCAAAAAGCCTGCATCAAATTACTTTTTAACTTCCTCTTTGATTTTCAACAATATTTCTGGTTTCATTCTTCTTAGCTTTTGCTGCACCGATTTACATTTTGGCTTTAATGTTAACTTATGCTTCATTATTTCGGTGCTGAGTCCAGGTATATCTTGGTAGGACCAAGCAAATACATCCAAAAATTTTTGAAGCAAATCCTCTAACTGTTGTCAGTCAACAACCAAAAGTGAAACGCCAATCTTGACTTTTTTCTTATTCTCGGCATCGCCCAAATTAACCAATTCAATCACTTCTTGATGAGGCTAAATGGATTTATCTTCCTATTCAATTAGCCTTATTAAATCCAAAAACAAAATATATTCCTCAAAATCTTTCTCGGTATTAAGTTCATCAGTATTAATTGAATTTTTAAAGTTAAACCCCAAATCATTGTCATGATTATCTTTGCATTCATTTAGGGGCATAAAAGTTAATAACATAGAAAATATTGGCAAGAAATTTTGATGGTGGAATGAATGGAATGGAAAAAATGAACAAAATACATGCTCCTAATGGAATAGAAGAAATGAACAAATGCATGCTCCTATTTTTATTAAAATAATAAAAAATAAAGGCCCAAACATAAGATTTCATCCTAATGCTTTTGGGCATAAGTGATCAAGAGATGTGATTACATTAAAGGAAGATAAAAAATAATAGGCATTTGGATGACCCTTCAATTTTGCAATTCATATCCCGGTGTGTAAAGGTAAACCATGGCTTTCTCATTTTGGCTTCCATCATCCACCATGTGAATAGATAACTTGGCAAAAGCTTCCTTCCACCTTGATTCTTTCTTGTATCCTCTTCAGCTTTTGGAAGCATATATCCTCTAGGAGTGAAAATCTTACTTAAATGGGGAACAACCGTCAACTCATTCCTTACCCTCCTACTAAGGCTTGGTATTTTTTTCATCTTATAACTCAATCTTACTCTACCGCTATTATCCTCAAGCTTTGGGAATTCTCTCATCCTTTGCAGGTTCTTGCCCAGATCGAACCCAGTACTCTAACCCTTGTTAACCATCTGATTTATCATGATTCGACTGAATTTGAGCCCTTCACCTATTGCATTGATAGGTTCAAACGATTTGTATAAGCACTCCAATGATTCTTCTGCTACTTTTACATATAGGGCATTTATAGGTTGGGTTACTAGCAAATCTTTCTTCCTGGCCATAACCATAAATTGCCTTTCTACATTGAATTTGATTTTTTGGTGTAATAAGGAAGGGATGGCACATGCCTTATGGATCCGTGGTCTTCCTAATAAGCAGTTATGTAAGGGAAAAATATCCATAACTTAAAATTTTATAAGAAAAACACATTGATCAATATGTATGGGTAGCTCAACATCTTCTAATACTTTTTGCCTAGTCCTATCGAATACTCAAACTACCATTTGATTGTCTTGGATATGAGATGTATCAAGGGTAATTTTGCCAAAGTAGACATGAACATAACATTGATGGTTGACCTATTATCAAAAGGACCTTAGCTACTATATGGCCTTTACATTTAACAGTTTATACAATGCCTTGGTGCTTTTTGTACCTTCTGGTGGAATCTTATCATCACTATAGGAGATATGGTGTGGCACTACTAGATTACCTGCTAGATGATTTACATACTCCACAGAGATATTATGGGCCACATAAACTTGATTCAATACCTTTAACAAAGCATTACGATGAGATACAGAATTCAAAAAAAGTGATAATAAAGAAATTTTGGCTGGCATCTTATTCAATTACTCTATTATAAAGTACTCATTATGCTTAACTAGCTTCAAAAACTCACAGGCCTCTTTTTTTAAGTACAGACTTTAATGTATCCTTCTTTAATATCTCTGGTTCAGTTTGCTTCTATTTTTTTTTATTTTATTCAAAGTCTTCGAAGTGTAACATCTCTCACTTCTAGTTATGCCCCTTACTCCTGTTATATGGGCAGTTTTAGCTTTTAGCACATCTTTTTTTACCCTTAAATTGTCATCCCACATTCATAGTTTTAGGGCACTGTTTTGTTATCTTTGTAAGGGAATGGGCTAAAACTTTAAGGGTTATTGGTTTGAGAACAAACTTATTCCCAACTGATTATGGCTTCTCTTTACAAAGTATGTGATAGGTTTTGGCACCCACTTATCTGTCATAGCCACTTCAGTGTCTTTCGAGGCTCTCAGCTCTTCATACAATTCTATTTGGTGACAGTCCATCAATCTCTAAAATTCACCATAAAATTGTTTGCAGACATTAATTGAATGACCTAATGCCCTGCCATGATATTTACATGTTTGACTTAGGCTGTGTTTTCCCAAGTGAGCACATTGAGTCACTGGTTGTATCATTTCAGCTTTACATAAGGTTTCATATAGCTAGTCAAGTGGCATCTTAAGCTCTTCTAGCCTCATTTTCATATATTTTTCACCTGTGTCTAAAAGTATTGACTATATGACTGGGTAAAAGATTCCCACTGACATTAGGTGCAAAATTTCCACTGGTATCAAAGCTTATCAACCCTTATTTAATCAAACTCTGTACTTTATGTTCGAAAGAAATGCAGTTCTCAGTAAAATGTCCTGTCATCCTGAAATGGTAGTCACAATAGGTATTGGAATCATACCATTTAGGATAAAGAGGTTCAAGTTGTTTTACAGGGATAAGAGCTATCAAATAGTTTTTGTAGAGCTCTTGATATAGCTTCATGTAGCTTATGGATATAGGGTTAAAGATTGGTTTTTCTCTGGTTTTGGTATTACTTATGGTGTTGGCTAGGTGAGTAAAGGATCTTGGAGAAGATGGATAAGATGGTAGAGTAGTTAATTGGTAAAGAGATGCATAAGTATGATTCACTGTGTGGTGGCATGTAGGGTAAGTAGGTCGAGTGCAGCTTTTGAATTACTGTCCCTCAAGACTCACAGCTTGAGTCTCGCTTTTCTTTTTCTTAGGTGTTTTTTTAAAAAATTCACCTCCTTCAAGCTTACCATTCTTGATAGCATTTTCAATAATCTCTTATGAAATCACCAAGTCTGTAAAATTCTTAGTCATATTTTCGATCATCATTTCATAATAAAGCGACTTTAAAGTGCTCACAAATAGCACCATGGTTTCTTTTTCTGTTAAGAAGGGTTGTACCTGGGTAGCCACGTCCCGTCACCTTTGAGTGTATTGCTTGAAAAACTTAGACATCTTTTTTTCCATTGCTTGTAGGGAAAAATGATCGGGAGCCATGTCAATGATGTAATGGTACTGATTAATAAAAGATCTGTTCAGATTTTTTCATGTCTTGATGTGAGTCCCATCTAATTGGACGTATCATCTTGTGTATATCTAGTCAAATTGTCTTGAAACACATGCATAAGCAGTTTTTCATTACTGGCATGTGCCGCTATTTTATAATAGTACATATTGATATGCATGATAGGACACTTGGTACTATCATACTTTTCAAACTCTGGTACTTTAAATTTTGGTGGCATCACTACATCTGGTACTAGGCAAAGTCCAACTGTATCCATGAATCCATAGAAATCTATTCCCTCTACAACCCTTAGTCTTTTTTCAAGCTTGTTTATAGCTTGATCAGTTTTAGAATTTTTTAAGGACATAGTTGCTTATGGCTTTTCCTTTTCTTTTATCTCATCTGTAGTAGGAAGTTGAATGGGCTCATCTACTTTTTTGGTAAAGACAGGATTATCATAACTTTGAACATTTTCAGCACCTGGAGCATAGGTCATTCTTAGGTAATTATATTTCGAAAGAGCTACCTGTTGAGGCTGGAAAAATGGTGTAGTTTGATTTTATGATAGACCGAAGCTTGGAGGATATGCCAAATTAGTAACTTCTTGTGAAGTATCTTCTTCCACTAATTTCCCTCAATTTATCTTTTCTAGGGCTTCCAAAATTTGGCTCAACTTTTCCTCTAATGTTTCTTGGGCTTTCTTTATCATTTCAAAGTGACTTGTATTGTTCTGTCCATCTTTCTAGCTTGAGCCTAAGTATTGTATTGATGAGTAGCTATTCTTGCACCTCAATACTATAATTAAAGATTTAATGCTAATTTTATGATAATGAATGAATGAGTGAATATGATGCAAATGAAAGAAAATAGAAAGTGAAAAGAAAATATTTGCCCCTTGAAAAAAATCTAACAAAAAGAAACTTTCATTTATTCCACAGAAGTCTATTTTACATCAAACATAATACTGTTCCTTTATAGAAATGTCTAACTTGCTCATACTGGCTCTTAGCTTCTTCAATGAAATTTAATAATTTCTATACATGCTATCTTATTGGTGTGATCAAAGCTCTTAGAGTCTCAACCTTTTCTACCCCTGCTTGGATCATGACCTTGCCTATCTAAGTAGTAAGGTGTTCTATGTATCTCTATCTTCCTAACCCTTCTCTTTTATTACACCACATCTGATAGGATAATTCTCTATGCCTTTCTGTAAGGAACCTTACTTTGTTCACTCAACTTTGATGTCAGAGTCAAAATATGGTCTGAAAACCATTGGTTCTCCTATTTAACCTGTATGAAAGCATTTTCTATGTGGTCGCGCTCTATTTTCAACTCTTCATTTTCACAAGCCAACTTAGTATTGTTTATTTCTTTAGCTTGTACCTATATGCGCAACCTTTTATGCTCATGTTGTAACTCTTTTAGCTCTTTTAGGGCATCATCATGTTCTCTAATAATTTTTTGGGCCTTATTGTATTCTTTGGAAATTCTATAGGCTTGGACTTCTAGTTTCTCTACTTTGTTTTGCCATTGGTCCTTTTCTTCATGTAGCTTCAAGACTTCTTGTCTCAGTTTCTTTTTCTTCATCTTATACTCTAATTCTAAAATCTTTTTATCAAACTCTTGATCCATTGGTAAGTAATGATCCTAAAGCCCAAATGCAATCTCCTGACCTCTCTTATTTCTTCAAACTAAATACCCCTGAGTAACTCGATCAATGAATGGCCTTGGGCTTACTCTCTTAGGCTTCTTCCAGGCTTTAATCATGTTATCAATCTTTTGGAAAGTTTTGAGTTCTCTATATGAGTAGTCGAACTGGCCGAGCTTATGAGTCATAGGAATAAACTGTTCAACTCCATGCTGCCTCCTTACCATTAATGGAGCATAACTTGTTAACCCCCATAGGCCTAAAAGTGGGACCCTTATCTTATCTCTACATTGGTATAACATAGTTTCTCTACCCATCCATGGAGCTAACCATTTTACTTAACTAGCTATGAGCCGTTGTAGTAGACATTTTCACTCTTTTTGAGTTCTTGCCTCTGGCCAAGTGCTTTGACAGAATTCCCTAATCGGACTCCAAGTATGAAGATAAAATTTGGTAAAGGCACTTTTCTTGCATTCAAAATGGCTCTTTATCCATACATATAATAAGGGTATGTAACCCATGAAACATGCTTTGTCTATTTGCCTACAAAAACTTAAAGATCTGATAGTTTTTGCCAAGATAACTAGTGAAAGGTCACAACCTCTTTCAATCTGCTTACATAAATCCACCACCTCTATCTCAATGAGTCTTAAGACCTTGGGGAAACTGACCAACCCATATATGGCTAGAGCAAATGCCTTTATTCCCTAGTCATCATCTGGATGCTTGATAATTAAATCCTGGAAGACCGCCCATAGAATACCTTTGTGATCACCTTTCTCTCAAATGTACGAATCTATAGTCTTCTTTCCCACTCTTAGCATCTGACTCAGTTTCCTATGACTCCTTGATTTATGTTTTTTCATGTATATTCTGTCTGGATACAATAGATGCATACCCATCAGAGTTAAGTACTCTTCAATTATTGGTACTAGATCAACCTCATTAAAGATGAAACACCGATAAGAGGGGTCCCAAAATTATACCATTGCCCTAATAAGTGAATAGTCAACCTTCACTGACAAGAGATATGCTATATGTCCAAACTTCTCACAAAAAGCCTCCTACCTTGAAGGGGTCATACCATTCCATATGTTTGATAGGCTTTTCAAGTTATTATGCTTGAGGAGTAGGTGGACTTCTCTTGACAGTGTAGGGACATGACTAGGTGGCAAACAATCTCCTTCTTCTAGCTACCTTTTTTTTTATTCGATCTTTACCTCTATGGGAGAATCACATTTGAACAGCATAGATGAAGCGTAAACCTGACATTTTATGGAATCTATGAGGGTTTTTATTAAAATAGCTTTAGGGTAAAAATACTATGCAATATGTGAACATGTTCATGAATGTGTGCAAAAAGAGATAAAAGAAGATAAAGAATAGTTACAAATATAGAAAAACATAACAGTTAAGATAACAGTATGATCTAGAATTTTGGATTATCTACAGAGGGTGGGAAAATAAGACTCTATCTACGGTTGGGCTTCTAAAGTCAACTATATGTGGTTTGGGCCATTTCTAAAAGATTCTCAAATTGTTCCTTACATCATGGTCCATTACAAGCTAGTAAGACACCCAAATCTTAGCCCATCATAAGCTACAAACGAAAATGGTTCAATCTGAATGAGAGTGTTTCGCAAGTTCATGCGGAGACATGAAATCTCAAAAGAGCATAGGTATTTCACTCCCTCATAAAAGTAGAGCCCAAGTGGAGGGCTTATGTTATGCACATGCAAATGAATGACAAATATAATAAGTAGGTATTTAGGTAAATATACATATTGAATAATAGGGCAAGCAAATAAACAATTATATGATAAATAATAAAGCAAATATAAGCAATGAAAAGGGATAATTTCAAATTTGTTAAACAAGGCCTAGATAATAAGAAATCTTTTACTGGTTTGACTCTCAAAGTTTCCAATGGAGTCGCCAAACTGTCATAATATATAGATTCGTGGACCTACCACTAGACTTGGAATAAAATGAGTCGCCACCAATCTTTTTTGGTTAAGTGTGATTGGCCACCTGATTGAAGCTTATATACAAAATAGAGATTAAGTTCGAAAGTCGATTGCGTGTGGGGAAAGTTATAGCACCCTCACAACGCCCATCTAAGGGATGGTACCAATTTAATTTCAAATTATCCAAGCCGTGATCATTTTATAATTTACCAAATAATGAATTATTGATTCTTTTGGTTTTGTTTTTCTTTTTTTTAAAAAAAAAAAGTCTCATTCCTCTTAATAAATGACAGAATAATTTTTTCCCCTTTTTTCTCTTGTTTTTTAAAAAAACCAGAAAACAAAAACTTGGGTGAAAATAAAATAAAATAAAATAGAAATCAAAAAATAAAAAATAATGAAAAAGGGAAAACCTACGATTAGGTCGAGTTAGGACGCGGGTCAGCGCGCAAGTCTTTAAGTCAACACGTGGATCCTAGCTTACCAAAATGGTGTCGTTTTGGAGTGGTATAAAATGAGCCCTTTTGCATTTTTTCTCAAAAATTCTAGAGCTTTTCTCTCTCTACCCCAAAATCCTCTAACCTCACTTTAGAAAATTCATTGGAAAGTTTAACCGAAAACTGAAAATCCCACCGAGTTTTGGAAACTTCATCAGAAAATTCAACCAAAAATTAAAAAACCCATCGGTTTATGGAACACCTGTCGGATTTTGGAAATCTCACCAAAAACTTCAATCTTTGTCAAAAAATTCAACTGAAAAATTCATCATTCGTCGAAAAATTCATCCTAAACCCAGAAAAATTTGAAACAAAATCAAAAAAATTTCTACGTCATTCTAAACCCTTCCTGAACCTCTTTCAACTTTAGAATCACCTTAGAACCCTGAATCACACCCAGAATCTTAAATTAACTAAAAAATCCCAAGATCAAATTCCAGAACCCGTTCTGCCCAAGAATTTTCCAAACCCACTTTAAGTTATTTTCACTTTGTTCTTCTTTGTGTTCTTGTATATTAGAAACAGTCCAATTTATAGGCATCTATAGGATTGATTTTAGGAAACCGACAGAATCAATCCCAGGCTTGAATTCTGGGATTGAATTCTGTCCTAGCGAGATTTTAGGTCCAAAATCTTAGCAATCACATTAAAACTTTGATCATGTGGGATTCTGATTCTAATTTTCCACTCACGTGCGAATTGGATCGAAAAGGAAAGCAGCAAAGATAGAAAAAAGTATAGAAAAGGAAAATAATAATAATAATAATAATAATAATAATAATAATAATAAACATCTAATTGAACTAAAATGGGCTTAATTGAGCCTTGACCAAAATGGGCCCACTTAGGTAAGGACCAAAATGGGCCCAATTAGGCTTAGACTAGAATGGGCTCGATTGGACCCAGGCCAAAATGGGTGTCTACATGTATTCATTAAAAATTCATTTTCAACTTTTAATTTTGAAATCATTTTCTTATGTTTTAAGTACATATTTTTAAACTTAATTACTAAGTCATTGTAAGCATCTTGTAACTCATCAAAAGTATAAGAGTTTGAATCATAAGACTTAAAAGTTACTTTTGATTCTTCAATAGCTATGAGACATAATGTATGTTGGTTAAAAATTTATCTTTCATGTAACTCATCCAACTTTCTTCATATCTCATTTGAAGTGGAGCAATTTGAGACTAAGTTGAAATTGTAAGAATCAAGAGCTCCACAAAGTAAGCACTTGACTTTTGCATCATCGATTATTTGCCTTAAATAGTTTGCATCATTTGAAGGAATTCCAAGCCATATTTCTATCATTAACCAAGCTTTAAAATTTTGTGACATGACGAACATCTTCATTCTCATTTTTCATTCACAAAATTTAAATTTTTCGATCATGGGAGCTTTGAAGACTTTATCACCATCTTTGAACCTAAATTGTGCCATAAGATCTTTATTCAAGGTGGTTAAACCTACAAAAAAAAGACCAAAGCTTTGATACCAATTGTTAGCTTTTTATGTAAGATAGTGATCCAAGAGTGAGGTGAATTGGATTTCTCCAAATTCTTTTTTTAAAAATAGATTTCAACATAATTGAATGGAAATTAAACCAATATCAAAATATGATGTAAATAACAATAAATTGATAAACTTGAAGCAAATATAACTATAATCAAAATAAAAAGATACAGATAAAAAAATCAAATATAATGATTTATAAAGGTTTGATCTTTCTTCATAAGGCACCTATGTCCTCTTTTTTGGTTGTCTACAATAAGGCTTCAATCCACTAATCTTGAATTAAAAATACAACCCTATCTTTTTCTTCCTAAAGCTTAAGATAAAAACTTTTACCTTTACACAATCAAGAGGATACCTCATCTCTTACTTATAAGATAATCCAAATGATTTTTGCAAACTAAAATACCTTTCAACGTTAAGTGTTTGTCTAATAAAGTATAAAGAAAATGGTGAATGAAACACAACAATATTTTGGATACAAGAAATATAAAAGATATTGAATTTAAGCTCTAAAACTCTTAAATTCTTTGAGAGAATGAAAAATGACTTGTTTGATCTTGCTTTTTTGATTCATCAACCTTTTTGATGTGTTGGAATACCCAATTTATAGAGGAATTGAAGAACTAGCCATTAGGGATTGTTTGGAGTTGAAAAATAAATGTTGAAGCTTGAAAAACTAGCTGTTCAAGCTTTTCTAGGCATAAGGGATCAATTGGTTTTGATAAAAGATCGATCCTATGCCTTACTCGATCAATCCCTTCTTGTAAGAAATTGATCCCTTTTAGTGTTTTTCAAATTTATTTTGTTTCTGTAAGAAAAATTAATCAATCTATTACAAGACGAGTTTAATTGGTTTAGCCCAAAGATCAATCCTGTAACCCAAGTTGGGCGGTTATCTCTTATTTTGCACTTCACTTACTAATTTGATTGTATCTTGAGTTATACAATTCTAAATCAAAAATCATTTAAAGATTTAGAAACTAGACTTAAAGGACTTTTTATCCATATAAAATTCACAACCTAATTTATTGTATATGAATTATAGTAAAATTTCAAATCTATCCCTTGTGCAGTTTTTAGACAACTACAAAGTGTCCAATAAAAATTCAAAATCTTTTTTTAGAAAATTTGGATTTTGATTTTGTTTGATCCATTAAAAAATAGACTTGAAAAGCTTTTCAACCATATAAAATTCAAATATTAAAACTTTGTGAATTAATACAAAAAAAAAAAGTTCGATGTTGAAAAACTTTGTTGTTGTAAAACAACTTTCTTAAGTTAATCTATTTTTTAAGGCCAATATTATCAAAATTGTATTGAGTTCAAAATGATTAAATTCACTTTAAAATAAAAATTTTGACTTTTATTTAAACTCAAATAAATAATGTTTAAAGATAGTTTTGATTTGAGATATAAGAAAACATAAAGAAAGATTTGTTTAAACTTTGAAAATCATATTATTTATATAGTACCAAAATTATAAAACTTAAGAACATATACTAAATAAATCTTTTTCAAAATCATGATCAAGCTTCTTTAGTTTATTGTTTTGTCATTTTAAAAGAATGATCAATTCAAGGATAATACTTTTTAAGACCTCATGCACTACCAACTCTTCTAAAAGCAATTACTATTAGGAATGCGCATGCCCTAGCCTTATAGTGCATTTAGCACACACAAGTGCTCATGGCATTCGAGCATATGGAGTTGATGGATACGGCCAACCTTTGATCTACCAACAATACCCCCTAGCAACAGCACTCGTGACTTTGGCTCTAATACCACTTAAAGGACCTTAAGCACTACCAATTCTCCCAAAAGTAATTGCAGTTAAGAAGACGTATACTCTAACCTTATAGTGCATTTAGCACACACAAGTGCCCATAGCATTCGAGCACATGAAGTTGATGGATGCGACCAATCTCCAATCTGCCAATAGAAACCTATAATATAAAATTTCACGTAAGTTAAATAACTAACATGCACAAACATTCTGTTGCATTTTAATTAATGTTGTACAAAAGCAGCAGTTTTGTCCATAATTTAGATAGCCAATTACCTTTAAAGAAAGAAACATTAAAGTTATACCTGCATTTCATTATGGTCATCACTTTGAAGAGCTATCCAAATAATAGCATTAAAACAAACATCATATGTTGCTTTTACCACATAAATAAAAGCATTTTGTACAATAATATTACAAATTGTACTAGCAAAACAATGTAATAGAATTATAATGTTTTAAAATAAAAAAAAAAAAGTTCTAAACTCAACTAAAAGAAAAAGTAAATATCACATTGTTCCTTCCAAGTATCACTTGCCTTTAATAACATAGTTAACAAATCCAATAAGCCAGCCACTAGTCCATCACGTTACTGTTGGAGCTAGAAATTTGCAATCAAAAGATGCATTAAAAACAAATCATTTAAAATCTCCATCATTACAAGAATAGAACAATTTTAAAGTAAATTAAGAGGTTATACTTTATTTAGTACTGGCCTGAGGTATGGTAAAATTCTGGAAGCCAATGGATGAATAGAACCAAGAGCATTTTTTATTGCCTAAGTCAAAATTTCAAAACAGAAATACCAGATAAATTAAATTTACATCCTAAGAAATATTAAAGAAACATAGAAATAATTAAGACAAATGTCTGGCCAAATGTTAATAAAAAAAACAATCAATCTTAGGCAATTAGTGATGAAAGAATCTCGAAAGCCTCTAATGCATAATTCAATCCCATTCCCATAAGTGATTTCACAAAAAAAAAAAAAAAAAAATCTACTTGTGGTACTTATATAGTTGCTAATAATTTGCACTATCATATTATTTTCCTTATAGTTCTGAGTTGCAAAACTTATGAACAGTATATTCACTAATCTACTTATTGTTGTTACTTGTCTACTGCGCATTGGAATAGAAGCCGAGTTGATGTCCATGTTTGGTACATGAGGAGACTTGCCACATTTGTAAAATGAAAAATTGTAAATGGAATAAACAACTCACCTACTGTCGCTATCTTTCTTTTTGCACGGAAAGATAAAATCATTATTTATTTTTTATATAAAAATCTCTGTCTGATTGAGTTTAACAACTTTTGAGATCAACAAGTTCCTTGCTCATAAGCACAAGCATACAATAGTTACTGGTTATAAGAAAACCATTTAAGATATAGCAATTTGACTGGCCAACCACTAAATGACCAATGTCAAGAACACAATGGGCTTAATTTGATTATTGGATTCAAATGAAAATTCTTTCTCTTACAATATTACTATTTTCTTGCCTCTTGGTTAAATTTGAATTTCAATTTACGCAAATTTATTTTTTCACTTTTGTACTTTAACTCTAGTTCTCTACAATCTATATTCCTTCCCTTGGCCAATATATAGATGCTAGATTTTGGTGGAAGCAAATATTTAATAATCAAGTCTCTTATATTAAAATTAATGTTATTCCTGACAAAATCAGCTTAAATTATTTAATCAACTAGTAAATAATGTTTATATTTACCAACAAAGCTAATGATTGCAAGTGACTTGCCAAAACTCTTTCTAGAAGGGCAAATGATCAATTGACCTTAAAACTTAAATACATATATCTCATAATCTTAAGGTTCCCTTTTTTTGGTAAAAATTGACTTTCAAAAAATATTTTCTAAAAGCTATTTACACTTTTTGAAAAATTAAATTTTTTTTATTATTTGTATGAATTAATGAAAATTTTTTTCTATTGTTTGGTTATTTTTTAGAAAATCTATTTCTTTTTTCAAATAATAGTAATATACTTACTAAAATATTAAAATTTATTTTTTATTAAAGTATACTGAAATTATTTATTATTAAAATTATTAATATTTAAGAATAATTATATTTTAATAATAATTAATATTAAAATATTATATAAAATAAAAATACTTAAAATAAAACTATTTATTATTCTTTATATTAATATTTTAAAATATTTAAAATAGTACTACTATTCTTAAAATATTATTTCTATTAATATTAAAATAGTAATATTTATTATTAAAAAATTTATACTATTATAATATTTATATTTTATATAAAAAGTATCTATTATTAAATCATAACAAAAATATTTTTTATTTATATTTATTATTAAAATAGTAATATAAATACCACAATAAACAAAATATAAAATTATATTTTTTAAACTAAAAATAATAAGAAATTATTAAAATATTCATATTACGAAAATAATATTATTATATTATTTAACATTAATTGTTAAAATAATAAAAATATTATTATATATGTTATTCTTTATTATTAAAATAATAATATACGAATATTTATTATTGAAATATTAAAATTATTTATTTTTAATAATATAAAAAATAAAATTATTTAAAAATGAAATATCCAAAAACTTTTAATGCAAATATTTTAATTTTTTAATTAAAATTAAATAAAAGACTGTTATTAATATATAATAATATTTCAAATCAAATAAAATCAAGTTCAAGCTTAAAATATTATGTTTAAAATCAAATTCAAGCTTAAAATATTATGTTTAAAATCTTACTTGAGTATAACTATAAAAGTATTTAAAATTAAAATATTCTTCCTCATTCATCAAAATGAAGACATTACTCCATACATTTGAAGTTTTGATTTTTGTGTTCATATTTGGCATCCACTGTGAGCCACCTCTCCCATATTTCTCCTCATTTAACCCGCCTCTATGATGCATATCCTTCGATCCCATACCTCCACCACCGTTTACTTAGCATTGCAATGTTTCTATTCACTAGATTTGAGATTCCCAAGCCTCTATACTTCCTTGGTTTACATATTTTCTCCCACTTTACTTTGGCCATCTTTCTAGTCTCGTTACCTCCTCCCTATAGAAATTCTCGTCTCAGCTTTTCCAACTTTTCTAATACCCCCTTCGATGCTCTAAAAATGGACAGGTAGTACATAGGAAGTGAATTCAACACTGATTTAATTAGAATAGTTCTTTCTGCAAAAGAAAGATATTTTCGCTGCCACATTGCCAACCTTTCTTTTACTCTAGCAACCATTAGCTCCCATACTTGTATACTTCTTGGATTGGCTCGTGAAGGGACACCTTGATACCAAAATGGAATCAAACTTGCACCACACAACAGGGTGTCAGACACTCGCTGCACCATAGCATCATCTACTCCAACAGAATAAACTTTTATCTAGGAGTAATTTATTTTAAGACCAAATATTACCTCAAAACTCCCCAGAATCCGCCTTATGTTTCGCCCCTAGTTTTCCCCCACTTCCATAAACACCACCGTATCATCTGCGAACTACAAGTGTGATATTGTTATCCACAATTCTGCCACTTTAATCCCTTGAAACAGCTTCAACTCTTTAGCTTTCACCAGCATTTTGTGCAGCACCTCTATTGCCAGTATAAATAGCATAGGGGATAATGGATCTCCCTGTCTCAGCCCTCTCTTAGCAGAAAATTCCGTTGTTGGTGACCCATTAACTAGTACCGGAACTCTAACTGTCAACATACATTCCTTCATTCAACTTCTCCATTTCGATCCAAATCCCATCCTCTCCATGTTTGAGAGCAAAAAATTCAAATCCAAACAGTTGCATGCCTTCTCAAAATCCAACTTCAGCACTATCCCACCGCTGTTCCAGTTTTTCTTCATACTATGAATAACTTTGTTAGTTAGAAGTATGCCGTCGTTAATCTGCCCACCTTCAATAAAAGCGCTCTGTGTATGGCTAACCACTATATCCATAACCTCCTTCAATCTATTCAACAATACTTTGGCAAAAAATTTTATATAGTGAGTTCGCTATGCTAATTGGTCTATACTCTTTTAGTTCTGTTAGATTGGACACCTTAGGTATTAAAGTAATGAACGATGAATTTAAACCTTTATCGATGTTACCTTGACAATGAAATTCTGCTGCAAACTCTATAATTTCTTCTCTTGGCAGCTTCTAAGACTTTTTGAAAAATTTCATGTTGTACCCATCTGGCCTAGGAGCTTTCGATCGATCCTTCATAATCCTTTACAGCTCACTGTATTTCTTTCACTGTGAATCGAATCTCCAATTTCTGTCACTTCTGGAGTCAACTTTCCCAGGTCTATATCATGCATCATCGGTGTCTCCCATTCACCATTTCCAAAGCTTCTTTTTAAGTATTCCATAAACGTGGCCTTCACTCTTCCCGGATCAGATACCCATTCCCCATTAATGTTTAAGCCCCAAATATAATTTCTTCTCACCCTTACCTTTGCTTTGCTGTGAAAAAATTTGGTGTTTCTATCTCTTTCCCTTATCCATTTCACCTTGGACTTCTGCCTCCAAATTGACTTTTTATTTCGATATGCGACTTTTTATTTCGATATGCCATCCATAGCTGTTGTGTTGTTTCCTTCTTCAACTGGACCTCAACCTCATTTAGCTCTCTATCATTCTCTACTTTGTCCAGTCCTTCCAATTTGTCTTCCACCATCCCGAACACTTCCCTATTCCTTTGCTTCAAAAATCCCTTTAATTTACTCAACTTCACCCTCAATCTATACCCCAAAGACCCCTCTAACTCATAGGAATTCCACTTCTCTGCCACTACCTTCCGAAACTCCCTATTATTCAGCCAAATTCAAAATTTCATATGGCCTCGGACCCCAGTCCACTTTCTCTGATGATAATAAAATTGGACAATGATCTGATATCGACTGCTTCAACCCCTTATGACTTAATTCCTAAAATTTCATTATCCATTCAACTGATATCAAGAACCTATCCAATTTACTCCTTTTCGAACCTGCCCTTTACCATGTGAACTTCTTTCCATTTAATGGCATATCAAGGAACTCCCCTTTTCGAAATAAAATCAAATAAACCATCAATTCCTGTACCATCCAAGACACAATCACATCTTTCATCTGAATTCCTAATAGTATTGAAATCTCCCGCTACACACCAGTTTCCTCCATCCCATTTCTCAACTCCAACGGTTCCCTCAATAACCTCTTCTTTTCCTCCATATTGTTTGGTGCATATACATTCACTATTATACATTCAAAGTCGTGCATTTGCCATCTTCCTTTCACTAAAACAAATCTCTTATTCTCTATCACACCATCTTTTTTGAAATATTCCACAAAACTAGTAATCCCCCAGATCTCCCTTCTGCTGGGTTATACACCCAATCAATACTACCATTCAGCCATATCCTATCTACAAAATTATTATCACAATTTACTAATTTAATTTCCAGCAACCGCACCATTTCAACCTTTGTTTCTCTGATCAATTTTCTTACAACCAGGATTTTCAAGTCCCTACATATCTCTCTCGCATTCCATGACAGAATTCTCATATTTTATTTTTCCTTTTTTTTTTTTCACACAACACCTAACCTTATCTGCCTATCACATTCAAGTTTCTTAACCCCTTCACCGAAATAGTCTAGGGTTTAGTTTTGTTACCTGCCATCTCTTGGATCTTACGAATGATCACCTCTTCATCGTACCTTGCCACTATCCCCAGTTGCTTGGCCACCTTCTAAGTAGCTTCAACTTCCCCCTATCCTCCTCCACCTCCACTGTTCTGGAAATGGCTCAATTTTGGCTCCTAAAGTCCCCGTCAGAAATTGATTCGTTCACAATCCAGTTTTGAGCTTCACTTGTTGTAGAAAACCTCACCTCCTTTCTATTCCTTTTTGCAACTCTCTTCCCCTTTTTGTTCACTCTCCCTGTCCATCTGTCAGCAATATCCTGATAATATTTCCACATAGTTGCTCTATTTTTCAAACTGGTTTCTCTAATATCCCCCATACCTAATGACTCTTCCAAAACAGTTGGGTTTAATTCCTTTACCTCGGTTGACCCCACATTTTCCTTAACAAACTGGCCTAGGCCCATATGCTCAGGACTACTTATCACACCTTCACCTAATGGGCCTATTACTTATTCTTCTTCTTCTATAGAGGTTTCCACATCAATATTGTTTAATAGGCCTCCCTATTGTTGGTCCACCCTGCTATCTTCATTCGATACACTTTGACTCCCAGTATCTTTTTTGTCTCTTCCCATGCTTGATCCTTAGGACTCACCCAGATTAACCATCATTTCCCTAAACTCCAATTGCTGTATGTTGTCCACCACTAACCTGTTTTCATCCCATTATTCCCTCTCGAATTACTAGGAATCCAACTGTGCATGTCCCCTTCCTGATTACAGCGTTCCATCTGTGCATCTGAGTTCGCCTCCTCAACTTCCATGTCATCGCCTTCCTTGCCTTCACCGGCCATATTAACTTCTCAATTAAGATTTGGCCGTAGTTCTCCTGGATCAATCCTTTTCTTACATAATTTGGCTCCAACTCGGTAACCCTTACTGGAAAATTTTGATCACCAACCTTTAAGTGAATTATCCCCTTAATCCTTTTCATAGACTCAGTGTAATTCTCATAATCCTCTGTTGAAGGACTATTGTTTTGCCGTTTCTTCACCCAGCCTTAAGGCCTGTCCCTGACACCTTACTACGTTGTAGAAGGTTTCCAAATTCCATGGATGAATGGGAACCCCATAGCAACATATCCACATACTCCTCCTTGTCATATCATACTTAGATTCTTAAACCATTTACACAATCCCTTCCAATTACTAGCTTTCATTTCTTGGAACATAAAACTATCTTTAAATGTTATGAGGAATTCATCTGCAAGCATTTTCCTGATACGAATACCTTTCAGCACTTCCTCTTTATGAATTTCAGACACTTCTGCATTCCCTAACATACCCCAACTTTTCCTTACACACTCCTCTCCAACTAATGCGGTGCTTCATTATCAACTATGACACTGCATTCTTTCTTCCCACTATCCTCTATGGGCTGAGGGTTTTGCTCCTGTTCTACCATCACCTCCATTTTGTCTTCCATTAACACTTCAAAATATGATCTCTGAGATCTTCTTTCTCTACATGACTCTTCCCCATGTTGTCTTTCTGTCCTACTACCTTTGGGGTCTCCTCTCCACATTTCAGTCTTCTATCCCTATCCTTGGCCTCTCTTCATCTCTTGACCTCCCTACTTTCTCCAGTAGGCTTCTCTTGGCTTAACGATATTAACCCCGATCTTCCTATCCACAAACCACACTCCATTCAAGTTCCAAACTACACTTCCTCCATCGATGAAAATCTTACAAACCCTACCCTCTTCCCTCCTTTGCTTCTTTTTTACAGTATAAAATAATCCACAATCCTACCAAATCTCTCACATATCTTCCTTAACCATCTCTAATTAGTAGCGTTAGGCAAATTCTCAAAGAAGACCGTTGCACACCTTGCGTGTCCTTTCATTGCAAGAATGAAAAGACAATCCATAACTAATTTATTGGTAATATTTAAGTGAATAAATGCTCATTGATGCATCCTTAAAGACATTTTAACTGGAAACCATTTTTTTTTTTTTTAAATAGTTAGCATTTTTTAATCAAAAGTAGCTTTTTATTTCAATTGGATTTTATAAATACTTTTAAAAAATAATATTTATATTTAACATATTTGAAGTTCAAATTTCAACATTAGTAATTGTTTTTAAGTAGCATTTGATATCTTTTATAAGATTATCATATATGATATAATCATCAAGGTGATCTTATCACTCTTAATTTTAAATCATTTTATTTAGTTAACAATTATTAATTCTTAAGAATTAGAAATCATTATATTTAGTATGACTAAAAAACAAAGAATATCTTTTAAAAAGTACAAAAATAATCATGCATATTATAATAGTTGTACAAATTAATAATTTTAATATTGTTTAAAGATAATAATTTGTAAAATATTAGTAATATTTTATTTATTTTATAATAAAATATAATTAAATTATTAAATTAATAAATGTATTTATTGATGGGTAAATTAATTTTTATAATATAAATTATGTAAACAATATTTGAATTAAAAATAAACCTAATTTTTAAATTCATAATAAAAGAAAAATAAAATATTAAATTATATATAAAATATAAAAAAATATAAAAAATACAAATTAATTTTGAAGTTATTACAATGAATATTAATTTAAAAATATAAATTATAATGTAAAATAATTATAATTTTAAGAGAAAATAAGTTTTTAATTTACATTTTTAAATAAGTAATACTGAATATTATTAATTTTATATATCATTTCACCTCGATAATAAAATTTTATACATTTTTGTATGGAAATTAAATCATCTCCAAAGATAGTAATATGATTACTTTCGATGATTTATGATCATTCTCAATAATTTAAGATTATCGTCACATAGAATCACTGAGTGCTTATCAAATACAGTAATATAATTATTATGTGTAAATCATCATAATTCCTATAATAATCATCCCATATCAAATTCTACTTTAGTATTATGATTTTATTATTTACTGACAAGATAGATAAACACATTTTTACCTTAAATTTATATATGTTACAATATCCTATTCAAGTTAATTGGGTCTTTTTTATTATATGTATTAAAAATAATAAAAAGAATGGTGGCATAACATATGTGTAAACACCTATTTTGTTCAAAAAACTAATCTCTAAATAAACTCGAACCAATTTTCGATTCCTTTCAAGTTTGCCAAATACCTTAATCAAGTATATCAAATTAATTTTGTATTAGGTTATTTTAAATTTTAATAAACCTTTAAATTATTATTATTATTATTATTATTATTATTATAAATATATTCTTATTTTATTCCTTTTTTTTCTTCCCTTCTTTTTGATTTTTCTTCCTTTATTCACCAAAGTCACAACTTATTTAATGCACAAAAAATCTCCACTGAAATTTTTAGCCTCTCTGTCAACCTTCATGCTTGACTTTCAAGATGAGATTTTGGCAACAAAAGTCACCGGTGAATAAAAACAAAAAACAACAATCCTAGAAAATTTGGGATTAGATTTGCAAATTGTCTCTATAAATATAGCCAATACATGGAGGAAAAGCCAGAAGAACAGAACCATGCCAAAAAAAAATCAAAGAGGAAGCTTTGCTAGATCAAAACCAAACTAAAAAAAAAAAAAAAAACATTTCTGCCAAAATCCAAAAAATCAAACCAAACAAAAGAAAAACTTCTTTTTGGCCTACTGAAAACAAAAACCTAAACACATAAACACAAAGATAAACACAACCCCTGGAACAGGGACCTAACGCCAAGAACAAGCCTTAACCAAAAAATAAACAAAAAATAGTAAAACTATTTTTGGCCAAAACTTTGAGGGCCAATATAGTAATTTTGAGGTAGTTTTAGGCAAAAAGAAGGTTAAAAGGAGGAAGATGAGGCCAAAAGGAATTTTAAAGATTTTAAGCAATTTTTTTTACGACCAATGATGATAACTAGTGGCTACAATGGCCGAGGCTCACTGGAAATTGGGTTTTACTATGAGAGAGGTAGATCGATTAGGAGAGAGAAAGAGGAGAAAATGAAATAATTTTTTTTTGGCTTTTATAATTGCAAAAAAATAAAATAAAATGATGTCATTTTAGGGCAAGGATCCATGCGCTGACCTATAACCTAACCGTGCTTCCCTTTGAGCTGAATTGACTAGATCGATTTCTCTTTGAGCTAAACTGACTAGATCAACCTAAACTGGGTTAAACAACCATGAACTATTGTAGATAGCTTTGAATCATGTCGAACCACTTTGAACCACACCAAATCGCGTTAAACTGGCTAAATTGCTCCAGACCGCTCTGAACTAGCTAAAATGTGACAAATTGACCAGACCACATTTGGACTTCTTAACTCAAAGACTTGAAATAAACCAAGGAGGGGTGAATTGGTTGATAATAAAATTTTTAAGAATTAATACTTAATAAGCACAAATCCTACAAGATAATTTATCTAAGTAAATAAACATAATAAATGAAAGTAAACAAGAGATGGAGGTAGAGAATTAAACACTAAGATTTATAGATGTTCGGTCCTTTCTTTAGGTATCTATGTCCTCTTCCTTAGCCTCACTTGCCAAGGAGTTTAATCCACTATGTATTATAAAATGCAAGCTAGCTTCTCAAAGCTTTACACAATCAACACCACAAACTCTTAAGGGTTGTCCTTCCTCTTAAGCTCATAATCTCACAATATAAAATTTTCAGAAGTGTTTTGCAAACTTAAAGAACCTCTCTAAGGTTAGGTGTTTGGTAACTTGAAGTGCACAACAATATTGACAAGAGAATTTGGAGAAAAACTGATACAAGAAGAATTTTTTACACTTTTCTCTCTTTGAACTCATTTGAATGCTTGAACAAGATGGTTGGTGAAGGTAATAAGTTCTCTTAGCAATCTTTATCTTGATCTGCAGTGAAAGCTTTCATATATATGTATGAAGGAGTTGATAGCCGTTACCTTGCATTTAATGCTTCAAACTTGCAAAATTTTAGACAAAAAATAGCTATTGGGGCTTTCTGGGCATCAGAGGATCAATCTCATCATGTAGGAGATCGATTGGGTCAATTATGTGAAAGCCCATTTTTATGCCTTAAAAACTTTACCTGATCGATCATGTAGTATGCCTAATCGATCTATTCTTTGGGTGATCTATCCCCTATAGTGGGGGACTGATCCCTTGTGTGCATTTTCAAACCAAGATAGCATTTTACCTATAAAAAAGATCGATCCCTTTTAGGGAGGGATTGATCCCATGCTTAGGTGATTGATCCCTTATGTGGGGGGATCAATCCCTTTTATGCATTTTCAAACCCAAATTACATTTTATATAAAAAAAGAGATCGATCCCTTTAATGAAGGGATTAATCAAGTAAGCATACAACCCTAACCAATCAATCCCTATAGGGAGGGAATCGATTAGTTCTTGCCAAAATTTCATGAAATTAGCTTCTGAAAGAAAAATGGATCGATCCCTTTGGTTAAGGGATCAATCTGGTAAGGGAGAGGATTGATCCTTTCCCTCAAGGGATCGATCCCTTCCCTCAAAACATGCCTTAATCCATTTTGTTTAAAGAAATTGTCTTATTTTAGTTCCTAAATGAATCTTGGCAAGATAGAAAGCTGAAAAAATATTCAATTTAAGATTAAAAGAGTTTGATTTAAATTATGCAAATTTTATGTTTTGTTGAATCAAAACTTTTAATCAATTCAAGGCCAACAATCTCCCCCTTTTTTGATATGACAAAACTTAGTGAAAATTTTGCTTAAAAACATTTTCCCATATAAAAAACAAGCTCCCCATGAATTTAAGCATAAAAAAAAAATTAAGAGATTTTAAAATGGCTAAGAACAAAAACAATGTCAATATCATCAAGTGAGAATTTGTTCATACCATCAAGATCATCAATACCATCAAGATCATCAATCAAATAAAAAATTTTCATACCATTGCCTCTCCTCCTTTTTGTTATAGCAAAAAGGATGAAGTTAAGCAAATGAAGATAGCAATCAATTCAAGGCCATACCAACTTAATTTGACAACATAAGGTTATACCAATCTTAATGTCAAGCAATATACCAATCCTTAAGCAATATACCAATATCACAACCCACAATTTCACAAGCCAAATTTCAAAGTGATATAGCAAATATCATAATGAAAAGGAAATATAGATTTCATTAATATAAACATGAAATACCAAAGTTTGATAATAACAAACCATAATGCAAAGTATTTTTAAAGACAAATTCATAACATAAAAAAAATATGAGAAAACATATAAGGAATGGCACTAGGAAGGATTATTAAGGAGAAAGTAGATAATGAGGAGAATGATGGAAGTGTTGCCCCATTTGCTATTGTGCAGATTAGATTTGTTCAATATCAGCTCTAACTTGGCGAACTTAGGAAACTAGCTCATTTTGAGTCTCTTTCATGTTTTTCAATCGAGAATTCATAATTCCAACCACGGAATGTAGACTGTTCATCTGAGGCATCAGCATTTCTAAAGCTTTTTGGGTATTAAATGATAGTGTAGAAGGTTTTCCTTGAGGTGCTTCAAGAATATCTAAAATTTCATGTTTTTTTCCTCTTGTTGCACAGCCCCAATATCAGTTTTTCTAACCCATAAAATTTGTTGCATTTTAAATATGTCTTATACTATGGAGAGTAGGAGCACCAAGAATGCTAAATGGATCATTAAACACAATCTCTTTATCTCTTTTAGTATTAATGTTCAATTTTCTCAAAAGATTATTGATTGCAAACCCATAAACCAAGGTATAGTCTCTATTTTGCATTACCCTTATCATACACTGAAAATAAAATGCACCAAATTGGGTTTTTCATAATGTTTGATCTTATACATCCATCGATAATCTTGATTCCTAATGGTTGAGTATTTAGTGCCAAAAGGTACCAATACATGAGTGACAATAAGGTGTAACAACCTATCATGCATTGACAACCTAGTGGCTTGAGTAAGAACAACTCTTCAATTGTTATTTCTTAATATGTCTTGAGCTAGGTCCAATATGTCACACCTAGTGTTAGTGTCTCCCTTATCATATAGCATGAATGCTTTAACTAACAATTGCTTAGTAACTATAATTTCTTTGCCCATCACATATGTTCTAAATCTATCAGCATGATATCTATGTGACCTTTCGATTTCAATAACTAGCATTGCTATAAGATACCTTCACTAGATTCTTAAACAAAAGTCTATCCATGCACAAGTAATTCATCCATCCAAATATCTCAAATGCATGTAAATAAGAAAATTCTATAGATTGGAGGAATTCAAGAGAGATTACTTTTCCATGCATGACTTCTCTATGAGTAAAATGTGTCTCATATCTTTTTTTGGTATCGGGATTGGTAAAATTTTAATTGAATGAATGCCTCATTGATGAGCTAAAAGCCTCATTTGGAGGATTCCTCCTTATCTTTGGAGCCATGAAAATAATGGGATTGAAATAGGTAAACTTATGTGAAATTGATGAATAAATTGGTGATTGTAGATGATAGATAGTATAATATATTTAATAGAAGCAAGAATGATGAGTGAATATGATAGTTTTAAGAAGGGGATCAATTTTCTAGAGTGAGAAGAATGAGTCAAATTTTTTGTGTGATTTGATAATTTTTAAGGATGATTTTTGTAAGAAACCAAATAGAAATGAAGCAATTTGCTAAAGATTTTGGTTAAAAAAGATCAATTTTAAAAGAAAATAAAGCAAGAATTTCTAGAGCTTGAGGAGATTGTGTTTGGGGAAGAAGAAGAACAAATGAAAGGGCTGAAATGATCAGCCAAAGAAAAGGGACATCGTTTTGACAAGCCAAAATGATGTGCATAGTGCCAATTATGCATGACCCGATCAATCAGTTACAAAGGGGGATTGATCAGGCATATTTTTGCATTGGACCAATCGATCGATAATGAATAGGGTTCCACTCAGTTTGGCTATTGGATGGAGAGCTAATGGATCTGATCCAAAGGGGATCGATCGGTTCTTCAATGTTTTCTCTTAATTTAGCTACTGAAAGAATAACCAATTCATCCAGTCCAAAAAGGATCGATCGATTTTGGCTGTAGCAATTTTTTTCAAATAATTTAAAAACCGTGCAACTTCAACATTCAAATATGCATCATATAATCATACACAAGATAAAAAAAAATCAAGAAAAGCATACATTTGATTAATCAAGGTAGCAACATTTATCATACCATTAAGAAATGCATTTTAAAGAGCATTCATCATACCAAGTTCACCTCTAATTGCATAAAATCTATCCTTATCAAGAGGTTTTGTGAAAATATTAGCTAATTGATGCAAGGTATCAATATATTCATGCATAATATCACCTTTTCAAACATGATCTGTAATAAAGTGATGCCTCATTTCAATATGCTTGGTTCTAGAATGTTGAATTGGATTTTTGGTGAGATTGATAACACTAGTATTATCATATTTAATGGAAATATGATCCATGGTAATTCCAAAATCCTTCAATTGTTGCTTAATCGACAAAACTTGAGCACAACAACTACCAGCCATTACATATTAGACTTCGATTGTGGATTGAGCAACACTATTTTGTTTCTTGGAGAACCATGATGTGACCATATTTCCAAACAATTGACAAGTACCGGAAGTGCTTTTTCTATCAATTTTGCAACCATCAAAATCCACATCAAAATAATTATGTAAAGCAAAAAATGATCCTTTTGGATACCATAATCTTAAATTATGGGTGTCCTTAAGGTATTTAAAATTTTTTTTAACAATAGATAAATGTGATTCTCTAGGTGATGATTAAAATCTAGCACACAAACATACACTAAACATTATATTCGGCCTAATTATAGTAAGATATAACAATGAACCAATCATAGACCGGTATAATTTAAAGTCAACACATTTACCTCCTTAATCTTTGTCAAGTTTTGTTAACGTGCTTATAGGTGTTAAGTAATGCTTTGATTCTCTCAATCCAAACCTTATGAGCAAATCTTTGATGTATTTGGCTTGATTGATAAAGGTACCATCTTTTGTTTGCTTTACTTGTAATCCCAAGAAGAATGTAAGTTCTCCTATCATGCTCATTTCAAATTCATCTTGTTTAATCTTAGCAAATTCTTGACAAAGAACTTTATTAGTAGCACCAAATATGATATCATCAACATAAACTTGCACTATGAGAATATTTTTTCCTTTTTTTTTTTAATAAAAAGTGTAGTATCAACCTTCTCTCTACTAAAACCATTTTCAATTAAAAATTTTGACAATCTTTCATACGAAACTCTAGGAGCTTGTTTTAAACCATATAAAGCTTTTGTCAATTGATAAACATGATTTGAAAATTTAGGATTTTCAAAACTAAAAGGTTGTTCAACATACACCTCTTCATTTATAAAACCATTTAGAAATGCACTCTTGACATTCATTTGAAAAAACTTGAAATTTTGGAAACATGCAAATGCAAACAACATTCTAATGGCATCTAACCTTGCAATCGGGGCATAGATTTCATCATAATCAATTCCTTCTTCTTGACTATACCCTTAGACTACCAACCTAGCTTTGTTTCTAACAATATTCCCATGCTCATTCATCTTATTTCTAAAAACCCATTTGGTGCCTATAATAAGGTGATCACTAGGCCTAGGTATAAGATTCTACACTTGGCTTCTTTCAAATTGGTTCAATTCCTCTTGCATGGCCAATATCTAATGATCATCTCCTGATGCTTTATCTATATTCTTGGGTTCAATATGAGATAGAAAAGTAATATAATTACACATATTATAAGAAGATCTAGTTCTTACCTTTTAAGTTGGATCACCAATAATTTCACTATCTTTGACATATCTCCTTTCTCTATGATAATTTGATTCTTTCTCTATATGTTATGGCTTTTTTAGAACTCATCTTCTTTTTATATGTTCTCCTCAATGTCAAGTATACTTACATCATCATCATTAAGAGGCACTTTTCTCAAAGATGGATTAGATTTATCAAATATAACATGTATAGACTCTTTAACAACTAATGTTCTTTTATTAAAGACTCTAAAGGCTTTTGAATTCAGAGAATATCCTAGGAAAATTCCTTCATCACTTTTTACATCAAATTTTCCAATATCATCTTTTTCATTATTCAAAACAAAACATTTGCAACCAAAAGGATGAAAATAACTTATGTTAGGCCTTTCTCCTTTAAAAAGTTCATAGGGAGTTTTCTTCAAAATTGACCTAATCATAGCTCTATTTATAATATAAAAAGAGGTATTTATGGCTTCCGTCCAAAAATATCTAGGTAAATTATTTTCACAAAGCATGGTTCTAGCCATTTCTTCTAAAGTTTTATTTCTTCTTTCTATTACCCCATTTTGTTGAGGAGTTCTAGAAGTAAAAAAATTATGGCTAATACAATTTTCACTACAAAACACATTAAAGCCAAGATTTTCAAATTCTTTTCCATGATCACTTCTAATACTAAAAATTGAATAACCTTTCTCATTTTGTATTTGCTTACTAAAAGTGATGAATTTTTTCAAAGGTTCATTCTTTGAATGCAAAAAGAGAACTCAAGTGAATCTAGTAAAGTCATCAATAATAACAGTCCTTTTTTTAGGCACCAATGTCCTTTCCATTAGCCTCACTTGCCAAGGAGTTCAATCCATTATGTGTTGCAAAATATAACTTAGCTTATCAAAGCTTTACATAATCAACAACATAAACTTTTAAGGGCTATCCTCATCTTTAAGCTCACAATCTCAAAATACAAATTTTAAGAAGTGTTTTGCAAACTTAAAGAACCTCTCTAAGGTTGGGTATTTGCTAACTTGAAGTACACAATAATATTGACAAGAGAATTTGGAGAAAAACTTATACAAGAAGAATTTTTTGCACTTTTCTTTCTTTAAACTAGTTTGAATGCTTGAACAAGATGGTTGGTGAAGGTAATAAGTTTTCTTAGCTATTCTTCATCTTGATCTGTAGTGGAAGTCGTCATTTATATGTAGGAAAGAGTTGATAACCGTTGCCTTGCATTTAATGCTTCAAACTTGTAAAATTTCAAACAAAAAATAGTCGTTGGGGTTTTCTGGGCATCAGGGGATCGATTAGGTCAGTTATGTGAAAGCCTATTTTTGTGCCTTAAAAACTTTACCCAATTGATAGGGTAGTATACCTGATCGATCCATTCCTTAGGTGATCGATCCCCTATAGTGGGGGATCGATCCTTTTTGTGCATTTGCAAACCAAGATAGCATTTTGCCTATAAAATAAATTGATCCCTTTTAAGGAGGGATCGATCCCATGCTTAGGTGATCAATCCCCTATGTAGAGGGATCGATCCCTTTTGTGCATTTTCAAACCCAAATTACATTTGGTATATAAAAAAAAAGATATTGATCCCTTTAATGTAGGGATTGATCGGGGAGTGATCGATTGGGTAAGTATACAACCCTAACCAATCAATCCCTACATGGAGAGGATCGATTGGTTCTCGCCAAAATCTCACGAAATTAGCTTTTGGAAGAAAAATGGATCGATCCTTTTGGCCAGGGGATCGATTTGGTAAGAGATGAGATCGATCCCTTTCATTAGGGGATTGATCCCTTCTATCAAAACACTCTTTAATCCATTTTGTTTCGAGAAATTGTCTTGTTTTAGTTCCTAAATGAATTTTGGCAAAATTAAAGGCTGAAAAAATGTTCAATTTAAGATTAAAAGAGTTTGATTCAAGTTAGGCAAATTTTTCGTTTTGTTAAATCAAAACTTTTAATCATTTCAAGGCTAACAAGACTATTGACCAGACACATTTTTAGTATTTTCTTTATTATTTATTATTTATTATTTTTATTTTTTCACTCAATTTTTTATATATTTTTATTTTATTTTATGTGAACTTTGTTAGTAAAAATAAAAAAAAAAATTAGAAAAATGCTAAGAAAAAAGTTGAAATATCAAATATTCCTAAGATATTTTTTGAAAATAAAAATTAAAATTAAAATTTTTTTTTATAAAAAGCACTAATGAAAAAGTTAAAATATCAATTTTTCTTAAATTTTTTAAGAATAAAAATAAAATAAGATAACTATAAACAAAATAAAAAAATACTAAGAAAAAAGTTGAAGTATCAATTTTTCGATGAAATAAAATTTTAAAATATTTAGGAAAAAGTTAAAATATCAATTTTTCTTAAAATTGTTGAACAGTAAAAATAAAATAAAAAAAAAACAAAATCAATTAAAGAAAAAGTTAATATAAATTTTCCTAAATTAAAAAACAATCTTAGAGAAAATAAAATATCATTTCTAGACCTTTCAATGATGGATTTACTAGAAAGATGCAATAACAATTTTTACATAATTTCCTAGGTGAGGTATTATTTTCTAAATGCTGCTAAAATATTATAGTATTTAGAAAATTATCCACTAAAAAAGGTTCTAAGAAAAATAACTAATAAATTTTTTTAAAAAAAATTCGATGATGGAACATTTTCAAAAGTGTCAATAGATATCTTAAATACTCCTAAAGTATGAAAATATTCTTAAATTTTTACTAAAATATCTGAGCAATTTAAGATTAATTTTCAATATTTAAATTTTCTTGAATTAAAAAAAATACTTTGTTAAATTTAATGGATAACACATAATCAATCGGTACTCTCTTTGGATGGATGTTATATGGGTGCTATAACCTTCCCTATATATAATCGTACTCCTGAACCCAGCTTTGATTCGTAGGCCAAAAGATTTTTCTTAAATAAATCTTAATAAATTTTAAGGTTTATTTGAAAATGAAAGTGGTAACTAATCACACATAAAATGATTGGTGACAACTCTTTGATTATTACCTTTAACATTAAGTCATTGGACCAATACGTTATGATAGTTTAGTGACTCCACCAGGAACTTCGAGAGTCGAGCAATAATTGATTTGATGTTATCTAAGCCTAGTTTTTCTTAAAAAGAAAAACAATACGGAAAAAAATCTTTTTTTATTCTCTTTTTGGTTGTCAGTATTTCAATCTCTTTATTTATTGATTTTAATTTCAACATTTAATATTTTGTCATTCATTTTGAATTTGCATAATATGAGCTCTATACCTAGGCTCTGTCCCTCTAAGAGGAAGTAAAGTACCTATGCTTTCGTGAGATTCTAATGTCTTCATAGTAGCTAGCAAAATACTCTTACTCAAATTGAATCCTTTCATTTATACTCCATCATAGGTGAAGATTAGAGTGTCTTATTAGTCTAGTGTGGATGACAGTGAGGAGTAATTTGGAAACCTTTTAGATTTTGAATTCAAACTAATGTAATAAACCTAAGAAACTTATCCTAGGTAGAGACATGCCTTCCCTTTTCCTAGAATTAACCAAAATTAGGACTCATATTTTGTGGTATTTGTTGTTATAAGTTATTTCTTTCAACTTATCTTTATTTTATAATACTAACAACTCTTTTTTTTTTTTTGTCTTTGGTTTTCCTTTTCTTGCATGATTCATGTTAACATCCATAAGGTTGTACGAAAAATATTTGCCTTAAAGATAGTTTTCGATAAAGAACTTTCATGGAATCCACAGAACATCAAATTTGCTTTTCATTTGCATTTACTCCCAGTGAGTCACCGAATGAAGTAAAGATTCAATCAAAGAAAATCCAATAAAAAGAGAGAGATTGTCTACCAATTGATCACATTTCCACTCTGTCCAAAGAAGTATGTCTCAACCTTAAGCAGAATGATTTAAAAGGCTTAACTGACATATGGAAAAGTATAGGCCCATGAAACAGCAAGATTTTTGTCAGAAGCATGGACACATAGCATACCTTATTTCAGTGGTGGCTGAAAATCCACTAATCAAAGCAGTTATTCAGTTCTGGGATCCTTAATACAAATCTTTATCTTTAATGTGGTGCATATGACACCAACCATGGAAGAATATTTAACTTACTGGGTTTGTAGCTCAAATCTCCAGATAAGATATTTGTTAAAAAGCACAAGTCAAGCTTTCGTAAAAAGCTAGCTAGTCTTATGAACATTGATAAGGAGACCGTGGATTTGAACATAAAGTAAAAGTGTGAGCATGTCTTTTTGCCATGAGAATTTCTTCATGACTTTATTATAAAGCACCCAAATAATGAGAAAGGGTTAGATGTGTTCATTTTGGCAATATATGAAATGATAATTTTTCCAAAGGTGTTGGGATATATTGAGATAACAATAGTAGATCTTTTCAAACAAATGAAAAAGACAATAATCTTTCACAAGTAATATTGGTAGAAACCATCATGTCATTGAGTTATTGTTATCATAATGGAGGACGTTTCATAAGATGTACACCACTGTTATACATATGGATGAAATGCCATTTTGAATGCAAGTAAAGTGCCTCCCTAAAGCTGTACTTCTATAATCGACTCCAATTAGAGAATTTTATGAAAGTGAACGGCCATAGCAAAAATCCAAGAAAGAATGGTTGGCTTTCTTAGAAAAACTCACCGATTCATAGGTGAAATATTGGTCTCATTGATGAATTGAGAGCCTATGCTGTATTAATATGGAGATAGCATCGTACTTTCGCTTTTAGGACTATGGAGAGCAATAAGTTGTGTGTCACACATGGTACAAATGCAATTTGGAGCAGAATAGTTCATTCTGTGTCACATAAATTTGGCTAAGTAGATTTTCTATATAATGAGCTAAAAGTATTCCATAAAATAGATAATGTGATCCAAGCATGGAGAAATCCTCAAAGGGTGAGTCCTATGCCCTTTATTAATAAGGTTACTCATAGATATTTAGTTTGGAGGGTGAAACGTAGGAAATAGGTCATGTATGTTGTTGAGGGCTTTGGTCAAATAGTAGAATCAAAAGTCAGAATAAGTGCTTTCAAAATTGGAATTTATAAAGAAAGAATTTGAAGATGAAAAGGATAAGGTGAAACGAGAGATTTAGAGACTTTTAGAAGAAAAAAAGCAGTTGAAAGATGAAGCAAAAAAGTAAGAGGTCAGGGTTCGAAAGAGCACTATGGAATGTGATATAGTTGTTAATGATTTGTCCAAGTTACATTAAAAATGCAAGAGACTACGTACCAAAGTAAAGGCTAAAGAAATAAATGTCACTGAAATGGCTAGCAAAAATGAAAGGCCAAGGAAAAAATGTTCTGAGATGGAAGATGCTTATATTTAGAATCATAGAGACAATTTAATGATATATGACTACATTCAATATTTGAGACAAAAGATGGATGAGCCAGAGGATTACGTTATTGCACTTGTTATGGAACAAAGGGAATTGTTGTACCAAGTTTAGTGTGGCAAGAGAGAAAATTTAGGAAGGTAGTGATATATAAAACATTTGGCGACTTAGATCTCTAAAGCAGTGGACAATGTAAGGGAAATGGCTAAAGAAGCAACAATATTGAGATGTGCGGTCAACCCAACAAAAAAGCATGGATAATGCTTGTTGAACTTTCTAGAATAGGCAAAAGATCAATACGAGCAAACCAAGTGTTTTTATAGATGTAATGTGGGAATGATAGACTCTATTTGAAAAAAAAAAGGTTCTTGAAATTAATGAAAAATATCTTGTGGAATATTGTCTTGAGGCAAATATTTGTTTACATTCATGCATTTCATGTCTAAGTCACATTTGGTGTCACACTTATTAAAAAATTAAGTTTTTTTTTAAATAATTAAAAAAAATTCATTACATGATCACTTAAGCCATCTAATTGTCATATTAAAAGTGCCAGGATAGCTAAACTATTGGGAAACATAAACAACCTACTCGTGATTGTTAAAACACTCGTCTACAAGTCAAAATCATGAATAATGAGCAAGCATCTAAGATAGAAAAGATAGAGAAAACCCAGTTTAAGAAACAAGAGCAAATGATTAGGTCTTAGCTAGAAATAATATAACAAATAATAGGTCCCAAGAAAAGACTTGAAAAGAAATGGCTGCAATGATAGACATAATAAGAAAAATGACCAAAAGAAAAGGGGTAGTTGAATAATTGACCACTGAAAAAGAGCCCTAACTTTAAGAAAACACCAATGGTAAGGAAGATCAATTATATCTAATAAGGTTTACTCCACCCTATGCTCAAGCCTCTCATCAAGTGCACCCACAAATGACATAGCCTAAAAGTTAGCCACATGCTCAATTAACTTACTTCCATTCACCATCCAACCATAAAATCTAGGGCAAGTTGGTTTAAACATTACAGCAAGTCATATTGATCCCATTATGGTCCCAGATTTAGATGACCCAAGAAAACAAGAAAAACTGAAGAAATGTACATTTGAACAATTTGAGAATATAAAGGCACGGTAGAAATTTGATTTCTTGGAAGAAAGGTTACAAGCTATTGAAGGTATGAATATTTTCAACATAGTTGATGCAAGTGAACTTAGTTTGGTTTTAGATTTGGTAATCCCACTAAAATTTAAAGTACCAAAATTTATAAAATATGATGGAACATATCACCTTGTTTTGTCAAAATATGACTGGGCATACAAACAACGACAAATTGCTTATCCATTGTTTTTAAGAAAACTTAGTGGATCAGCTGCCAGATGGTATATTCAATTGGATAGTAGCCAAATACATGCATGAAAAGATCCAGCCAGAGCATTTATTGCTTAATACAAACATGTTATAGATATAGTTCCAAATAAACTGTCTTTGTAAAACATAGAAAAGAAAGCTAGCGAAAGCTTTAAAAATTATGCCTAAAGATGGTAAGATGGTGTCGCTCAAGTTTAGTTTTCTTATCGAAAAAGAAACAACTATTCTATTCATAATACTTTTCAAGCTCCGTATTATGACAGGTTTATTGGACATGCCATGAAAAACTTTACTAATATGAAGATTATGTGTGAGATAATAGAAGATGCCATTAAAAATGGAAAGATCGAAGAGGGTGACATTTCTAGATAAAAAAAAAAAAAGGTCCACCCAAGAAGAAAAAATTAGAAATGTAAGCTGTCACCACTGAAAAACAAAAAACCAAGACCTTTTATTCAATACTACTTATATCCCACATGCCAACTTTCTTACCAAACTGTTTCCAACATTTCTCAAAACTCATATCTTTATCAATCAGTACAAACACAAATACCTACTTTCCAAACTAATTTTCATCCTTGAAGAACTTCACTATGGCCTTTCACCCAGTTAAACATTGCAAATTTTAATAAAAAAGAACCCTAAAATAACCAAGAGCAACCATAATTTGATCCAATACCAATGACCTACATTGAGTTACTTTCTTAACTATTCTAGAGACATTTGGTGGCCCAACTACCTATAAAGCCTTTAAAACCTCTTATCTAAAGTGGTATGATCTCAAAGCCTATTGTGACTACCCTTATGGGGTTCAATGCTAGCTTTTAGAAAATTACATAGCTTTCAAGTATAAGGTGTAGAGCCTAATTAATGTCAGGATTTTGAATTTCTCAACGAAGGTGAAACCAAGTATTGATGCCAATCTGTTGCCTAATCATAGTGGGAGATCAATAAATGCTTTGAGTAATAAAACAACTGGGTACATTAAAAAAAGTGAATAAGATCAGAACCTCTATGGATCAGATATTCACTGCCCTAATAAAAGCTAATATGATTCACCCAATACCTAAAAACTTAAATAATGAGGATTTCGAACATAATCTTGATCACACTTATGAATTTCATATGGGGGTAGTTGGACATTCACTTCAAACATGAACTATAGAAAATGATGGATTCTTTCCTGATCGAATTTTATGAAAAATATGAAGAGGGTTCAATAAATATTGTAATAGGAGATTCTACTAGAATCAAACTTTGTAATAAATTAAAAGCTTGCTACTATCTTTTATGAAGAGAAGTCGAATGTTAAAATTGATAAGCTAGTGCGCATGGCCAAACCAAAGGTGACTATTGAGGTCCTTAGCCCATTTTTATACAAAATTGATAAGGCAGTCCCATGAAAATATGATTGTAATATCATATCACAAGGCCCAAACAATGAGACTTTTCAATGTGGCTTATGCGATGAAAATGGAGCAAATATAATTGGCATGGAGGGCATGACTTGAAGTGGATGGTGCTATACCTTACAAGCACTTAAAAAGCGTAAAAAAAGATAGACGAGTTTAGAAAAGGAAGATATCTTATCCAACTATCAAGAAACTCATCAGGCCCCAACCTAAGGTAAAAAACATAAGGATCAAATTACAAAAAGAAAAGCCTGTGAGTTTTTAAAACTTATCAACCATAGTGAGTACATTGTAATGGAGCAATTGAATTCTTTACTAGCACGGATCTTCATGCTTTCATTGTTGTTGAATTTTGAGCCTTATAGAAATGCCTTGCTTAAAATACTTAATAAGGCTTATCTTACTCATAACATATCTATGGAGAAACTTTATCACATAATAGGAAACATCACAGTGGGAAATTTTATATCATTTAACAATAATGAAATTTTACCTGATGGTAAGGATGATGCTAAGGCCTTATATATCTTCACAAGATACAAAGATCATACACTAGCCAAACTACTCATTGATAATTGATCCTCATTGAACATCACACCTATGACTACACTATCTAAATTACCAATTGAAATGTCCTACATGAAAATGAGTCATTTTATACTAAAGGCTTTTGATGGGAATCACGATGAGGTGATAGGTGATATTAAGCTACCAATTCAAATTGGTTCATGTTCTTTTAATATAGTCTTCCAAGTCATGGATATCGTTCCCTCCTATAGTTATTTATTAGTACAATCATGGATTCACACAACAAGAGCTATCCTTTTCATTATACATCAAAAAGTGAAATTCATAATTGATGAAAAGGTGATCATTGTTACCGGTGAATAAGATTTGCTAGTGACTAAACTATCAAATATGTTATATGTTGAAGCAGCTAAGAAATCCCTAGAATGTTCCTTTAGATCTTTTGAATTCATTAATGCAACCTATATAAGTGAAAGATCAAAGGTGCCTACTCCATGTCTATCCAAAGCTTTCAAGATGGCCCTTAATAAAATGGCAGAAAAAGGGCAACAAGTGTGTGTTGACTTATAAATGATAAAATGATCATGGATGATACCTAAAAAAGATGATCGGTTCGATCGAGATACAAGCCAACTCGAAAAGGAAGGATAAAGTTCATGGAAAGTTAAAGAGAGAAAAGGTTGGCTCATTTTTTGGTGTAAGAGGTAAAAGCTAAAAGCATGTCTTTTCCTCCACTTTACGAAACCTTTATCTCAGTAGGTAATATTTATCCAAAAGCAGTAGAAAACATAGAGAAGGGGTCTATACCATCATTGAAAAATATCTTTACTAAATTTTTTACACAAATAGTGGGTGAAAAAAAGGTGAACAAATATCCAAGTTATTTATAAGTGTATCTTACTCCTTCTGGTGTAGAATTGAAATTTTGGTATATTGAGGAACTGCCTATTATTTTTAAATTTCCTTCTAAGCAATGTGTTGAACTAAATCTAAATGCTTTTGCTAAAAGGCATTAAGTGTCTTATATGCATGTGTGTTTGTTTCCTCATTTTTGTTCGAATAAATGATAAGCATGGCATATTTATCACATTTCTTTAGCCATTTATCACATTTATTTTACCTTTTTCATTTCAATTCCTCTCATTGCTATAAATCTCTCTATATTTTATCCATTTTACTCATTTTTAGGTACTCAAATAATGAATATGAAGATCATCATGACAATATTTTGGTATTTAATTTTAAAAATTCTATTTATATTGGTGAACTTGATGATGAAGAGAATATGGAAAAGCATGCAATATCCATAGAACTATTAAGATTAATGGAACAAGAGAAAAAGCAAATCATACCTCACCAAGAGACTGCTGAAATTATGAATTTTAGGGATGAAAAAACTAAGAAAGAAGTCAAGATTCGTACTTCAATACCGTCATCAACAAAGAAAAAATTGATAAATTTACTCCATGAATATGTGGACGTATTTGGTTGTTCATACCAAGATATGTCAGGGTTGGATACTAAAATTGTAGTACATAAGCTACTTTTGAAGCCCGAATACAAACCAATTAAGAAAAAGCTAAAAAAAAATGAAGCTTGGAATGTTGTTGAATATAAAAAGATAAGTAAAGAAGCAATTTGAGGCGGGATTTTTAGAAGTGGCTAAATATCTCGAATGGGTAACAAATATATTTTCAATACCCAAAAACGATGACAAAGTGAAGATGTTTGTTGATTATCAAGATCTGAACAAAGTAAGTCCAAAAAATAACTTCCCATTACCTCGTATTGACACCTTAGTGGATAATATTGCTAGGCATTTTTTGTTTTCATTAATGCATAGATTTTTAAGCTACAATCAAATCAAGATGGCATAAGAAGATATAGAGAAGACTATTTTTGTAACATTATGGGGAATATTCTGCTATAAAGTCATGCCCTTCAGTTTGAAACATGTTGGGGTAATTTATCAAAAAGCTATGGCAACTCTATTCCATGACATGATGCACAAAGAAATAAAGATGTATAAGGATGACATGATTGTTAAATCCTAGCAAGAAAAAGATCATGTGGCTAATCTTATAAAGTTATTTGAGAGATTATGAAAGTTTCAACTTAAGCTCAATCCAAGACAACCTCAGGAAAATTACTAGATTCATCATAAGTAAAAAAAGAATTGAAGTGGATCCAAATAAGATATGAGCCATCCAAGAGCTACCACTTTCATGCACGTTAAAAGAAGTAAGGAGATTCCTTGGGAGGTTGAATTATATTGCTCATTTCATTTCCCAACTTACTGCAAAATGTTACCCCATAGTCAAGATTTTTCAAAAGTATGGGTCAGGGGAATGGAATGAAAATTGTCAAATGGTGTATGAAAATTTTAAAGAGTACTTATCAAACCCATCAAAATTAATGTTGCTTGTCTTCGAAAGACCTTTCATCTTGTTCTTAATAATGCATGAAAAATCTATAGGATGCATGTTGGGGTAACATAATGAAACAAGAAAGAAAGAACAAGCCATTTATTACTTGAGCAAAAGGTTTGCCAACTATGAGTCCAAATATTCACCATTGGAAAATATGTTTTACACATTAGCTTGGACAGCTCATTAGCTTAGATAGTACATGTTGTACAATACCACTTGGCTTATTGCAAAATTAGATCCAATTAAGTACATCTTTGAAAAGCCTTCACTATCAAGAAGAATAGCAAAATGGCAAATGCCACTTTATAAGTATGACATTGTGTATATATTTCAAAAAGCAATAAAAGAAAGTGCAATAGTTGAATTTCTTACAAACACGCTCATAAAGATTTTGTGCTTATGACATTTGATTTTTCAGATGAAGACTTAATGTTTGTATTGCACTTAGATGAAGAAGAGCCTGATAAAGTTATGTGGAATATGTATTTTGATGGTACATCAAACATTTTGGGGCATGGTATAGGAGTAGTTTTGATATTTTTGAAAGAATATTACTACCTAATTACTACAAGACTAAGTTTTGATTGCACCAATAATGTGATAGAATATGAAGCATGCATTATAGGTCTTTAAGTTGCTCTTGAAAGAAAAGTCCATATGTTGAATGTTTATAAAGATTTTACCTTGGTCATATACTAGTTGCGAGAAGAATTGAAAATCAGAGATTTAAAGTTGGTCCTATACCAAAAGTACATATCGAGATTGATCAAACAATTTGAAAGTATTTGGTTTTATCATTTGCCCCAAGAAAAGAATTAGATGATTGATGCTTTGGCTACATTAGTGGCAATGTTCAAGTTAAATAAAAATGTTGAAGTCTAACCCATTAAATTGAGCTTACGTGAGTCACTGGCTCACTGTTCAAATGTTGAGAAAAAAGTTAATAGAAAACCATGGTATTTTGATATATTACAATATGTCAAGTATCAACAATACTCAAAGCACATATCAAAAAATAATAAGAGAACTTTGAGAAGACTAGTAATGGGTTTCTTTATGGATAGAGAAATTTATATAGGAGAATTTAAGACCAAACACTTCTGAGATGTGTGGATGCCGCTAAAGCTAAAATGTTACTAAAAGAAATTCATGGAGATCTCTATAGAACTCATGCAAACACTACATGATGACTAAGCAAATCATAAAAGCTAGATATTACTAGTTGATAATGGAAAAAAATTGCATCGACTAGGCTAGAAAATGCCACAAATGTCAAATTTATGCAAATAAGATGCAAGTTCCTCTAACATCCTAGTATGCTATGTCAACACCTTGGCATTTCTTTATGTAAGGAATGAATATGGTAGGGCCCATTACACCAAAAGTTTTTAATAGACATCGATTCATTTTGGTGGTAATAGACTACTTCACAAAGTGGGTAGAGGCAACTTCATATGCTAATGTGATAAGAACAATGGTCTACAAGTTCATTAAAAAAGAGATTATATATCGGTATAGACTTCAAAAAAGGATCATTTCAGATACTACCCTTAATTTGAATAATATAATGATAAATGAAGTCTATATTTAGTTTAAAATCAAATATTATAAATCGATGTCTTATCATTCGAAGATGAATAGGGCAATCAAGGTGACCAATAAAAATATAAAAAAATTATTGAAAAGATGATAGATGTATATAAAGATTGGCATGAAAGGCTACCATTTGCATTATATGCTTGTTGAACTTCGATTCATACATCCACAAGAGCTACACTATTTTCATTGGTTTATGGGATAGAGGTATTTTACCTATTAAGGTTAAAATTCCTTCCTTACGTGATCTCATAGAGTTAAGTTAGAAGAAGCCAAGTGGGTTCACGCTCAGTATGAATAATTGAATCTCATTGAAGAAAAGAGATTAGTTATACTTTCTCATGGTCAATTGTATTAAAGAAGAATGATGCAAGCTTATGACAAAAAAGTTCACCTTTGACAATTATGAAAAAGAGAATTAGTTTTAAAGAAAATTCTTCTCATCTAACAGGTGTAGATATCGAATTTTGTTCAAGACTATCGGATGAAATCCTATTTTAAAATTTTTTTTATTAATATTAAAATCAATAATTAAATTAAAAAAAGAGAGACAGTGGTGCCGTACACAGTACCACTAAACCTATACCCAAAGCCCTACACCTTGTGCCTGCCTTAACTACCTAACCCACTCTATTGGCACCCATACCCTGCCAAAACACTTGTTCCCCCTTTGAAGCTCTTAAAAACCTCGTACCTTTCTTTGAGCCAAATGACCCCAAGCATCGATCCCTCACACCCATAGCACATTGCATTTTCATACCTAGTGCGTAGGCCTTCATCCGTGTAAAACCAAACCCTTAGCACTTTGCACCTTTATACCCAGTGCCCAAACCTTCGCCCATGTGAGACTAGACCTCCATTCAACCCTCACCAGGCTCCAAGCATCCCACCAGACCATAGCTTTACACCTAGACGACCCAACACCCAACGTTATGCCTTACCACCTCTATCTTTGTTCCCATGCACCACCAGCCTTCACCCTAACTCAGGCACCAACCAAACAAAAAACCACTAGAAAACAAACCCCTAAAAAAATCAACCAAAAAAAATCAAAACAAAAAAATCACAGTCTCCACTATTGTGAGGAACCCAGCGCCGAGCTTCAAAACAAACAAAAAAAAGTCAATTTCATTTTTTTTTAAAAAAAAAGAAAGCTTGGAAACCACGAAGGAACGGTGGTGACTTTATTTGGATGATTGGTGATGGTGGAAAATGAGAGGAAGGTGAGGAAAACATTATAGTAAAAAATCAAAAAGATCTAAAGGTAAAGGAGAAAGTTTAGAAGGTTTAAAGTTTTTGGTTTTTGGGCTTAGATATGAGATTTTGAGGTTGTTTTGTGAGAAACAATGTTTGGATCTGTGAAATGGAGGTATAGGAGAATAATTGGTGAAATTTTGGTAGAGAAAGAGGTCTGTCAACGATGGCAGGGTAACAAAGCAAGGGCAACAACTACGGCTCTCCTACCGAAAATTAGGTGGTTGAGAGAGTTTTTTAGGAGAAGAAAAAAAGTATTTTTTAGGAAGGTTTTGAATTGAAATAAAAAAATTTGATATATATAATAAATATAAAAAAAATTCAAAACGATGTTGTTTCAAGCCAAAAGGATCCACACGTGGACTCGGATCCCACCCAAGGTTTGCACGTCCTTGACCTGTTCCCCTACTGATTGGTCCAATTGAACCAATTTTGGACCGTTGTTAAACCGCCTTCTATTGACAACCGTTGACTGGTGTTAACCATCGTTAATCGATATTAACTTGTCGTTGACAGATGAAAAAATGGGTAATTTTCTCATTTATTTATTTATTTATCCTTTTTTTATTATTATTATTTTTAGTGAGTTATTATTATTTTAATTTAGGACATGTAAAACAAATATAATAAACGATAAAAAATAAAATAAAATAATAGATATAAAATTTATAATAATGAATAAATAAAAAGAAATAATGAAAATTATGGTTAATATTCTTTATAATTATATTAAAATTTATGACCTTATAAAATAATGTGATACAAATAACTAAAGATAATTTTGATAACAATAAAAAATAAAAATAAGTTCAAACTTTTGAAATTTTTTTAAAAAATAAATAAATAAAAGAGAATAATAACAAAAAAATGCTAAAAAATCTAAAAAAAAAAATGATACTAAGAATAAAGTGATAAAAAAATTTTCCCCACTTAAAAGATGGAAGGAATGAAAATCATTTTTTAAAAATATAATTGTACCTAGATGTTAGAGAATTATTAAATAGTAATAATAATAAAATTAAAAGTTAATAAAAAACTAATAATAATAATAATAATAATAATAATAATGATAAAAATTTTAGAAAAAAAGATATATAAAAATTTTTTTATCAATTTTCGAAAATCATAAAAACTTAACTTGCTTTAAAAATCCATCTAGTTGTTAGAAAGTTTTAGAGATGTTCACATTTTCTTTAAAGCCTAAAATGGAAACTTTAAATCCTCCAAACCCTAAAACCCAAAACTCTAAAATCAAAACCCTAAACCTCTAAATCCTAAACCTCTAAATCCTAAAACCAAAACCTTAAAATCAAAACTTTAAACTTCCAAACCTTCAAATCCAAAACCTCCAAATCCTAAACCCCAAAAATAAAAAAATAAAAAAACCCTCCAAAACTCTAAAATTGAAACCCTAAAATCTCAAACCCCTACAAAACCTTAAACCCTTTTAACCCTAAAATCTAAACCCTAAATCCTTTAAATCCTAAAATCTATAGCTCTAAATTCTTCAAACCGTAAAACCTCAAAACATTAAAACTGTCAAAAACCTTAAAACTTAAAACTCTAATATCTAAAACTCAAAGCCAAAACCTTAAGTCAAAATTCATCAAAACCCTAAATTTAACCTAAACCCCAAATCAAAATTTAACCTAAATTTGAAATAATTTGTTCTCAAATGTCGTCTAGACGTTGAGGTATTTATAAAATTGTATTTCATTAAGTTTTTCGTGCGAGTCCTTAATTCGCTTTAACAATGGGATTAAAACTAATAAATAAATATGTATAAAATGGGATGTTAAATATAAATAGAAGTGCTTAAACTTTGCCTAGATGTTGGAGAGTTAAGGTAATCTTGTTATATTTAAGAATCCAATTTCAAATTTGCATTTCATCATCATACACAATACATATTAGCTTACATGCATTTATTTATTATTTTTTACACTCATTTAACATATTTGTGTCTTTAATTTTTGTTTGCTACTTGATAGTTCCATCATTTACTTTCTCACACAAAACATTAAAAAAATGTAATTTAAAAATGTGGAATAAAATAAAAATAACATCCCAAGGGGAATAATTCTTAGTACTCTACCTAGATGTTGGAGAGTTATCAACAATTATCTTTCGCAAAGAATGTTGTTGTCATTTTCAATGGATGTTGCGGTAAATATAAGTTAAAAGCGTTATCTTTAAAGTTCTACCTAGATGTTAAAGAATTTTAAGATAATTCTTTAATTTAAAGATTTCCTCGATACTCCTAAATAAAGAATTTTGATAAAATTAAAATTTTTTAAAATAATAAAAGAGAATTATTATTAAATTTCAAATTGAAACTATTTCGTTTAACATTAAAAATAACGCATGATTAATTGGTACCAATTTATGGATGCTATAGGGGTACTAATTTTTCCTCACATGTAACCGACTTTCAGACCTAACCTAGTTTTTATATATCAAAATTTATCTTTTTGATAAACATTAAACTCGCTTTTATAATTTTATTAAAAAAAATAAACTTTTAGGTGGCCAATCATACTCTAAAAAATACTGGTGGCAACTCTTCCCATTTTTCTAGATTTTAAAATTCTTTTCATTTAGCAATTTTAAAATCGTTACAACAACTTGACGACTCCACTGGGGATTTTGAGAATTAGGCTAAAAATTTTAATTATGTGCTATTAATAATTATTGGATTTAATTGGTTTTATTTGATATTAATTTAATTCTCTTTATTTTAATTTTTCAAAAAAAATATAGAAGTTAATAAATAAAATAAATTGCATGCTAGTTATTACTTTATTTTGATTTTGTGCTTATGATTTATTTATGTTATTTTGTTTAATACACCACTTTGCACATACTTTGCATATTCACTCATATGTATGAGCTTTAAACTCAGGCTCTGTCCTTTTTAGGAGAAAGTAAAGTAGCTACACTCTCGTAAGGTGATAACTTTCGTATTTGCTAGCAAATTACTTCCACTCAGGTCAAACCTTTTATATTAGTAGCGTCTAATGGGTGAGGATTTGAGAGCCTTACTAGTTTATAGCAGATGATGATGTGAGGAATAGTTTGAGAATCTTAGATAAATCCCAACCTAGCATATTTAGTGCCACAAGAAGCTTGCCTAAGGTAGAGCCTTATCGACCTTTTATAGAAATAACCCAAATATGTATTAAAATTTGAAAAAAAAAAAGAAATAGATAATAAAAAAAAAGCATTTTCTTAGAAAAAATAAAATTTTCTCTTAACATGTAGTCCATTCATTTTCTAGTTATCCAAAATTTACATTTTCAAAAAAATATTTTAAAATAAAATGAAGAAATTTTTAGCATTATCCAACAAAAAAACAAAATTTTCAAATTCCTAAATTCTTCATTTATTGGCCAAAATAAAAATTAATGAAAAAAGAAAAATCTTCAAATCCCAATTATTTTGTGATAAAAAAATGTGTTCTTCAATTTTTTTCCTAAAAAAAAAAAAAAAAAAAAAGAACTTTAAATTTATATGTTGTTTCATCTTTCACATTGTTATTTGGTCTTTTACATACATTTTTATCATGTTTTAAAAAAAATAGGGTAGTATGTACACCCTATCATATGCATCTTAATAGATACGACATGCATCACATTTCAAGCATAATAATAAAATGATACGTGCATTCCATGTACATTTTAATAGGTAGTGTGCACACTCCATTTCATTACATATTTTAAGGTAGTGTCAGTTTCATTCGGTCGACATAACACAAATATTGCATTCTATGTAAACATATTTCATGCGCTTGATAGGTTCATGCATTCCATACAAGTATGTTGCATTAGTCATAGGACTATATTCATCATAAATGTAAGTATGTTATTACATTTCATGCACAAAGATTTATGAAAGGTAGGGTTTACAGAACCTGCATTGCGTTTCATATCCTACCATCTCTGCAACATAATATTACATTCCTTGCACATAAATTTATGGATGAAATTTTTGTCTTTTGGAACCTATACATGTAAAAATCCATTTGCCTTAGGCATATTTGCATGAGATTTTTTTATATCCCCATCATATTCATGTATTCATAAACATGATTGTGTGTCATATAAGTTAAAAATTATTCTGTGACATTCATTTAATAAGGGTAATAATATAAAAGTTTTGGCCTAAGTCCCGGAATAAAATGTTTGTCTTCGTGAAAATTAGAATGGCGAAAATTTGGAGATCAATTGGAAGTAAAGACTAATGCATTGAAGTTAAATCAAGAGGAATTTTGGCTCGAGCTTTGGGAGATGAAACAACAGATTGCTTAATTGATAGAAATAGTTAAAGGTAGCGGTATGGCTAAGTTTGTTGCTCCTTAAGGATCATTATCCTTTCCAATTCCATCAAATCAAAATCAACTAGCTTCTATTGGTTCCAACACTTTTCTCAAGCATACTAAGGCATTGGATGATTCAAACAATGATCAAAGTTTGGGTGAGCTCAAAAGAGGAATGGATGAATTAGCCGCACAGATGATTGAAATCAAAAGTTTGATTTCCAAGATGGAGTCACCCGACTTCAAACAACTCTCACCAACTATTTTAAGTCCAAACCCGTACCTAAATTTTTCTCATGACTATTTTTTTATCTCTTTTCCAAGCACCTAGGATTAGGTCTTCAAATTTCATGCAACCTTTGAGAATTTCGCACTTGAATTCATTTTCACCACCTCACATTTCACAACCACTTATTCAACATGCTATCCCATCATCACCCTCTGAACCCAATTCTCGACCAAGAGTTTCCCAATTCACTTCAAAACCAACTATACCATCATTTTTTAAGCAAAACAAACCAACTATAGAACAAAAAACTCTCGTAACACTAAAAAAAAAAACCTTATCGATCCAATACCTATATCCTACACAGAGTTATACCACTCGCTCTTAGAAAACTACTTCATTGCCTCTATCTCTACTGAACCCCACAAACCACCCTTTCTTAAATGGTATGACCCTAATGCCCGATGTGAATACCATCTTGACATCATGGGCCATTCTCTAGAAGATTGCACGATTTTGAAACATAAAGTACAAAGATTGATGAAAGTCAGATATTTAGATTTTAACACCAAAATAAAGCCGATTATTTATAAGAATACTTCATCGATCTATATTGAGATAGCAAGTAATAATATAGGCATTAGTCAAACTAGCCAGATGATGAATAAAAAGAAAAAGCCTTAAAACAAAGGGTTATTCTTACTAGTAGTCATAGTCCATTTATTTTGGATTTCTTAAGCGAGGCAAAGGAGAATAAGAGATAGTCTAGCACTTTTTGGCCCTTATCCTGGGATTGTTCTTAATGTATAAATTTGAAACTTTTGGGAATGAAGGAAAACTTTTAAATTTTCTATGAATGGACATCTCTATTTACATTCTTTTTTTAAATAATGGTTTGCCTAAAAGAGTCTGTGAGAAAGAATGATGATTGCAAATACGTTTTCACCAAACTTGTAAAGTGGAAGAAATGTCTTTAAATAACCCGACTTGAATATATGAGAGAATTTAAGCTTATCCTTAATAATAATAAAATTTGACTTGCATATCGTGTATCATTTATTTGAATTCATTTTTTCATGCCAGCTACGGACAAGAAGTAGTGTTTGTGTATATGCTTTTATTAAACTTTCAAAGCACAAAAATATTTTTGAAACTTTTAATAATAGAATTCATATCATGTATTTTTGACTTTTGGTAATTAATCAAAAGGTTCAAGGATAGTGCGTCCTAGGAAATAAGATCAGTTAAATTTGCACACTTACAATACTAGAGCTTTACTAAAATCATGGAAAATAAAAATGCAAGTTGGATGGATAGAATGGAAAGGGCCCAAAGAGAAATCAGGGAAATAGTTATAGAAAAACAACTGAATATAGATAGTCAATTGGCAAAATTAAGGCAAATGTTAGCTGGTTAGACAAAAGGAAAAGGAATCGTTGAAACTCATAGGGCAAAGAAGGAAATAGTTGTCAAAGCACCATTGTGTCCACCTGTGTTCACACATCCATTGTTTAAGACTCTCATATGTCACAAGCACCTTCAGTAACTTATCAACCTTATATGGATACTTCTACCAAGTTGCTTCCAATTCAAATAAATGCTAACTCCAAGCCTATTCCTTATGACTCCATTGATATGCCTAATTTGAATGATCCAAAAGAATGGGAACAACTAAAAAAGGTGTTGAATCCATTAAGAGATATGGTGATGAAGAATAAATATGATCTATTAGAAAAAACATTGAAAGCAATTGAAGGCCATGATATATATATGAGTGTTGATGCTAACGAGCTTACTCTAGTGCATGATCTTACCATTCCGCCAAAGTTTAAAGTTCCCAATTTTGAGAAGTATGATGGAACGAAATGCCCTTTAACACATATCTGCATGTATTACCAAAAGATGATAGGCCACACTTATGATGATAAGTTATTGATCCATTACTTTCAACATAGTCTCATCGGGTCTGCAACAAGGTGGTATACCCAGTTAGACAAAGTAAGATTTACTCTTGGATTGATTTGGCTAAAGCCTTTCTAGCATAATACAAGTATGTTGAAAACATAACACTAGATAGGTTGTCCTTGTAGAATTGAAAAAAAAGACAATCAAAACTTTCAAGGAATATACACATAGATTGAGAGACATGGCAACCCAAGTACAACCACTTTTGTTAGAGAAAAAAATCCCTATTCTATTTGTCAATTCCATGAATACTCCCTATTAAGAAAGAATGATTGAGAATATCTTTAAAGACTTTGGTGACATGGTGATTACTGGGGAAATGATAGAAAATGTAGTAAAAAATGGCAAGATTAAGTTGAATAATGCAACTGATGTTGAAAAAGGAAATACTATAGAAAAAAATGAAGAGGAGGTGCAAGCAATCACACCTGAAGGGCATCTACCCAAGAACTTTATCCCATGTAGTTTTTATCCTTTTAATCAATCCCACATCCTGGTTATAAAAGTATCTCTCAAAACCTATATCTTTGCCAACCAAGCCAATATTTAAAGTTTTTGACATGTCCCCATCCCCAAATGACCATTCACAATCTTGTCCCTACATTTGAGCCTACTACCCAACCAATAAAAAATAATAAAAAAAAAGAAATAACTAAGAGAAACTTTCAATTCTCATTTCTCACCTTTTTCCTTTGTAATAAAAGCTTAATACCTCACTCCTGTGCCTCTAAAAATAACACCTAATCCATTGGCAAAGAGTTATGATCCTAATGGCAAGTGTGATTATCATATGGGGGCAATTGGCCATTCAACTAAAAAATATAGACAGCTAAAGGAAAAGGTTTAAGATCTTATCAAAAATAGTACTTTAACTCCAAAACTGATGGAACAATGAAAGTTGATTATATCCAATTGTAAAATGTGAAAGTTGAAAGTGAAAGAAGGTTCTGAGTGTTGAAAGATCAAGATAGGACAATTTTCTTTTGAACTTTTAACTTTTTGTGTATGATGTCCTTAGAAGTTATTTAAATTAATCTTGTTAAACTTTATTTTGGAAAGAATGAATGTTTTTTTTATTTTTTTATGAAATTTTATCTCTATACATTTGTTTGAATAATAGTCCTCCATAATTAATTTTTTTAAAATCACAAAATGAAAAGCATTTAGCCAAAAAAGAGAGAAAAGCAAAAAAAATGATTTACAATAAAATTCCATATAAGCGATATTCAAGATCTTCAATTTTTTTTTTTGGAAAAAAAATAAGCTTTTTCAAAAAGAAATATACGTTTTCTAAATGGTAAAAATCTGAAAATAATTAATGATTACTATTAAAAAATAAACTCATCCAATACCTTCACACTTTTTCTTAACCACTCCTACGTTTCAACCTTTGTGAATAATTTTACTCACCAGTCATAATCTTTTAAAAGGGCATGAATTTAAACATATGAACCTTGTTATCATTTGATATATTGACACCATAAGCTTTTCTTGGGCAATGAACAAAAAAGTCTAGTTTTGAAAATTTATTTTGAAAAGCAAGATATTCTCTTAAGTTTTTAATTGACAATTAAATGTGTGTCAAATTGTACCAATATGATTGAACCATCTAAATTCTTTTAATGACTATGACACCATAAATGCCAAAACCTTTTCTCAAGTAGCCCTTACTTCATGTCTTAAGGTACATTGACCTACAAAAAGAAAATTCTTTCTCACTTAAGACAATTTGTTTCATGTAATAATACATTTTCCCCTCATTTTACCAAAATGTCAAATAGTCTGGAACCAAAATGAGCCTTTTTATAAACTGTGTGATCAAATTGGGATATCTTATACAACTTGATTTTCACTATCATAAGAACCTTGAGTAGGAAAATAAGATGGAACATCAATCACACAAAAACGATTGATGGCAATACCATAAAAAATAAAGAAAAATAATAAAAAAGAAGCCTGTCATTTTCTTTTTCAAATTACTTACTCTTTTAAATAAGTAATCATATTTGAAATGATGAATGACTGTCTTTTTCTATCCTTTGCATATAGAAAAATTATCTGCTTGCTACCATTTGAGCCTATTAATTTTTTTTTCAAAAATGAAACCTAGCTAAGGATCGTTTTTTACACTAATGGGTAAAATAAAGATATCTTCAAGAGATCAACTTCAAGGAAAGTGTTTGATATTGAGAGCATCTAACATGCACTCAAAAATGAGAGCCTAGGGTAAAAAGTGAAAGAGGTTTCAATTAGAATCCTAAAAATTGAATAAAGAAGAATGCTAAAGTCGAAATCAGATGTTTCCACACAAAAAAATGATGAAAAGAAAAAAATAAAAAAAGAGCAAAGAAAAGAAAGATGTGTACTTCAGATATGAGAATTTGAAGCAAAAAAAAATGAATGAAGCTTCAGTTAGAATCCAAAAAATAGAGCAAAAAAAAGAAAGACGTGTTCCTCATATAAGAATTTTGGAGCAAAAAGTGAATAAAGTTTCAATCAGAACCCTAAGTAAAACTTAAAAAAAAAAAAGAATGATGAAGTTAAAGTTAGATGTTTCCAAAAAAAGAAAGGAGAAGCAAAGAAAGAAAAACATGTTCCTTAGAGATGAATGCTTAGGGCAAAAAGCTAATGAAGTAATAGTCAGAATCCCAAAGAAAAAAGGATAAATTTCAAAAAAGAAGAATGCTAAAGTTGAAATCAGATGTTCTAAGAAAAAAGAAAAAAAGTAAAGAAAGAAAGACACATAGGTTTTCATTCAAAGAATGCTCCGTAAGATCCTTTGCCTAATTACCCTGAATAATATATTTTTTAAGCCTATTTATCCATTCTTTCATAGCCCTAAACCTTTACTTGCATTACATATCTTGAAAATCCATTCTAATCAAATGTGGACACCTTAGTTGAAAAGCTATGTCCATGAAAATTTGTATATATCTATTATTTTGACAAGATTTTGCCAAAGTTCTTCGTTGTTAGAAAATATAGCTCTAAGGTGAAAACTTGAAAAGGGCAGTTTAAAGCTAGAGCCACTCTTAAGGGCCCAAAAAAATTATAGAGTTCCAACGTTTCATCCAAAATAAAAAATTTCTATGTAAAACCTTTTAAAGATTTTTCATTTCACCAAAAAGTGAAAACAAAAACTAGCCTTTTTCCTTCCTAGATCGTTTTCGAAAAATAATTGTTAGTTTTGACGCACATTGAAATATCATGTTTTTAATAAAAAAAAGTATTTTAAAAAAATTATCTCTTTTATGAGCCTAAGAGTAATCCTTGCAATTCACGTCAAGCCTTTCTTGAAATATGACTACAAGTGAAAAAAGTTGAATTATCAATCACCACATCCACAAGCATTCCAAATAGTAATCATCAATTTTTAAAAGATTCAAAAGTCCTAAATTTTAAATTTTTATGAAGATACTTTATATGGGGGCAATTTTGTAATTACTTTTGAAAACTTCATAAATTATTTGACCATTTTGTATAGAATATTGAAATCATTATGGTGAAGCATAAACATTAAAAATTTGAACAAAGATCTGTCAAAAAAGAAAAGAAATAAAAAGAGTATTTGCATTTGCATCACTTGCAAAAGACATTTGGCTTGCATACGCAATAAAAAAAATCACATTTACATTAATTACATATGCATCACTAGAAAGACATTTGACCTGCATGTTGCAAAAATAAAAAAAAAATCTTTGCATTTGCATCACTTGTGAAAAACATTTAATCTGCGTGCTACAAAAACAAAAAAGAAAGACATTTGCATTGGCATGACTCATATTTGTACTTGCACGTGCATCATGGAAAGACATTCACATTCGTATTGACATCATGAAAAGGACATTACCATTTGGATGTGCACATGGAAAAGACATTTGCATTTGCATCATAAGAAAGACATTTGCATTTGCATCGTGGCATCTGTATCCTAGAAAAAAAATATTTGTAAGGGCATTTACATGAAAAGAACATTGGTATTTGTATTATGAAAAAGTCATCTATATTTGCATCAAGCATTGACATTTTTACATTCACATTGACATTTGCATTCGTATCGACATTTGTATTCACATCATTTAATGGAAATAGACATTTGTGTCATGATTGTATTTGTCAACTTTGTAAATATTATAAAGAAAAAAAGCAAAAAAAAAGTAAAAAAAAGAAAAGGAAGTCTATCATGAAAAGATGAGAAAAAGAAAAATAGTTTGACAGGAGACCAAAATATAAAAAAAGGTTTAAAAAATTAAAAAAATTATATGCTAAAAGCGAAAGGATTGTTGAAAAATGAGAAAAAGATATATAACATAAGATAAGAATTAAATCCAGTTAAGCTGGCACCTAAACATATTTCTAAAACCTTCAGGCACAATCTTTAAAACCTCCAGGCAAAACATTTTAAATTTTCAAAAGTTTCAACACCTCTAAAGTATGAGGAGCATTCAAAAATTTTTATATCTCTAAGACCTCCAGGTATAGTCCTTAAAACCTTCGGGCACAATCTTTAAGTCCTCTAAGCAAAACATTTTAAATTTTCAAAAGTTTCAACTCCTCTATTATATGATGAGCATTCAAAGATTTTGAAATTTATAAGACTTTCGGGTATAATTTTTAAAACATCTGGGCAAAGCATTTTAAAATTTTGAAGGTTTAATGCCACTAATGTAAGAGGAGCATTCAAAGATTTTGAGATTTATAAGACCTCTGGGCATGATCTCTTGTTTATTTTCGAAAGTTATTGAGTTTTTGTTTAAAAGAGTCTTTAAAATTATTTTCAAATTGTCAAGTTTATTAGTTAAAAAGAAAACAACAAACAACCAAAAAAATTTGAAAAATCCTCGATTTGCTTTCGAACAAAATTGTTATCTTTGTCTTTGACCTATTTTTTATTTTCAGCAATACGCAAAGAGGGATAGCTGGAGATATCGAATTTTGTTCAAGACTACCGGATGAAATCTTGTTTTTAAATTTTATTTATTAATATTAAAATTAATAATTAAATTAAAAAAAGAGGAGACAGTGGTGCCATGTAACCTATACCCAAAGCCCCACACCTTGTGCCTACCTCAACTACCCAACCTATTCCATTGGCACCAATACCCTACACTGCCAGCACCAATACCCTGCCGAACCATTTGCTCCCACTATTTGAAGCTCGTAAAAATCTTGTACCTTTCTCTGAGCCAAAAGACCCTCAAGTACTGATCCTTCTCACCCCCAGCACCCTTCACCTCTATACGTAGTGCCCAAGCCTTCGTCTGTGCTAAACCAGACCTCTATTCAACCTTCACCAAGCTCCAAGCATCCCACCAGACCACAATTCACCCCTAGACAGACCCAACACCCAACCTTGCTCCTCACCACCCCTATTCCCCGTTCCCATGCACCATCAGCCTTCATCTTAATCCAAGCACCAGCCAAACAAAAAACCACTAGAAAACAAACCCCAAATAAAATCAAAACAAAAAAATCATAGTTCTCATTATTGTAAGGAACCCAGTGCCAAGCAAACCCTACAAAATAAACAAAAAAATCAATTTTTTTTTAAAAGCTCAGAAACCATAAAAGAACAACGGTAGCTTCATTTAAGTGATCAATGATGGTGGAAAGGGAGAGGCAAGTTAGGAGAACATCATACTAAATAATCAAAATGATCCAATGGTGGAGGAAAAAGTTTAGGGGGTTTGAAACTTTTGGCTTTTGGGCTTAAATATGAGATTTTGAGATTATTTTGTGAGAAACAAGGCCTGGATCCATGAAAAGGAGGTGGATGAAAACAATTGGTGAAATTTTGGCAGAGAAAAAAGGTCAGCTAATAGCAACAATGGCAATGGTGTGGTAACGGCAATTCTCATGCCAGAAATTGGGTGGTTGAGAAAGTTTTTTGGGAGAAAAAGAAAATTTTTTTAAGAAGGTTTTGAAATGAAATAAAAAAAAATCAAAATGATGTTGTTTCAAGCCAAGAGGATTTACGTGTGGACCCGAATCTGACTCGAGGTCTATGCATCCGACCCATTGACCCATTCTCTTATTGATTAGTCCAACTGAACTAGTTTTGGATCATTGCTGAACTGTCTTTTATTGACTATCGTTGACCGACATTGACCATTGTAGATTGATGTTGACTCGTCATTGACCGATGAAAAAATTAATAATTTTTTCATTTATTTATTTATTTTTCCCTTATTTTTATCATTGTTATTATTTTTAGTGAGTTATTATTATTATTATTATTTTAATTTAGGACATGTAAAACAAATATAATAAATGGTAAAAAATAAAATAAAATAATAGATATAAAATTTACAATAACGAATAAATAAAAATAAACAATGAAAATTATGGTTAATAGTTTTGATAATTTTATTAAAATTTATGATAAACCTTATAAGATAATGTGATACAAATAACTAAAGATAATTTTGATAACAATAAAAAATAAAAAAGAGTTCAAACTTTTGAAATTTTTTTAAAAAATAAATAAATAAATAAAATAAAATAATAACAAAAAAAAGCTAAAAAAAATCTTAAAAAATGATAATAAGAAAAAATGATAAAAGATTTTTCTCTACCTAGATGATGGAGGGAATAAAAATCGTCTTTTAAAAAATAATTCTTCATAAACGTTGGAGAATTATTAAATAGTACTAATAATAAAATTAAATGTTAATAAAAAACTAATAAATAATAATTATAATAATAATAACTTTTCATAAAAAAATTATATGAAAAAAATTTTATCAATTTTTGAAAATTATAAAAATCAAACTTGCTTCGAAAATTCGCCTAGATGTTAGAGATTTTTTAAAGATGCTCGTGTTTTCTTTAAAGCATAAAATCGGCACTCTAAATCCTTCCAACTTTAAAAGTTGAAAATCTAAAATCAAAACCCTAAATCTCTAAACCCTAAAACCAAAACGCTAAAATCAAAACTCTAAACGTTCAAACCCTCAAATCCAAGACTTTCAAATCTAAACCCTAAACATAAAAGGGAAAACCCTCCAAAACCCTAAAATTGAAACCATAAAATCTCAAACCCCTAAAAAACCTTAAACCATTTAAACCTTAAAATCTAAATCTTAAATCCTTTAAATCTTAAAATCCATAACCCTAAATTCTTCAAACCATAAAACCTCCAAACCTTAAAACCATTAAAAACCTTAAAACCTTAAAACTCAAAACTCTAAAATCTAAAATTCAAAGCCAAAACCCTAAATCAAAATTTATCAAAACCCTAAATTTAACCTAAACCCAAAATTTGGCACACAAACCTAAATCATCACACAAAAATCATTCAAACTTTAAAACCTCAACCTAAGCTTTACCCAAAACCATTCCAAAATCCTAAAGATACATGTGAAAATCTCACTTGAAATAATTTGTTCTTGAATGTCACCTAGATAATGGGGTATTTAAGAAACTTTTATTTCATTAAGTTTTTCATGCGAGTCCATGTTTTTCTTTAACAATGGGATTAAAACTAATAAATAAAAATATACAAAATGGGATGTTAAATATAAATAGATGCGCCTAAACTCTGCCTAGATATTAGAGAGTTAAGGTGGTCTTATTATACTTAAGAATCCAATTTCAATTTTGCATTTCATCATCATACACAGTACTTATTGGCTTACATACGTTTATTTGTTGTTGTTTGCACTCATTTCGCATAATGGTGCCTTTAATTTTTGTTTGCTACTTGATAGTTCCATCATTTACTTTTTTACATAAAACATTAAAAAAATGCAATCTAAAAATATGAAATAAAACAAAAATAGCATCCCAAGGGGAATAATTCTTGGTACTTTACTTAGATGTTGGAGAGTTATTAACAATTATCTTTCCCAAAGAATGTTTTTTTCATTTTTAAGGGATGTTGTGATAAATATCAGTTAAAAGCATTATCTTTAAAGTTCTGCATAAATGTTGAAGAATTTTAAGATAATTCTTTAACTTAAAGATTTTCTCGATACTCCTAAATAAAGAATTTTGATAAAATTAATTTTTTATTAAAATAATAAAAGGGAATTGTTATTAAATTTCAAATCGAAACTATTTCATCCAGTACTAAAAATAACGCATGATTAATTGGTACCAATTTATGGATGCTATGGGGGTATTCATCCTTACACACACATAACCAACTTTTCGACCCAACTTGGTTTTCGTAAATCGAAAAAATATCTTTTCAATAAATTTTAAACCTGCTTTTATAGTTTTATTAAAAAGATCAACTTTTTGGTGGTCAATCACATCATAAAAAAGATTAATGATGACTCTTTTCATTTGTCTTGATTTTAAATTTTTTTTTCATTTAGTGGTCCCAAAACTATTACAACAACAAAATCCTCATAAAAATAGACTCCTAATTAGGAAGACCTATATGTGGTGAAGAAAGCCTTCTTTAGTGGGACATTGATCTTGGCAAAAAAAGATAGGGATGATTGATCAAATCAAGTCAATACTGATGCAATAAAGAAGTATTACGCTTAAAAAATGAAAAAAGGTAAAAAGGCAACACGAACCAAAGAGGTATTTGAGTTGTAAACCTAAAAAGGGTTACTTAGATAAATAAGCATAGAATGGAGTGGGGCAATTCTCAATATTTATCGAAAGATCTCATTAGTTTTAGAAAAACTTGACTTGTCACATTTTCAAAAAGTCAAGGGCACGAATCAAGGGTTTTCAGAAAAAAAATCCCTAATGAATTGGTTCATGATGGTCTAAATATTCATTATGTGATTACTTGTTTTTCCTTGTTATAACCCATTGGATAATGCATGAAACATTTCCCCTTTTATTAAAATAAAATACATCTTTGTGCATCCTTTCTTTTTGTCCTTCTCATTGAAAAAGAAATGTGTGATTATTGTAATTCTCATGAAATTCAAAAGATAATGAGTGAGTGACAACGACCATGAAAGACACATTGTTTTGGAGGAAATTCAAAATGATGAAAAAAAATTAAAGGGCAAAGGTTGATGAAAAAAGGGGATTATAAGGCTAGGAAAACTAATAAACATCGAATGTAAAAATTATGGTCACCGATTAAAAAGTACCTTACCAGCTGTTGGAAGGCATAAGATAAAAAAAATGGAAACAAACATTAAGAAATTTTATGGATTAAAGGGAAATTACATAAAATGGAAAAGAAAAAAGATGGTCTCTTCATTTGCATCATAATTACATTTGCATCATGATCATCATTCATTATATGACGTTGCAAGAGTAGGAAAATGTTATTCATGCACACATGTGGCATAACAAATACATGAGTCTAGGACAATCCAAGATCAACACAAGGAAAAAATCAAGATCAAGAATGATGTAAGTTTTCTAGTTAGAGGAATCTTCCAAGTCTTACTACCTCTAGTTAGAGGAACATTTCAAATCTCACTACCAATGGTTAGAAGAATCTTTCAAGTTTGATAGCGTCTGGTTAAAAGAGTTTTTTTAGTTTCATAGCTTCTGGTTATATGAGATTTTAAAATTTCATTGCCTATGGTTAGAGGAGTTTTTTAAAAAAAGTTTCATAGCATTTGGTTAGAGGAATTTTTAAAAGTGTCATTGCCTCTAGTTAAAGGAGTTTTTTTAAAGTCTCATTGCATCTAGTTATAGGAGTTTTTTAAGTTTTGTAGCCTCTTGTTAGATAAGTTTTGTAATTTTAAGAGCATTTAGATAAAGGATTCTTTCAAAATTAGGCATGATTTGTAAGACCAAAAGGCATAATCTATAAGACCTCTTAGATTTTTAATTTCAAGTATCATTACCTATAGTTAAAAGAGTTATTTCAAGTTTCATAACCTCGATTAGAAGAGTTTTTCAAGTATCATTGCCTCTGGTTAAAGGAATTATTTCAAATCTCATAGCTTCTAGTTATAGGAGTTTTTTTAAAGTTTCATTATCTCTGGTTAGAGAAGTTCTTAAATTTTAAGAGCCTTTGGATAGAGGACTCTTTTGAAATTATGCATGATTTATAAAACCAATGGTCATAATCTATAAGACCATTCATAATTTCTTTTTTAAAGTGCCATAGCATTTGGTTATAAAAGTTTTTCAAGTGTCATAGCCTTTGGTTAAAGGAGTTTTTTTTTTTTTTAAAGTCTCATTGCTTCTGGTTAGAGGAGCTTTTCAAAATCAGACTTGATTTATAAAATCTTTGGGGTATAATTTGTAAAACCTATAAAATTTTAAATTCAAAGTGGTAAAGCCTTTTGTTAGAGGAGTTTTTTCAAATTTTAAAGTTATAAAGCCTCTAGTTAGAGGAATTTTTTTAAAAAAAAATCAAATTACTTTTAGTCAATGATGAAAAAAAATGTGTGATGTGTTTTTGTGCTTTCTTTCTTTCTTTAAAAAAAACAAAAACAAAAAAAAAAAAGAGAAAATAGTGTTCATGTTTGTAACATCATATTCATCTAGACAAAATTATTGTTTTTTCGTCTTTACCCTATTTCTAATTCTCAACAATATACAAAAAATGGCAGTTAAATACACATATTTTGTCCAAAAAAACTAAATATTGTATCTAAATAAACTTGAACCGATTTTTTTATTTAGTTCAAGTCTTATCAAATACCTTAATCGAATGTACCAGATTAATTTTGTATTGGATTATTTTAAATTTTATTAAAACTTTAAGTTATTATTATTATTATTATTATTATTATTATTATTATTGTTATTATTATTATTGTTATTATTATTTTCCTTCCAAACATCTTCATGTTTTTCTTCCCTTTTTCCTCGATTTTTCTTCCTCCTTTTACCAAATCCTAATGCATTTAATGTACCAAAAATCTACACTTAAATTTCTAGCCTCTTTGCCAACCTTCATGCTTGACTTTAAAGATGAGATTTTGACAACAAAAGTCATCGATGAATCCAAAAAAAAAAAATCAACAACAATCCTAGAAAATTTAGGATTTGATTTGCAAATTGGCTCTATAAATAGAGCCAATAGACGGAGAAAAAGCCAAAAGAAGACAACCATGCTAAAAGAATTTGAAAAAAAAGCTCCGACAGATCAAAACCAAACAAAAAAAACCTTTCTACCAAAACCAAAAATATACCAAACCAAACAAAAAAAATTTATTTTTGGCTTACTGAAAACAAAAACCCAATCACATAAACACACAAAAAAACATAACCCTTAGAACAAGGACCCAATGCTAAGAACAAGCCTCAACCAAAAAAAATAAAAAAATATTTTGGTCAAAACTTTAAGGGCTGATCTAGTAATTTTGGGATAGTTTTACCGAAAAAAAGGTTGAAAGAAGGAAAATGAGGCAAATAGGAATTTTTGGGGATTTTTTGAGAATTTTTCAACAATCGACGACATTGACCAATGATGGAACCTGTAGTGGCGATGGCCGATGATCACTGAAAACTAGGTTTTAGTGAGAGAGAGAGAGAGATCGACTAGGAGATAAAGAGATAAAGGTAGAGAGAGAGGGAAGGAGAATAAATGAAATAATTTTTTCTTTTTGCTTTTATAGTTGAAAAGAAAAGAAAAACATCATTTTAGGGGAAGGATCCACACGCTGACCTATGACCTATTTCGAGCTTTGTGCATCCAACTTAAAAACCGGCTTCCCTTTGAGTTGAACCTAGTAAACCAACTTAAACTGGGTTGAACTACCCTAAATTGCACTGAACCACCCTAAATCGATTGAACCACTCCAAACTAGCTGAAACACGATGAACCGACCAGACTACCTTTAGACTATTGATCATGTTGACCAGAAGCATTTTTTGTATTTTTTATATTTTCATTCAATTTTTTTATATATTTTTATTGTTTTTATTTCTTTGTTATTTTTTTATTTTATTTTTGTGTGAACTTTGTTTGTAAAAATAAAATAAATTTAGAAAAATGCTAAGAAAAAAGTTAAAATATCAATTTTGTGAAAAAAAAAAGGAAAAATAACAATTTTGTTTTATGCAAAGTACAAAGGAAAAAGTTGAAATATCAATTTTTCATAATTTTTTAAGAATAAAAATAAAATAAGATAAATATAAACAAAATTAAAAAATGCTAGGAAAAAAGTTAAAATATCAATTTTCCTTAAAATAAAAAATTTAAAATATTTAGAAAAAAGTTGCAATATCAATTTTTTCTTGGAATAAATTTTTAAAATATTTAGAAAAAAATTGAAATATCAATTTTTCCTTAGAATAAATTTTTAAAATATATAGAAAAAAGTTGAAATATCAAATTTTCCTAAAATTCTTTAAGAATAAAAATAAAAATAAAAATAAAACAAACAAAATTAATTAAAGAAAAGATTAATATAAAATTTTCCTTATAATAAATTAAAAAACAATGTTATAAAAAATAAAATATCATTTCTTGACCTTTCAATGATGAAATTATTAAAAAAATTGCGATAGCAATTTTTGCACAATTTCCTAGGTGAAGTATTATTTTTTAAATATTGTTAAAATATTAGAGTATTTAGAAAATTATCTAATAAAAAAGAATCTAAAAAAAAACTAATAAAAAAATATTTTTTTAAATCTAACAATAGAATCTCTTCAAGAATGTCAGTAGATATCTTAAATACTTTTGAGGTAATGAAATAATTTTAAATTTTTGTTAAAATGTTAAAGTAATTTAAGATTAATTTTCAATATTAAATTTTTTTTAATTTAAAAAAAAATTTATTAGACTTAATGAATAACACAAAATCAATTGATATTATCTTTAGATGAAAGTTATGGTGGTGCTATAACATTCTTTATACGTAATCGTACTCACAAACATAATTTTGATTCGTAAATAAAAAATTTTTCTTAAATAAATCTTAATTAATTTATAAATTTATTTAAAAATGAAATCAATAATCAATTACATCTAAAAAAATTGATGATAACTTTTTGATTATTACGTTTAGCTATTGAGTCTCGAACCGATACACTAATTCGTTGAAAAGCTATTCACTTTATAATATTATCCAATGCTAAAAATTATAAATCAAATTTTAAAAAATTGAGAAAAATAAAATAAAGTAGATTTTGTCTGAATACAACATTCCTTATTTTTAATAAAAAAAAAAGGACTACTTTGTTTATCGTTCAAACAAAGAAAACAGCAAACTGGCAAAGTGAACTTTTCGTAACCCAAAAAAAAGGCGAAAAAACAAATAAAGAAAACTAAGTAAAGAGTTTTCTTCGAAATCAGTTTGATTGATTTATATAATAATTTTAAAAAATAATTTTAAATAAATGTAAAAATAAAACTTTTAACTTTTAACTTATAATTACTTTTTTTATTTTTATATCTAATTTTTTATTTTTTATGTATTAGAATATATATATATATATATATTATAAGCAACGTCTCCGTACTAATTCCTTAATATTCTCATTAAACAAGTACAAAGTCCTAATAAGTTAATTAATTTACATAAAGACAAAAATATTTAAAAGAAAAAGAGCAAGAACAGACAAAAGGAGTAAAGCAATTTGTACATCAACGGAAAGCAAACAACTAGTGCTTGGAGGTGGGGCACAAGTCATTATCAAACCTTGGTTTATTTTCAAGCCTAAAGCTATTTCTCTAGAAGGTTTTGTTTGTTTAATTAAGTCATTTTCAACCTTTGTCAAGCTTTCATTGTCTCTTCCAGTCTCTGATGGAAGGGCTTGTTTGTTAAAGAAACACTGATAAAAGAAAAATATATGTGGAAAAAATTATAGGAGGTTTGAAAATACTGTGTGCTGAATAAACATGTTAATGAATGTGGGACACAAAACTCAAAAGCGCAGCAGCCTATGGCAGTCCCACAAACCGCCCCAGCAATGCCCACTTACTTGGTTTACACTTTCTTGTTTGCTAAAGCAAACCCCGCCCTTTCTTCTGTTAAAATATGTTGAGCCTCTCTCTTGTCCGTGCTTTTCGAGTGATAGAGTTCTAATAATATTATTTGATGTTATGACAATAACGTATAGATCGATTAATTTAATAAGATAATATCAATCATAAATATTTCATAAATCAAACATATAATCAAAATATTCTAATTGATGTTCAAAATTTTGACACCTTCTTAACTTAACATCAAATTGAAGACCTGATTTTTATTTACGGAGATATGTCTAGATTTTTTTACATTTAAGCATGATGGTCCAATCAAGTGGTGATTGAAAATGCTCCAATGTACTTGGACAAAACAATGAAAATCACCAGTGTTCACATCTTTGACGTTTATTCATGGTAGTGTTTACACTACTCTAATTTGGAAAAAAATGTTTTGTTGTAATTGTCCAAAACAAATGGACTTTTTTCTGCAAGAAATTCCAATTTCCCATAAAGAAAAGAAACAAAAAGATAAATAATTTAGAATAAAAAAAGAAAATGATTTATCTTAAGAATTAGGAAATAGAGCATCATTGTTTAATGTGGTCGGATTAACGAAGCCCTGTAGAGGGCACTCTTTTAGACTTAATGGTACAGTCTGGCCATGATGAAAGCAACCCCCATAACCGGCCAGGCGGCCATGAAAAGGACATATTGACTTGCTTCGTGAGGTTTATCTAGCTTGAAGCTATATATGTAATTTAATTAACTTGACAAGTGAACGGAGCCAGCCGTGGTTCAATCAAACACCCTTTCCTTCTGTATTAATCACCATACGGCCCATTTCACGTTTTGAGAATAGGATTATACCCGTCGATTCAGAATAATACATGATATTTATATATGCATGTATGCGCATATATATAAACAATTTCAAAAAATGTCTTAATTAATGATAATCAAACGAATTTGAAGTGCTTGGATTAATTAACCAAGTTGCAGTAATGTGTGAACAGTGCAAACGAGTTGAAGAGGTAGCCAGCCAACAATTAATGATCGATAACAAGAATTGATCAACGATTCATTATGTCTCTCAGAAAGATCATATTTTTTTACTAGTATACTTTTTGTAGCTAGGTATTATATATATATATATATATATATATATATATGAGGCAATTATATCAGCTGAAATTAGGGTGTAGGGTCACCATGATTTCAATTATTCTCTTGTGATCTTGAAGAGAACATTGAGCCGTTCTGCTTTCATCTCAAAGGGTTTTCTCATGTAGCTTGTTCGCACTATAAGATCGTCACTCATGCATGAAGCAAAAATGCACATTAAACATCGCTCGGAAAAATAGAATTAGGTTCAGGTTTTGCCTAAAGATATTTTTGGTAGCAAATATATTATTGTCGTAACAGTTTTGAAATTGTCAGACGTAAATATATTTTAAAATCAAGAAAAATAAGAAGAAATCGTTACTAATCTTTGTTAGAGTGTGATTAGTCACCCAAAAGTTTATCCTTTTAATAAAATTATAAAAACGGATTTAAAGTTTATCAAAAAGATAAATTTTGATCTATGAAAAATCAGGTTGGGTCCGAGAGTCGGTTACGTGTAGAAAACAATTAACACCTCCGCAATGCCCATAAATTGGTACCATTTAATTACGCACTATTTTCGGTGTTAGATAAAAATAGTTTTAATTTGAAATTTAACACTAATTCTCTTCATTTGGAAAAATAAAATTTTGCTAAAATTTTTATTTAGAAATATTGAGAAAATTGTTAAGTTAAAGAATTATTTTAAAATTCTTCAACATCTAGACAGAATTTAAAATAACTATTTTCACTTAAGATTTAACACAACAATCCTTAAAATGAAATAACACTCTTTATAGAAAATTGTTGATGACTCTCCAATATCTAGACAGAGTACCAAAAATTATTTCTTTCGGAATGTTATTTTTATTTTATTTTGTAATATCACAATTTTTTTAAAAAGTATTATTTTTTTTATTATAAAATATTTTATCACCAAGTAGTAAATAAAAATTAAAGACAGAATAGTGCAAATAATTACTGATACTAACATGCTAACGTATGTATGCTAATGAATATTATGTAGATGAGATGCAATTTAAAAGTTGGATTCTTAAATATAATGAGACCACCCTGACTCTCCAACATCTAGGCAGACCTTAGGTGCGACAGTTTATATTTAATATCCCAATTTCCTGTTATACTTTTTATTTATTAATTTTATTATTAATGCGAATTAAGAAATCGTGTGAAAAGATTTAACGAAGTAAAATTTCCTAAATACCCCATCATCTAGGCAGCATTCGGGAACAAATTGCTTCAAATGAAATTTTCACACGTGTCCTTTGGATTTTTAGGAGGTTTTGAGTAAGGACTTGAGTAGAGGTTTTGAAGGTTTAGTTTTAAGGTTTAGAGGGTTTTAAGGCTTGAATTTTAGGATATAGAAGGTTTAAGGTTTTGATTTTAGAGTTTGGAGATTTTAGGGTATGAATTTTAGGGGTTTCGAATTTTTTGGGTTTGGATTTAAGGGATTTTAGATTTTTAGGGGTTTCGGATTTTAGGATTTTGGATTTTGGGGGGTTTTGGATTTTAGAGGTTTTAGAAACCTAAGATTTTGAAAATTAAAAATTAGTGTTTAAGGTTTCGTTTTTAAGAAAATACGAACATCTTAAAAATCTCCCACATCTAGGCGGATTTTTGAAGCAAGTTCGATTTTAATGATTTTTTAAAATTAATTAAAATTTTCTTATATTTCTTTTTATGAAAATTTATTAATAATAATTTTCCAACATCTAGGCGAAATTATTTCTTTAGAAAAATATTTTTTATTCCCTCCAACATCTGGGTAGGGAAAATAATAATAATAATAATTTTTTTTTAGCATTTTTAATATATATTTTTAATTATTACTTGTTTTCAATTTTATTATTATTAAAATAATTAAAAATTTATCCTAACAAATTTAAGAACTTATCATGCATAAATAAAAAAAATACTCAAATAACAAAAATAATAATATATAAAAAAATTTTAAAAATTCAAAAAAAATTCTTTTTTACTTGAACCGGATCGATCAACGATCCAGTCAACGCTAGTCTGGACCGGTCTGACTAGTTCTATGGTTCAGTCAATAGTTCGGGCTAGCGGTCTACAGTTCGGTCTACGGTTCGGTTCGGTTCGGTTCAAACCGGTTCAATTGGACCGGTCAACAGCTGTTGGAAGAACAGGTTCATAGGTCGGGTTACGCGGATCCCAAGTCGGATCAAGTCAATGCACAGATCATCCTTGGCCTAAAATGACGTCGTTTTGCTCTTTAGTCTTTTATATATAACTAAAAAAAAATTTTTTGTTCATTCTTTATCCGTTTCAAAAAAAAAAAAGGGAGAGCTCTAGAGCTCTCTCGTAGTCCGGTCACCGGATCGTCGCGTTGGTCGCCATCTGGGTCACAGTTGACAGTCACTGCCGGTGGTCGTCGGTGATCGAAAAATACCAAAATACTCTCAGAAGCGCTCTTCAATGCGCTCTTCCTAGATCTGACCTTTTTTTTGTCGAAAACAGCCCCGATCAGCGTAGATCGAGGCTCAAAGTTTCTGTTTCCTCTTTTTTTTTCTTTTTTTTTGTTTTGTTGAAACAAGACTGACGTGATTTTTTGCTTTTGCAAGTAGTTTTGGATCTGGGTTCCTCCCTACGGGGAGGATTATGTTTGTCCTTTTTTTTGTTTTTGTTTTTTTGTTTATTTTTTTTTTTGTGGTTGGTGTGGGTTCTGTTTGGGGTTGTTGAAGGAAGAGGTTTGGCGTGATGTAGTTCATTTGAGCTTGGTGATTTTTGGTAGAGGTGAAAAAAATGGGCTCCTTGGCGTCTGAGAGAACTTTCGGAAAGGAGGGGTCCGAGAGAGCCAAGGAAAAGGAGTTAAGGATTTTTAAGGAGTTCAAAAGGAGAACAGGTAGTGGCTGTAAGGTGGCTGTAGGCTGGTGAGCGTGGGCAGCTAGTGGTGGCTGCAGGGTGGCTGGTGCCAGGCATCAACCGCCCTGCTTTTCTGCTGTTTTTTGTTTTTCTTTTTTTTTTTTTTTATAAAATTAATAATTATTTTTTTAAAATATATATTTATTATTATTATTATTAATAATAATAATTTTAATAGTAGATCCAAACAAAATCAATGTCTACAACTATCAAATTTTGCCTAAACATTATTCGAAAAAAAATAGGCTCAGGTTTTTGTAAAGATAGGCGGATTCAAATGGGATAGTAATGTATTCATGGAAACCTCCAAAAATTGAAACACAATAAAATTTGAAGAATTTATTTTTTACATTTCAAAATTTTTCACTGGATATCATGTTCATTCATAAAATTAATAAATCTATCCATGATTTTTTGTGTATATTATAGCTAAACATAAAAAAATTAAAAAAAATCCTGGAGCCGCTCACTATTCCTCTATATATATTATATATATATATATATATATATATAAACATTTCTGTTTTTCATATGATTTGAAAGATTATTTATTTTCTTCATACTCTCAAGTTTTTGCTTCATAAATGAATGATGCATACTGACATTTGGCTGCTTCAAATATACGACTCACTCACTGCCTTATTCCTTTTACCAGCCCTTATCACTGGGTTCAATTAATATAACCTGCATTTTTTTATTTTTTTTTTTTGAGATTGCTTCACTATAGATTGGCAATGATGTTCAAGTAACCAAAAAAAAATTGTTTTTTTTTTTTTTCAAAAGAGCATAAGGATATGTGTAGTTTTAACAAGCCCCAAGCCCCAGGCGGCGCACTAGTAAAATCTAATTAAATTTCCTTTTATTCACTCCTTGTCTTTGCTAATTCAATAGTAAGGAAAGGTTCCTTTTGTAATTATATAATAAATAAATATAATAATAATCTGCAACTAATAGTATCGTAATTGTTGTTATATTAATTTAAAATTTTTAATTTCAATTATCCAAATTATAATAACTGATCATTTTTCACAGCAATTTTACTCTGTTCGGAGACAATTGCTTAAAGTAGATCAATGTCATCTATAATTTTGAAGGCTGAAGGATGATAAATTAAAACTTTGATATTGCATGGGAATTCATGAACTCGCAAATATGATGATGATGGATGCTTCATCTAATTATTCCTTTTCCATTCATTTTTTGTTTTTTTTACAAATAAAAGGACTATAGGTAGCACGTCCAAGTCAGAGAAAGAGGCTTAGAAGCTTCATCAGGTTGTATTAGTAAGAGAATCTACTACAAGATCCTTTGCTAACTCTTTCACCACCCTACCAATAATCACTTGCTTTTATTTGCCTGCCTAAGCAGTTCTACTACTATAACTATCCATTCCCAAAATCCAAATCAAAAGTGGGGCTGCTGGTTTTTCTTCAATTAAGATTTTGTTTTCTTTTTACGAACTTATAATTTTAAATAAAATATAGCCATATAATATAAAATTAATACAAAAAATATTAAAGTGAAACAATTTAAAATTTTAGCTCAGTAAAAATAAAAAATATGTTAAATTAATTGTATTAAAACAAATTTAACAAATAATTTTTATATTTTATATATTTAATATGATATGAATCCGATATAAATATACGAATTATCATATTTATTCTTAAGTTTTATTCTTTGTTTTTGTTTCCATATAATTAATTTGATCGACAACTTTTTCCAATTGAAATGATGAGTAAAGCCAAAATTAATTAAATGCTAATCAACATTGAAAGAGAAATCTAACCTATGAGAAGGGGTCATAATATAGTACCATGTGTATTAGAAGTTTGATGAGTGGTCCATCAAACAATTCTTTAAAAACATTAAAAGGGCAAGTCGGTAGATCGCATCAGATTGTGATGATTTTATCAGATTAGGATCATGATTCCAGTGGTTGATGATTCCAGTGGTTGATGAGATGGGCCCCATCTTATAGAATTGTTGCTTAGCAAATAAAATTTTTACTTTTATAAAAACAAACCCATGGAAAGGCTATTCTTTTTTTACTTTTAAGATTTGATGAAATTCGGATAATATCACATCTATCCGTCTAACACATAAAGTAATCAAATTATGTGATCTATAAGTAATGTATTAAATTTTTTAATTTCAGTAATCAAATATCAATTACTGTCAATCTAAAGTACAAAAAACCTTATATAAAGTAACATATTTGCTTAGTATCTTGAAATCCATCACATTGATAATTACTGTATTCATTAATCTAATTATAAAATTTAAAACTTTCCTCACCACGTTTTGTTATAACACACAAAGTAAGGATCAAAATGAGATGGGAAAGTAATTATATGTATTCATGGAATCTAATTATAAGATTTTTAAGAGTTTTTTAAGGACGTTTTGTTATAATATTTAAAGTGAGGATCGATCGAAATGAGATGAGAAAGGGGGATCGACCACGGTAAAAGTCAACATATAGAGCCATAGATGGATCCATGAATATATAAGAGTAATGTATGTGTTGTCAAATGCTTGAGGTGAACTTTTTGGAGCATTGCATTATGCACCGGCCATCCAAGGAGGTTTGAATAAGTTCAGTTTAGAGTGGAGACATAGGAAGATAATTAGATAATGATAGGGAACTATATGAAATTAATAATGACGATATAAGGATGGGAATAAACAACAACGCCATTTTCTTTGGTTTGGTAAGTGGAAGGGTAAACAGAAATGGGAGACATGTTTACTTCTTTGAAAATGAGAGGTAAGCTACAAAGTCAAAAGATAAGTTAATGTCAACGGGTAAATTTCATCCATTGGAGTAATTCGGATTTATCTTTCCTTTTTGTGCTTGCTAGTACATATGATATAATTCCTTGTTCAGAAAAAGTTTGAAAGTAAAAACATTAGACCACCCTAATATTGTAGGTCGGATTTTGGACTCTTCTTTATTATAGCCTTTGAAAATGAAATATCAACTTTTGATTTTTTTTTTTTTTACCGTAATTTAGGAATAAAAGAATAGAAAAAATGATTGTATATGTTATGATTTTAATTTTAAAAATATTATATGACACCTCGTAAAATGGCTGTATGAACTAATAAAATTAATAATGGGTTCAACTTTTTATTTATATTTGGTTTATAAGGAAACAGTTTCAAATCTCACAATTATAGTGGAAATTGAGCTATTGTTAAAATATAGGAGTATTTTATAGGCTAAAATATAAAAAAAATTTAAAATTTTATTACTTTATTTAAATAAATTTTTATATTTTTATTGTATTCAAATAAGTTTTTATTCTTCGATTTATATCTAAATAAATCATTATTTCAAGCAAAAAATTAATTTATGTAAAAATTAAAAACTAAGATTTATTTATGTACAAATTAAAGTATAAGAGTTTATTTAGTTACAAAGTAAAGACAATGGCTTAATTGGGTGCTATAAAAACTTATCTAAATAAAATGATAAAATTTGAAATTTTTTTATTATTTTAGCCTTATTTGATGACCACTGTTTAAGAGAGATGAGGTTTAAATCAAAGCTAGCATCATCTCAGTAAGATTACAAGTCACTTGTAACCTAAATTTCCTCTAGAATATTTACTAATGGGAAGAGAATGCCAACTAATAATCTTGCTTAACCAGTGAGTAAACTTTGCGTACAACAACATGAATTTCATAGAATCACTAATCTTTTTGGCTGGTTAGGTATTGAGGTTTGAGATTAAAAGAATCAGTGAAAGGAATTCAATTTTGATCATTATTTTTTAAAATATTATATTAAATTAAAATGAAGTAGGATCAATTTATGCAGTGTAAAATTTTTTTAGTTTTACACATTTTTTTAATTTTTAGTTTTAATTGATCCAATGACTAAGAAAACAAGTAAAAATGGAAAAGATTTAGATGAAGTTTCTTAAATGAAGTTCGTGAAATTTTCTACTAGAAACAATTAAATAAAAATTAAAATCAAAATGATAAATGATAAATTGAAATGCTTCATTACATCGATCAATTGCAAAATTTGAAAAAATTTTAAAAAAAGTTTAATAAATTTTTTAGATAGACATTTTTAGTAAAATGTTAATAAAATTTTTACCGTTGAATAAATATCAGTTAAATTTAAATTATAAATAATATTTTAGTAATTTTTTACATATCATTGATATTCACATTGAATTTTATCAATCTATTAGTTTGAATTTTTTATTAAAATTTTTATTAAATAATTTTAAAAAGGAACTTCATAAATTTCATCTAAAAAAATTCATATAAGTTTTGTCTAATAAAATAAGAAAAAATGATTTAATCTCATCTTTTGGATTTATTAAAATTAATGATTAAAAAAATGTAAAACTAAAAAAAAATTTACACTGTATAAATTGATCCCTTATCAATTAAAATTTTAAGTTGTTTTTGAAATTTTTGAAATTTAAATTTTATAAAATTTATAATCTTATGATTTCATTAAAAATAATGATCAAAGTTAAGTTTGTTTGATTCAAGAAATCAATGAAAGCAAATACAATGAGATAGAGCGAGTAATTTTTCTTTTTTTTTTACATTACATATCCACGAGACTTTAGGCTAGACAAAGAGAGACAACCATGTCTTTGCCCTTAAAACTCATCCTCCATAATTTCAAGATTTTAAATTCAGAGGCTATTTTCATTCTGAAACTCATACAATCTGATTGCCATGCATGGGCATTCAATTGTAATACAAGCCTTTCCAATAGATTGGTTCATGACTTTAACCAATTGTCTTGATTTGAAACTAGTTCAAAGCTATTATCTAACTAATTTTCAAACACTAATTTCCCGATCAATTGATTAACACATTAAGTTTAATTGATTATCTTTCATTTTTTTTTTCTGATTTGTAGATAACACTCACATTTTATAAATGGTAGCCCTTCAAACTTGGGATCTGATTTGGATCTGAAGCTCTAATTACTGTAAATATTTCTCTAATGGTTGACCTTAATTATTTTGAACATTCTCATACACCATATGCATTGCAAAAATTAGGCATTAATTTACTTTAAACAAAATTAAGATAGAAGTAGGACTTAGCAAAAAATATTAAGATAAGAAATATAAGTAAATTCCTCTAAGTTATGATTATGCAAAAGAGTAAGAAAAGTAACTTGTATTTAAAAAAAAAGGAAAAAATTAAGTAAGTTGTCATTATTAGATCGAAAATCTCAGTTATGAAGAATAAAGGAGATAAAGCCAAGGGCAGGAGATGATGAAAAGGACTGTGGCTTTAGCGGGACTCATTGAAACTATATACTTGAAGAGAGATAGCGAGAACAGAAATGATTAGAGCTATTTGATATAGACAGCTTGTAATTCTGACATGGGACACACTTGGCACAAAAGGAGTGGTGCCAAATGGCAAAGGGCGGCGCACCAAACAGACAGGAGGAGCTGGATTGTGGGAATGTCCAATTCATTGTTACATAGTAATAGTACGACTAATTTTATATGGTTTTGGTTTTATTATGTTTTGGAAGAGATGAGGTTCAGGGCAGTCGCTGTTTCTAAAGTGCGGAAAATCTTAGGACACAAAATTGCGGTGGGGAGAGAGGGAGAGGGAGAGGGAGAGGGAGAGGGTGGGGGTGGCGTGAAAATTTGGTGTCACGCCGTCCAAACAAGCCTTTCATTCATCTGCCACCCCACGCGCAATCAATAACCTCTTCTCTCTTGCTATAAATATATTTATATCCTCACTCTTTTTCTTTGCAATTCAAAAGATTCACAGCTCCTCCCCATATATAACTTCCTTTGCCCAACATCTTAATTTCACCTATTTCCAACACTACTTCTCTTTTAGCTACATACAGCTGCCTCTTACTTTCTCTTAATAATTACTTGTTCTTTTTTGTCTCTTTTTTGATAATCCGGAAACAGATCCAATCAAAACGCAAGCCAATTCATCTTGTAAGTATATATTTAGTCTGATATACCGGCCAAAAACTTTCTTGTATATATAGGAGCTTCATCCCTTCTTTAATCTGCGGTTGTTTGTGAATTGTGATAGGGGGTTCTTTCTTTTTACTTTTTAGTGGGTGAATTTTCTGCTATATAATTAGGGTTGCATGCATATGAAGTGATCTTCCCTCCCCATGTTTGGAAGTGTATGGATAATTAACAGATATATGCTTGACTTCTGGGTTTGGTTTTGTCTTTAAATCACATCCAGTATCAATGTTAAGATCTAAATGGAAGAGTTGTATTAATTAATGAATTCATATAATAAGGTGTCATATTAATTAGTTAAGTAAGATAGATATTGATTTTTTGCGAACCGTGATAAAGTATTAAATTTTTAATTTTAATAATTAAGATTTAAATTATGATAATTTTAAATATAAAAAAAAATCTTTGATGTCGCACCACGTAAAATTTGTGGGTCTAATTTCTAGGAGAGAGAGAATTAGCAAGGATGGATTTTAGCCTAACATAGTGTTGGAAAAATGAGTAGAGATAGAGAGGAGAGAGCTAATGATGAGTGGAATAGTTATAGCTAGCAAGCAGGTGGGTGTGAAAACATTTTCCACTTCCACGAGGGCACGGAGTGCACTGCACTCAAAGAAACACATCAACAACAACATGCTTTTGCCAGAAAAGTCAAGCTTTTCGGTAACTTTTCTCCATTTGCTTTGCCTAAGCTCATGCAACTCAACAAAATATATAAGGTAACACTATACTTGGGATAAAAACCCTTCTTTTGGTGGATTCCACGCACACATACATATATATATATATATATATATATAGCCTGACATTCTTTCTTTCTTTTTGTTTTTTGAGATAAAAGAAGAAAAAAAAATGAAGGGTCGACCAATCAGCTTTGGGTCCCATAAAGTTCCATCATCATCATCATCATTCACCCACTATTTAATCAAAAATAGCTACTCTTGCAGCTTAAGAGTTGAGGAATGAGCTTTCTATAGATTATGAAAATAACATATATGGGCAAAGATGTGTGTTTACTTCACTATCCCCTTGTGTTGTGGGCTTTGGGATTTCATTTCATTGATGAGTCATGTCTGATTTCTTCCAACTTGCCTTCTATTTTAGGCTTACGCCAAATGCAAACTTCAAGGCTGTGCCTGTGTTTGTTGGAAGAGGAATAATATTCACATAATCCCACACATTATAATTAGGTGATTAATATATATAAATAGCTCATAACAAAACTAAACAACATTGTTATAAAACCTTGGACGAAACTTAATTTATGCTTTCACTCATACTTTCTGATTTTTGGTTTTGTTTTTCAGGAGTAGATCCATGATGGAACTGGAGTCATGCGTCCCACCAGGCTTTAGATTTCACCCCACTGAGGAAGAACTGGTAGGTTATTACCTCAGGAGAAAGATTAACTCGCTGAAAATTGATCTAAATGTTATTATGGACATTGATCTATACAAGATGGAGCCATGGGATATCCAAGGTATGCTTTTTATATTTTTTTGGTACATTTTTTCATTGGTTTCTTTTTTTGATTTGAACCGATCAGAATTTAACTAATTGGCAGAAACCTATGTCTTAGGGTTTGAAATTTTGTACAATAAAATATAAAAAGCACTCATTCTTTTTAGTCCACTTTTTCCTTAGTCGTAAACTAATCAATATCACCAAGCCATGCCACAGTTTAAAGGGGTATTTTCCCGTTTAAAGGTACTATTGTTTTACAAGTTGACACCGATGTTCGACAGTATTATTATGATGCAAAGAAAATTGTAAAATATCTAATGGACCAACTGCACCAGGAAAATGACTACTTTAAGTGGGAAATACGTATATGGTTCTGGTTGATTTACAAAACCAGATTTTCCCGACACATGATATATTTGTTTTGCTTGGTGTTTGCAGCTAGTTGTAAGCTTGGCTATGATGAACAAAATGACTGGTACTTCTTCAGTCATAAAGACAGGAAGTATCCAACAGGAACACGGACTAATAGAGCCACTGCAGCTGGATTTTGGAAGGCAACAGGGAGGGACAAAGCTGTGCTTTCAAAGAACAAAATTATAGGGATGAGGAAGACCCTGGTTTTCTACAAGGGTCGTGCACCTAATGGTAGGAAGACAGATTGGATCATGCATGAGTATCGACTCCAAACTGCCCATAATGGACCGCCACAGGCAAGTTTATTCAACTCTTCAACGTAAATATATTACTGAGGATCAGTGGCAGATGCAAATGATATAGTAGGGTGTCCATGATTGGAAAATAAGAAAATTTAAAGGAAAATTTTTCTTTCTCTTAGACACCCCAGAAATTTTCCTTGAACGTATCTTTTTCAATTCCTTAATACTTCATTCACTACCATTATTCAATATCCAGTTATAGCACCAAACCAGTCAACATTTAGCACCCAACAGACACTCACTATAATAAATGAAGATTTTAAAAAATTCTTGAATCCGCTGATTACAATTATTCGCATCCTATTAAGCATGTTAGTCACTAATCAAGCAGTGCTATTTGTATACTCCGCACTCCTAGTCATGGCTGCAAAGTCTGTCACTAATCCATTTATAATTACTGTAATTTGTATAGAGAATTAATTACCAGGGGAAAAGGTCAAAACATGTTAAAAGGATATTTTTGGGGAATGAAAAAGTAATCAGTCATTACTCATTAGTTGCACAAATTTGCAAGGACGCTCACTTGACTGACTCAATCTTCCCAAAGACAAATCATTTTTATTTTACCGAATAAGAACATTATGATTACTTCATCGAGAAACAACAAAGGATTTAACTTATTGTTCCCTTCGAAATATGTTACTAACAGAATATTTTTGCCAATTGCAGGAAGAAGGATGGGTGGTCTGCCGGGCATTTAGAAAACCAAGTCCTAATCACAGGCAAGGCTTTGAAGCATGGAACCATGCTTACTATATCAGAGATAACGGCCAAGTTAGGCCTCCAATACCAATTTCAGATATAGGAAGTACATCTCATCATCATCTTCACACGAAACAAGGATCAAGTTTTTATGAATCCTATGGTTCAGGACAAGAGCTTGTTTCCAACCATAATTTTTTGGACAGCCAACAAGTAATGGAACTTCCACAACTGGATAGCCCCACTACTCTTTCACCAACTTTAGCAACAAAAGATGGTTTCCAGGGGAAACTTGTAACAAATGAGGATTGTGATGAAGCAAAGAGCAATAACAGTGGCCAATACATTGACTGGAAGAACTTGGACAACTTGTTTGCCTCACAGCTGGCTGATACAACTTCTTATCCATATCAAACTGCAGCACTAATACCCCAAAACTACGAACTAGATGCTGAAGAACACGTTAGCCATCTGCTTGGTTGCTTACCTGGATCATAGTAAAAACCTAAAGTTTTACAATTTTTTATGCAAGGTGCTGATCATATAAAACTCTTATCTCAAACTAATAGGAACTAAGTTTGAAAAGTCCTTCAGATTTTAAAATATAATTGCATTGCTAAAAGTAGAGTACATGTAGTAGAGAAATTAAGAATGGATTTGTTATGATAAAGAGAGAAGACTTCCTGCAAGCTTGAGGGTGTATGTAGAAAGTTTTCACTTCACCTTTTTCTCATTTATTATCTTTACAAATTTGTATATTGCGCAATAGTGCATATGTCTATGTAATAATGTTAGTCTTTTTTTCTCACGTTTTAATTTTATGAGTTTTTGCATTTTTTTATTAAGTTATTAGGTCTTTTTTTATAAACGTTATTTTTTTTTACTTTGATCCTTATTCTACTTAAAATTTTTATTGGTACTTATGAAAAGGTTTCTTAAGTTATGCAACCAGGGTTTCTATATAATAAAATATATATCTATTCTCAAGTTAGCAACCATCTTTTATGACAAATACAAGTTCATAAATTTGACTGCTAAACATAAATAAAAAATTATTTTTTAATCTTTTCTTAAATTATATTTATAATCAAGTATTACGCTCATATAAAACTTTTTTTTATTTATGTTACACTCATAATCAAGTATTACATTCATATAATGAATTATTATATTATTAAATAATAAACTAATAAAGTATAATTTAACTAAACAATTAAACTTATACATAGTGGACTTGAACTGGCAATCTTAAAGTTTTAAAGCCTCCTTCTTACCACTAAATCAAAACCTTATTAGTATTTTTAATCTTTTTCAGTTAAATGTTATTGGTCAAATCTATCTTTTTAAAGATATTTTAATTTTGATTAAAGATCTCTAAAATATATAATTTAATCTACTAAATAAAATTAAGTTTATGAAGTCATTTACAAATGAAGAATGTATTAATACTTAACAAACCTATACAAAAGCACGATATCAATTAATTTTTTATTATCTTAAAAAAATTATTTTAGCAAAACAATCCTTTTATTTTTTAACTAAATTGAGGATGTTGATATTATGAGGGAGAAAATCAAAGATCTAGAGAAAAAATGGAAGATTTCAATCTAATAAAACGTTAATTTTCTATTAAAGAGTTAGCATTAATAGTTGAATTAGTTTTGAATTTTATAACATTATGACTTTTTAATATTCTTGAATTTACTAATGTTTCAATATTTTTTACACAGTCAAAATTGTAACATTCTTGAATTTACAAAAGTTGCAATATCCATGTAATAAGAAATAACATTTTATGAGTAATAAATAAGTAATTACATGCATATAAAAAGATTTATAAAATGTACTGATATAAATAACTATTTTCTATACAAGTTTATTCTATTATATATATGAATTTATATTTGATGCACAATAATATATAAATTTTATATATTATTAATAAATCAGATAATATCATTTTATTAATGAATAAATATCAACTTTTAAAATAAATATTTTAAAAAAAATTTTTAAAAAAATTTATTTATTAACAAGTTGATATCATATGATTTATCTTATTAATGAGATATTATCATCTAATTTATTGATAATGAATCAAATATAAATCATATATATATATATATATATATATTTCTCAATGTAAGTAATACTTAAAATTTTGCTAAAATACTAAAAGGTTTTTATACTTTTTTAAAATTTTATGATAAACGGCCTTCTTTTTGTTGTACCTAATTGAGCTTTTCACATTTTTATTTTTGTTGAAGTAAACTTTTATTTTGCATGAAAATCACCAAAATTGATTAGAAAAATATGAGTTTATTTAAATTAAAAAATATTTGAAATGTTTAATTAGATAAAAATAATACTTTCAATTTGAATGTTGCAAATATAAAATTTTACAAAATATAAAATTATATTTATGAAATATAAGAAAAATATTTTTCATCATATAACAATAAAGTATAAATTAATAAGCGTATGGTAATCTCTTAATTTCTTTGAAAATATGATTTAAATTCACTTATTTTTGAACGGGCAATTGTGTGTATTTGTTTTATTGTAGAATAGTACAATCAATTATATCTATTTCTTATGTCTTTTACATTTTGAGATACAAGTGAATGTGTTTTAAAGAAATTTTTTTGGATAGAATATGGAAAAAATGATAAGTCAAATTCTCTCTAAAAACTTAAATATTCTACACCCAACCCAAAAGACAGATGAGGAAAACTGGAAAATGAAAAAAAAAATTACAAAATGGGGTGGCGTACTAGCAACATTTATTATTAGGTATTACGATAAAAAAAAATTAGTGAAATAGAAATATCTATTACATAAAATTAATAAAAAGAAAATTAAAATTAAAATTATTTGTATAACTCAACATCCAATGATGCAAAATCGCAATTATAAAATATTGTCGTATGTACTTTTACGAAACATTATATGTACATTTAATGAACACATATGTACAATTAATTGATAATAAATGTATATCGATAAAATATCAAAATTTTATGTTTATAGATGAATTTAACAAGAAAAATATATTAAAATAACTACAATTATAAAAATTTCATTTTTATAATATTTTAGACAAACATACAATAGTGTATATTTTAAAATTGAGAATATAAAATTTTTTACTGATGTACGTATAGCTTAAGTTCATTGTACATATACTTTCTGTTAAATGTGCATTTATTATAAATAGTGTACATTGCATTCCCTGTTAGACAAATTTACGTAATTGTTGAGCGTTTTTTTATTCGGGTTAAGATCACATTTTTGAAAAGTAAAATATTTTTAAAAATTAACTAAATGCGCAATTAAAAAACAAACGCATTTAACTTTGTTTTTTTTTATAATTACTGGTGTACATATGTTGTAAGATTATACATAAATTTTGGTTACATATTTATATATTTATATAATAATTATTTGTAATATTGAGTTACAAATATTAATTAATAAAACTTTTTATTAAATCACCTTTGCTGAAATTCTCCCAAAATCCTATTAATGAATTAATTAAAATAATTTTCCAGCTTCTTCGTCGTCAAACTTGTCTTCCAAATTCCTCATTTTCTCTTCGTTTCATTCAAAAATAAAAGCGCATTGCTTTAACGCTCTCTCTCTTGCAAATTCTATTTTCCATTTCTTCAAATTAGGGTTCTTAAAAACACCCCTACAACACTTTCAATTTCATGAAAATGCCATAACAATGATTCTTTAATTCGACGATTTATTATTTATTTATTTGCGGGATCCCAAGTTCCCAACAGCTTTGTCTTTGGCCTTTTATGTTATCGGTGTTGTAAAATGGCGGCGCCGAGGAATGTGTTGAGGGACGAAGAGAGTGCTGTTGCGGGGTTGTTGAACAACAGCAAGGAAGACTACGATTCTCCAACGGGGAAGAGGTTAAAATCGGAAAGGTTTCCGGTTTCAAGATGGGAATTGGCTGCCTTTTTTGGGGTTTTCTTGATCTTTTCTACCGGTTTGTTCTGCATCTACCTTACCATGCCCGCCACCGAATATGGGAAACTCAAGATCCCACGTTCCATCTCGGATCTCCGCTTGCTCAAGTAGGTCCCTTCCTGGTTTTTAACCTCAAAAAAATTTTTTTTTTTATTCTTTTGGTGAATGCTTGGTTCTTGGAGTTTAGAAAAGTTTACTTTTGTGTTGAATCTTTTTGGATTTGATGAATATTGTAGATTTTCGAAATGCCCATTTTAAATTTCTTGTGCTTTTTATGATTTTAAGCTAGAAAGCACTGTTAGGATTGTTTTAGCTTATAATTCTAACACAAATGGAGTGGTTTGAACGTGAAACAGTCCTCTGTTTGTATTAGATTGGAGGAGTTAAGCTGCTAAAACAATGAAGATAGTTGTGGATGAGCATTTTATCATTTCTATTCTATCCGGAAAGAATGTCAATAGTTTTTGGAAAAAAACAAACATTAATACAAACAGCCAAGGGAAATTGACAAATTTGTGCCAGAGGATGGGACCCTGAGAAAGTAAATGGTTGCATATCCTTACAATGATACTTACACTATCGCATATACATTAATACTGAATCACTGAGAGCTTAAAAAGCAATCTATGGTTAATCATGATTTTACTGTCCGCTAGTGCTTATTTTTTCACTTTGTTATGTGTAAGAGTGTTTAGTTCATCTGTTTATCATGCGAGGGAATACATGCTGAGTAGATCAATGGAGTAGATACGGCAAAGTACTAAATATTTCTCATATAGAAATTGTATATTCTGAGTGATCATGTTTTGAAAGGATCAAATCTCAATTAGAGTATAATTCCATTTTTTTTTTTATGTAAAATAACTTGTCAAGATTTTATTTGGTTGTATCTGACTTCTGCTTTGATTTTTTCTTTTGCGAAATTCCATCATTGAGTTTCATTAATTTCTCCATCTGTATATTTACAATGCATTGTTGCCCAACTTACCATTCTTAATTTATTGCTGTCATTTGTTTTAATTTATTTGTTTATTCATTACTTTCTTGTTGCTAGGCATTTCTACTTTGTTGCTGACTACTTCTTTCAACATGTTCATATTTTAATGCAACTCATTTTACTAAAGTCTTCTTTTTTAATCTTTTTCAGAGATAATATTGCAACATATGCAAAAGACTACCCAACACAATTCATTTTGGGTTATTGCTCAACTTATATCTTCATGCAAACCTTTATGATTCCTGGAACAATTTTCATGTCTTTGCTAGCTGGAGCTCTCTTTGGTGTTAAAGGCCTTTTCTTGGTTGTCTTTAATGCCACAGCTGGAGCATGCTCCTGCTTTTTTCTGTCAAAGCTGATTGGCAGGCCCTTGGTTAGTTGGTTGTGGCCTGATAAATTAAGATTTTTTCAAGCAGAGGTACTTTTTTATCCTTGTTACCATCTTTGGAACTTGCCATGCTTGTTTTCTCCTAATTTAGCATCTTTCATTTGTTTTGTGCTACCATCCTCTTTGTACCCAAATTAATCTGTATTTTTGTGGAATCAGATTGCTAAACGAAGGGAAAGGTTGCTGAATTACATGCTCTTTCTGAGAATTACTCCAACTTTACCCAACCTATTTATTAATTTGGCTTCGCCAATAGTCGACATACCGTTTCATGTGTTCTTTTTAGCAACTTTTATTGGCCTAATCCCAGCTTCCTATATAACGGTGAAAGTAAGTGTCCTGCACCTGTGCCACAATTGTTTTCTTGCCTTGCTTATGGATTTGATTTGTTTTTTCTATTCTTTTTCTGTTAATATTGGAATTGTCATCTGAATTGATTTGTTGAAAGAAAGCAGATACTCTATCTTGTCCAATTTATTGCTATGCCCTGTAATGCATAGGTGTAAATGATGTTAGATAACGTGTTAGTTAAAACAGTTTTTGATGATGGATATTGAACAATTTGTGAAGGGCAAATATGTTTGGTCACATATTGCTAAAAGGAAAAAATATCAGGGCTTTCTAAGTTAACTCTGTTCTAAAGCCCAGATTAATGGCAATATTGTTCTGAGCATTTTTTTCATTGCCTTGGCAAACTACATATTGGAGGATTTCTTGAAAGTTTTAAAATAATTGATGTGCACTCTTAACAACTTGGAGGGAGAATAGTTTCTACAAGATTGTATAGCACATAAGGTCAGGCTATAGTATGTCTAAATTGGGTTCCTACCTTGAGCCAAATGCCTGGAGTCATTGGACTGTATTAACCATTTAGGAAGATTTCAATCAGACAGTTTGTCAAATGATTTGTTAAACTATAACTCTCCAAGAAAAATTTAAGACATAATTTTTTGTGAGTTTAAAGTTGATGCTTGTTGATAAAGCACTCATTATAATTATGGTAGCTTTCTTACAGTATTATATATTATTGAAGATTCAGGGATCCCTTGTTCTAGTGAAACTGAATATATATCAGGTAGGGGTTCAATGAATAGGTCATTTGGTTTGTCTCCATTTTAGTTAATCGTTGACTGTAATTGAATCAGGTCTATTCGTATTGGAAAGAAATAAAAGTTATAGAGTTTGTGTTGAGATTCAATTTGATGCAATTTATTGGAGAGTCATATGTAAGAGGTAAATGATGATTCAATAAGATCTGTAATAAAATGGATAGTGATGGAAGAGAGAGATTAGACCAGAAGAGAGTAGAGTATGAGACCAGAAAAGAAAGAGAAGTTGAGAGAGAATTCAGTGGTAATTTTCATTCATGACTTTGAAATGATTGTTTTACATAGTTATAGCTCATTCCTTAAATTACTTGTACCACTATCACACAACTATGCATAACTACAGTTCATTCCCTAAATTACTCGCACCACTATGACTATGCATAACTAATCAACAACTTCTTTATTCCTAAATTACTCAGCATAATTAATTGACAACTTCCTTATCCCTAAATTACTCAACAAGATCCTTATACTTCACATGATAGCTCCCTTAACCTCACTTAGCATTCTGCTACCAACTTCCTTCATGGTCTAGGTGTTTTTACCTTTCAACCCAACTTTATCATTTCTGCAACTGGATGATAACATCACATTACCAGCCCCTTAAAGGTATCCTTATCCCCAAGTGTCAAAAGAAGGGAATTGGGACTTCACCATGTTCTACATTAGCTTTGACCCTAGGTTTTAGGTCCTCCTTGAGCCCACTAACAAAACTGGAAATGAAGTATTCTTCGTTTAGGTGGGGGTTAAATTGTAGCATGTATGACTTCAATTCTTCAAACCTCTTCTGGTAGTCCTCCACTGTACTTTTCTGAACTAACTTATTAAAATCTTCTATCACATAGGCGTAAGTCCTATTACAAAACCTGTTGCACAAATTCTGAGCAAACTCTGACCAAGTCACTGTATCAAACCAGGTTTCTGCCTTCCCTGACAAACATATTGCTGCCACTTCTAATTTTTGATGGTCTGAAATGGAAAAAAATAGCAAAATACTTTTGACATTTCTTGATCCACCCTTTGGTGTTATGTCCATCAAAATTGGGTAGTTCAATCTTGGGTTTTGGGGTATATGCATTAATAGCAGTATAAGGGTTACTACCTTCAATAAATTCATGGTTCTTGCACTGCTGTGTTCTATCTTCAAGAATACTACTAGTAGACTCAAGCTAGGTATTAGATAACAACCTCGGTTCATTAGTCTTACAGACATATTTCCCTTGGTCATCAATCACAGTGATTACAACAGGAGACTTACCATCTTTTTTGAGTAAAGAGGTGGCAGGTTGGTTGCTGTTGTCGTTGGCTGCACCTACTAGCTCTGATTGAGCTTGCGATATTCCTTTTGGATTCAACAAATCCATAATGTGTTGCAGTTACTTCTTATTTTTATCTAGCATGGCCTTCTGATTCTCGACTAACATTGCCTCAATGCTTTTCTTTTGTACGTCCACCATCTTGGAACAATATCTTGCATTGCTTTCATTTTTTCTTTCAACACTTGAACTTGATCATGGAGGACATTATATCGAATACCCTCTACCATGGATGGTTGCTTTTTATGTTTTTCCATGGTGTTTTTATCTATACAGCTTTGATACCAATTTGTGATAAAATGAATAGTGATGGAAGAGAGAGATCAGACCAAAAGAGAGTAGAGTATGAGACCAGAAAAGAAAGAGAAATTGAGAGAGAATTCATGACCTTGAAATGATCGTTTTACATATTTATAAATCATTCCCTAAATTACTTGTAGCACTATGCATAACTATAGCTCATTCCCTAGTGTCACTATCACACGGTTATGCATAACTAATCAACAACTTCCTTATCCCTAAATTACTCAACAAGGTCGTCATACTTCATGTGATAGCTCCTTTAACCTCACTTAGCATTCTGCTGCCAACTTCCTTCATGATCACCTCTTTACCTTTCAGCCCAATTGTATCATTTCTGCAACTGGATGATAACATCACAAGATCCAATCATATCTTTAGATGCCTTATCTTTGTGAATTTTCTGAAGGGATTGATAAGAAGAGATCTGTAATGCTTTGGAGAACTAATTTTTAATCTTTTCCTATTTTCAAATCTGTAAACATATTCTTTCTATGAATAATTTGATGCTTAAAAAAGGTGCAAGTAGATAGTAAGCTTAATGAAGTATGGATGTGATGTCTCAAAGTCCAGCAAGGAAGGGTTGTTGTTTTGATTGTCCCTACTAGGCCTGAAGCACATAAATTTAAAGTAGAAAGGTCAATGAACATTATTATGTTCATTTGATAGCCCCTTCTTTTTCTTTTTGTTCATGTTATATGTGTCTTATTTATTTCTTTTTATAAGGTCTTTCTTGATGGTGTTGCATACATGTTGGCTTAACTTTTTTTACTGATTTATGATTCTCCTTATATCTTCTTTCAGGCTGGCCTTGCTCTTGGGGATCTTAGGTCCATCAAGGATCTCTACGATTTTAAGACTTTGTCTGTGCTTTTCCTTATTGGATCAATCTCCATATTTCCTACCCTTCTGAAGAGAAAGAGAATATATGAATAAAGGTTATGTCGGTGAAGTCTGTGGCATCCTCCTGACAATGGGGATTAAGAATAGAAATATTGACAACTTCAAAATTTAAGATCCAAATGCACCAAAAACAAAGTTTAAGATCCAAGAAAGAATAGAGGATAGATCCTTATCTGTGCCTCAGAATATTGAAGATCTAGCATTGACACAAATTATGAAAAACACGGGAAATTCCTTTTCCTTTCATTTTCCTATTTAATGTTATGCTAACTCAAATCATCTCCCAATTGGATTATTTACAAACATTTGGGAGTCAACTTTTTCTAGAAATGTATTATACTCCATTTACACTTTTTGACAGTTTTACATGCAGCACTGCATGATAATCTTGCTGTAGAATATGTAAAAACTGTACTAATTTAGTGTATTCAGTAATAATAGTTTTGGTGGTTTGTGCTGACGATATTTAATTTGACCTTGTGCCATTGAATTGCATGAATGTTGATAATGTTGGCCCTTGGCTTTTGTTATTTTTTCTGTCAATCTTTCTTTCAATTCTATCAACCGTGTCCGATCTTATTCAGGGAAAAGTTTCTTCTTCTGCTATTCATGGATGTTCAATGGGTTCGTGGATGTTAGTTTTTTCCTCATGTTTGATGAATCTTCCTTAGTTTGTGTTGAACGGTTTATTCTGTTCACCTCGAAATTCAATAAATTCAGACCTTTATTGTTCTTTTTTTTTTTTAAAGTAAAATGGAATTCATTACAAACTTGATTACAGTCTCCATGCAAAGCTGCAGATATTACATTAGAATAGTCTTCTAGGCGGTACTCATCATTAGCTAAATGTAAACTGTAACATGCAAGCTGGTGAGCTACCATATTTCCAGATCGCAGTAAATGCATTACGTGGCACTCATGAAGCCTAGACATCCTCCACTTAGCTTCCTCTATAACGGTACCAATGGGGGAGAGATCTTGCTCCATCTCCTTAAGTTTCCTGATCACTGTTAAACAGTCTTCCTCGAGCATAATTTTTGTGAAACCCATCTCTTTTGCAAAGTTTAAAGCTCTCACTGCAGCACTTGCTTCAACCTGGAAGGGATCGTTAGCTTTATCTATGCAGATTGCTGCAGCTCCAAGAACTCCACCGTTTTGATCTCTGATAATAATCTCGGTACCTCCTGTTCGCCCTTGGTGACTGAATGATCCATCAAGGTTTATCTTCACCATCCCATCTCTGGGCTAAGTCCATTGCGGTGGTGATATCAACTGGCCCTCCCCTCTTCACTTGTGCCATGGCGAATTCTGCATTATTGTTTTGGATGAACACAGCAGTTTCTTATGGTGTTTTCCTGCGGTCTTCATGCATTTCCTTGTTTCGTTCCCACCATATCCCCTATAAAGCTGTCATGAACAACTCCAGTTACCCGTCTTTTAAAAGGTTGCATGCCTGTTTAATCACGTCGCAGCATCTGGTAAGTTGTTCCATTCCTGGTATAGTTTTAACTGCCTCCACACACTTACGGCGTGCGGGCAGTTTAGTCCTGGATGTAGAGCCGATCCTTCCGTTTCACCACATCTGGCACATGCTGTAGCTACATTTACCTTCTTTCGGTTGAGATTCGTCTTGGTTGGTATAATCTCGCGACAAAACCGCCATAACAGCATTCAAACTTTGCGTTGAACAGTTGCCTCCCATAATTTCCTCCATGTTGTCAACCTAGTTACTCTTCTTCCTTAAGGAGTTTGTACCCGCTTTTAACCGTATATTCTCCTTTGTTATCGTGGCGCCACACGAGTACATCAGGACTACCTAGTAAGCTAATCGGCATTACACATATTATCGCAGCTTTATCTCTGTTCCAATGCCTCCCTTTGCTACTAAAAAATGGACTTTTAGCAACCATAATTTGTAATGATTAAAAATCTCGTTGCAAAATATTATTTTATTTATTACAATTTTTGTAGTCGTTTTTTATTTGATTTTTTAAATATTTTATACAACAATAATTTTTATTGTTGTAAATTCTTATAAGATTGATAATGATAATAAAAAGTTTGTTACGAAATCATTTTATGTTTGTAACAATATTTTATTATTATTGTCTAATTAATTTTTTAAATATTTTATACGATAAAAAAAAAAGTAATTATAATATTTGTATCATATTCATAACGATAAAAAAAATTATTATGAAAGATTATTAAATTTGTAACAACTTTTTTAATTGTTGTTAAATTAATTTTTTAAAAATATTTTATACAATAATCAAAATACTTATTACAAAATCTTTATTTTTTTTGAAAATAAAATGTTATTGTTGTAAAATCTTCTCCAATTTGTAACGATTGAAAAAGTTATTGTGAAATTGCATTGTGTTTGAAACAACTTCTCAGTTGCTTAATCAAAATGTTTTACATCAAGATAAATTTTTTTTTTCTTTTAATGTAAAGGCCTTTAAGTAGTGACTAGAAGAAATTTTCATATAACTAAACCTGAATCAATATTCTCATGTTTCAATCAAAGATCTCTTTGAGGTTTGAAAAAATATCAATATATGTGTGTGTATATATATATATATATATATAAGGAGTGATCCATTTATATTATTGTAATTATTAATATTTTTTCAATTTTTATCAAAATGACTAAATGTAAGTGTTATGAATTTAATTTTGATCCAAAGGTAAAAAAATTTATAACTTTTATACTAATATAAATGGATCCCTACTATATATATATATATATATATATATATATATATATATTGAACAAAAATGAAAAAAGTGTCATCGTATTAAAATTTTATATCTTGATCTTTTCCCACTTAATAATACTACATGAAACAAATATAAAACAAATACTATTTGAATAGAAAGAATGGGAACAAGTATTTTCTCACTATCAAAAACAAATAATTTAGTACATATATATAGCATCATAGTATGAAAACATCTCTAAATTCTTTACTGAGTTACAACAAACCTTTTAAGATTTCATATGATTTATATTTTCATTAACTTTTTCTTTTTATCCATATTTGATTATATTATGAATTACAATGGATTAATAAATTCTAGTTGAAGTAAACTTAATGAATTATGAACTAAAATTATATTTTTTTAATCTAAATTATGATTGGTTATATAAATAAATATTAACATTACTTTTCAAAATATCATAATTGGTAAGCTTTCTGTGCAATTAAAATTTTACTAAAATTAACATTGTAATTTATTAATTTTTTGGCCATTTATTAGTTAATTTTTTTATTTTAATTCATATATAAATTAAAAAATAAAAAATTTTATATTGTAGCAACTTGTGTTAGCGTTAGTACTTTTTTTTTTTTTGCTAAATGCTCAAATCAGGATCAAATGTTTAAACAATCGGTCAATTCAAGACCAAACATTTTAATTTATTCAAATAAGGATCAAACGTTATCGACTTATAACAATGTATGATTTATTTCAACGGTAAAAGGGATGCGCATATTATGCGTCGTTATAACACGTAAAAAGAATAGGAAATAATTGACTAGGCAAATTCATGCTGATTTGGATTTTTTATTATAATTCTAAGAAAAAAATGAAAAGTTTTTAGCAAAAAAAATTACGTTTAACCAAATAAAAAAAAACTAAAAGGTCCCAAACTTATAGCAGATTGCCCTTAACCTTAATCACCCACACAAATTATTTCAATCATTGATTCAATTTCATTTATTAATTTATGTGAGGTAAGCATTTTTTTAAACTCTATTTTAGGCTAACCAATATTTGGTTCAATCAATTACATTTCAATAATTGATTCTTTTTAGGGTTTAATTGTTTGAGCTTTGGAAATTTGGAAGGTTAGTTGTTATTTTCTTGTTAAATTTTTGTAAGGTGAATAATATAGTGAATAATATATACGTATATTTTGGGTTATGTAGTTTTTCATAGTTAGCCATTTTATGTTTAAAGGTTTTTTTTGTTCTTCGAAGTTAAGCATATTGTAGTTTAGGGTTTTTTGCAGTTCTTCATTTTTAGACATATTCAGATTTACGGTTTTCTATTTTTGTTCTTAATTGCTTAAATTTATAGTTAAGATTTTTTTATTGTTGTTCTTAATTGCTCAAATTTATAATTAAGATTTTCTGTTGTTGTTCTTAATTGCTCAAATTTATATTTGAAATTTTCTGTTATTGTTTTTAATTGGTTGAAATAATAGTTATGGTTTTCTACTATTGTTCTTAATTGCTCGAAATTATAGTTAGGGTTTTCTACTATTGTTCTTATTTACTTGAATTTATAGTTAAGATTTTCTACTGTTTGGGCATATTCTATTTAAACGTAATTGTTATATAGCCTTTTGATTCTTACCTATCTCAAAGGCCTCAACTAGTGTTAGCATAAGTGATCACCCATCACTGTTGTCTTAATTTATAGTGTAAGTGAAGCTAATTAATCAGCATAAAAATAAATATTATTTCACACAAAACAAAAAAAAAACTAATAATTCATGGCAGCTAGGATTATAAATAGGGTTAAGTTTGAAAAGTAACCAAGCTTAAGTATAAGCATGATCACAACCTCATAAGAACCAGCCATGGAACAGGCTACAAAATCACTAGAAAGATAGCCAAGCTTAATTATAAGCATGATCACAACCTTAAGTCCACTTTATAAATTATCTTGCCAAAAGCATTACCAAATAACAACATCAAGTCAATCATGTGAATTCTAATTCTAAAAACAAAATAACACAAGAAAAACATGCTAAACTTTTGAGTCAGAATGTGTACATAAAAAACTTATTGTAAAAGAAAATTGCATTTTGAAAAAAGACCATTGGTTATAACAAAGTAAAAGCTTATAATAGAAATTTTATAACAAAGTAAAAGATTATAACAAAAATTAGATAATAATGTAAGGGACATGCACACTTAAACTAACTATAATTTTCATTGTCAGGGATTTAGGATTTCTTATAACACTTATAACATAAATTTTTGCTGAAAATGATTCTTATAGCACTTATCAATTGTTATTGCTAGAATTTATGGTTTATTATGATAAAAAAAAAATTTTAGTTTTACAGTATCAGTTTTGATTATTTTATTTTGCGATTTTATTATAATGGGGCTTTTGTTGGTAATGATCATAAATCTAATATATATAAATGAGATAGTAGAGGAACTGACAGTTGATCCTGATAAGATATCTTACTTTAAGTTATTAGACATTTGTAATGAGGTTGGATAAATGAATATTAGTGAGATATTGTATTTAAAACTTGAAAAAACACTAGCTGATGGCCTGATGGTAGTAAATGATGATAGAAGTACTTTTGATATGATTAGGTAAATGATAGATCTAGGTGTAGTTAATGTGTATATAGTATATGATATAGACGAAGCTATTTTAGCTCCTGAGCTGTTAACATGACTTGAAGTAGAAGATGTAGTTGAGATAATAAAGAATGAAAGGGTAGAAAATCAACATGTAGTTGATGCAGTAGGGAATGAAAGGGTAGAAAATCAACATATAGGTGACGCAGTAGGGAATGAAAGGATAGGAATTGAAGAGGTGGTTGAGGCAACAAGGGTAGGAATTAAAAATAATATTAAGGCATCAGGAGTAAAAAATAAATATGTGGCAGGAAATGAAAATGTGGTTAGGGTGGAAAGGGCAGCAAGGGTAGAAAATAAAGATATGGCTAGGATAAAAGTTAAAGATGCAACTGATGGAAATAGCAATAAAGGGGATGACTTTGGGATGGAACTAGATTCAACATCACCAATCAATAAAGATGTTGATGATGGATATTAGAGTGAGTACTATGACTGTGATGAGTATGGTGAGCCTGTTAGTGATGAGGATGAAATGGTTAATGATGCTACTAGGATGAGAAGTAAGTTCCTAACGTATGATCCCAATGCACAAACCTTTTACATTGAGTTAAGTATGTTGTACTATCTATTAGGACAAATAGGGGTATCATTTGGGCAAAGAACCTTAAAAATTTTGTTAGAGATAAGAATGCTACAAAACAATATCCTTGGATAATTTATGCAATATATGCTAGAAAGTTGCAATTATTTCAAGTGAAGACTCGCAATAACAATCATAAATACAACAAGGTTTTCAAAAACCCAAGGATGAGTTGGCTGAGTTGTACGCAAATAGATTTATAAAAGATCATTTTTATTAAAAATGCAAAAATACAGGAGTTAGTTAAGAAAGAGTTTGATATAGGGGTGAATATTAGTATGATAAAAAAATGTTGCTAATAAAGTTATTACTAATTATAAGGATGAGTTTGAATTTTTATGAAATTATGCTGATGTGATTAGAAAATCTAATAAAGGTAGCATAGTGAAAATGCACGTTCATAGGCCATTGCCAAGTTTTCCACCTATATTTGAAAGGTATTATATTTGTTTCGAGGCACTTAAAAAAGGTTTAGAGACTGGTTATAGGCTTTTTTTGGAACTAGATGGTTGTTGGCTTAAAAGTTTGACAAAGGGTGAGTTGCTATATACTGTTGGTAGGGATGGAAACAATTAAATGTTTCAATGGCTTAGGTGTTGGTGGAAGTGGAATGCACAGCTTCATGGAAATGGTTTCTTGATTTGTTGTAATCAGACCAGGTGTCTTTAGGAAATGGTATAAGATGGACAATAATGACAGATCAATAAAAGGTAAATATTTATATGTTGATTTAAATTAAATTATGTACTAAGTACTTTAACTCATTATTAATTATTTTCAGATATACTGAATTGTTGAAATCAAATTAAATTATGTAATGAATATTTTAAGTAATTAAATGGTATAGGGACTTGATAATGCAATTGTAAAATTACTTCCAGATGTTAAACATAGATTCTATGCTTGGCATGTATATGTTAATTGGGCTAAGAGAGGACAAAGGGGTGAACAGATGAAAAGGGCTTTCTAGACAATTGCTAAGTCTTCAATAGTCAGACAATTTGAAAAAAAAGAGAAAAAATTGTGGGAAAAGAATTAGACTGCAATTATAGACATAATAAAAGCCCTATCTCAATAATGTTGTAGAGCCTTCTTCAAAACAGACTTGAAATGTGAGTTGATTGACAATAATTTATGTGAAGCATTTAATGGGACATTGCTAGATACAAGGATAAAATCAATGATTTCTTTATTTGAAGGCATAAGAAAGTCTCTGATGGTAAGAATTAAAAAAAAAAAGGAAGAAAGAATGCTTTAAGTAGAGATGTGTGATTGGTCCTAAAATTGTAAAAGTGATAGAAAAAAATGTAACTATAGTATCATAATGTGTAGTTGCATTTAATGGAGATGATGGATAAGAAATAGATGTGGGTGTAAATAGGTTCTTTGTCCAGCTTGATGAGAAAACATGTAGTTTTAGAATATACCAATTTTCTGATGTCCCATGTGCACATGCCATATGTGCAATTAGAGATCTAGATAGAAATATTAAAGATTTTGTACTTAGTTGGTATCATAAGAAGGTGTATCTGTAATTTTTTAATAATTTTTTACAACTTATGCCTAGAAAAATAAATTAGGCCAAACTAAGGATAGAAGATAATTTCTACCCCTAGAGTTTAGAAAGATGTTAGACAGGCCCAAAACCAATAAAAAAAAAGGATCATGATGAGCCTAAGAAAAAAAGGTCCAATAATTCAATAAATTTGTCCAAGAAGAGCAAGATAATGACATATAAACTATGTTATCAATCAAGTCATAACAAAAAAGACTGTCTTGTGATAGGCAATCATGTAATTTCATTTTATTTTATTTTTATTTATTATTATAAATATTATACTATTATGGATCTTCTCTTGTTAAAATGCCCTAACACATCAATTCAAATTTATTATTTTATCCATGATAGCAAGATTATCATGTGCTTAGATCAGGAAACCAAAACATGGACCAAAGTGCATCAAGTACTATGGATCATATTAAAGCTGCACATGATCCAAGCAACTATGCTACTGCTTCAGCTATTGCTTATGGTGCTTTCGCATTAACTTTTGTTTTTGCATTTAGATATGGTTGTGTATATGTATCTACTTTAGCTAATATCAATGGTTTTGCATCTGCGATTGCATTGCAACTGTATCTGTATAAACCCTAAATCTAGTTTCAAATCTAACTTCAACAAATCTAGTTTTCATCAAATTTCAACTCCAGCTTCAGATCCACTTTCCATTCTAGTTTTAACAAAAGTTTCAAATCCAATCAATGTTGTTGCTTTTGTTGCCATTGAAAATGCAAAACTGAAGTCTAAAAGGCCAACAAAATCTATTGAAAGATGTTTTACAGATGAGGATAAGAGATTTTATAGGATGACTAGTGAAAAAATAAGTCCCTTATCAAAGTCCAACTCATTTATAACAACTATAAGGAAAAGAGCAATTTCAGTAAACAACATTGAAAGTCATAATGATAAGCACACTGTTAGAGCTGCCACTAAAAGCAAGACAAAAGTTTTACAAGGTTATGAATTAGATACAAACTCAAAAACATGAAGACAAATCTTAAATGTTAGTGATTTTTTACTAAATACAAATTTTTTTTTATTTTATTTCTTTAACTATTATCTATTATAACTTGATAAATGTTATTTGTTAGCTTTTTAGGAAAAATGGTGATCCAAAAGTGGGTTGAATTAGATTTCTTCAAATTCTTCCAAAATAATGATTTCAATATAATTGAATGGAAAATTAAGATCAATATCAAAATATGATGTAAAAAATAATAAATTGATAATCTTAAAATAAATACAAAATAAAAAGATAGGGTTAGAGAAATCGAACACAAGGATTTATAAACGTACGGTTCGTCTTCACAAGGCACTTACATGCTCTCTTTTTGGTTGTCTACACCAAGGCTTCAATCCACTATTCTTACATTGAAATTACAACTCTTATCTTTTATTTAAGGCTTAGATAAAAACCTAACACTTTTTACTTTTTAGGCCAAGTAGCAACCTTTCAATCTCACAAATTTAAGAGGATACCTCACCTCTTGATTACAAAATCACTTAATAGAAACGCAAACTTAAAACATCTATTAAAGGCTAAGTGTTTGTCAAGTTTAAGTACAAGGAAATGATGAATGGACAACAAATATGATTTGGATACAATAAATATAAAATATATGAATTTTTAAGCTCTAACAACTTTTGATTCTTTGAGAGAATGAAAATATAGCTTGTTGGTTATTGCTTTTTTTATTCATTAACCTTCTTGGTATGTTGGAATGCCCAATATATAGAGAAATTGAAGAATTAGCCATTGAGGATAGTTTGGAAGAAGAAATACTTGTTGGAAGCTTGAAAAACTAGCCGTTATACATATTTTTGGGCAAACTCGATGATCAGGTAAGAGACCCGATCGATCCCCTACCCAAGCAATCGATCCCTTATGTAAGGGGATCAATCTTTTTTATATGTTTTTGACCTAAAAAGCTTTCTGTATAAAAATGGATCGATCCTTTAAAGAGGGATGGATTGGGTTGCTTTGAAACCCTAACCAATCGATTCGTACAAGAAAGGGATCGATCTAGTCAAGTTGGGTGGTTGTTTCTTGTTTTGCACTTTACTCACTAATTTGATCATATCTTGAGTTATACAATTCCAAATCAAAAATCCTTTGAAGATTTAGAAACTAGACTTAAATGGCTTTCTATCCATATAAAATTCATTACCTAATTCATTGTATACAAATTATAGTGAATTTTCAAAACTACTCTCTGTATAGTTGTTAGACAACTACAAAGTGTCTAGTACAAATTCAAAATCTTTTTTTAGAAAATTTGGATTTTGATTTTGTTTGATCCATTTGAAGGTAAACTCAAAGAGCTTTCCAACCATATAAAATTTAAATATTAAAGCTTTGTGAATTAGTATAGAAAAATAAAACAATTTCAATGTTGGAAAACTTTATTATTGTAAAACAACTTTCTTAATTTAATCTATTTCTCAAAATCAATATTATCAAAATTGTATTGAGTCTAAAATAAATAAGTTTACTTTAAAAACAACAATTGGACTTCCATTTAAACTCAAATAAATAATGTTTAAAAGTACTTTTGATTTGAGAAATAAGAAAACATAAAAAAAATGTTTGTTTAAACTTTGAAAATTATATTATTTGTTTAGTACCAAAATATAAAACTTAAAAACTTGTACTAAATAATTTTTTTTTCAAAATCTTGATCAAGCTTATTTGGCTTCATATTTTGTCATTTCAAAATAATAATCAGGTTAAGGCTAATAATCTCTTCTTTTTTTATATGATAAAATTTAAAAATAAATTTACTTGGTGAAAATTTTTTTTTTAAAACATTTAAGATTTTTGAAAAACATTTTGAAAAACTCCCTTCAGACTTTACAAGGCAAAACTCCTTCTCAATTAATGCATTCTAATCTAAAACAACTTAACAAACATATATCAGTCAAATATATGAAATAAGCACAATCAAACAAATGCATATCAAACACAAGCAAATTTGCCTATATGATATTTTTTTTCCTTTTTATCCTAGCAAAAAGTCATGAGCATATTAATGAGCAAATAAACATAAAGAGTCATCATTAACAAATATATTCATGAAACATTTCACATCTTTTTTGTTTATATTCTTTACACCAAATGTTTAAGCTCCTATATCAATTGCTATAAGCATACAAGAAGAAATATTTTTAAACTTACCCTCTTTTTGTTACTTTAAAAGAAAAGAGAGATCAAGTCAAGGCATAGGACAAATTACATGATACTAATAATATCAAAAGTATATTGAATGTATGTAATCAATTGTAATATGCACAATAAAGTTCACATACATGTATTCAAGCACAAAAGTATAAATGTATCTAATTTAAATGTTATACAACAAAATCAGTCATTTAACCTAACCATATGAAATTTATGAACAAAAGGATAATAAATGATATGCAACCTACTCATAAATCATGTTATCATAAGATGTGCTTAGAATATAAGACATCAATAGCAATTAAGCATAAATTCAAGCACATGCATACAAGCTCATACTAATTGTTAAGGATACCAATTATTAAAGAAATGTTATCGCAAAGCATACCAATTATTATCACAAAACAAATCAAGAAAAATTGTATTCTAAGATTTCTCTTCCTTTTCAAAATAAGGATTAATCAATTTAAGGCATACACAATTTTGCATAAAAGGTACAAACTATATCAAAGATAGGCACATAAACATGTGTCAATTAAAGTTAAAAAAATTCTTTAACAATTTTGATATCAATTGTTACCAATTTTTAACAATTTTATTCAATAACTTTCGTAAAACACACATATTTTAATCATATGAAATATTCTTTCAATATATTGATAAATGATAATTATAATATTTCATAAGTTATCCTATCCAAATAAGAACCCAAAGCTCATATGTATATAATAAATCATAAGTACTAATGAGCAATGAGGTTCAATCATCATGTCCTAACAAAGATTATACAATCATGATTTTTCAAGCATGATGAAAGCCAAGAAATAATGAAAGCCTAATTATTCAAATATAATCCAAATTATTTTCAATGCATAGCAATGTACTTAACTCAAACATATGCAAGTATTCAATCATATAGTTCAATCAAAATCATACAAGCATATACAAAATATATAAGCAATATATCTAATTAAAAAAATATGCAAACATTTAGGCACAATTTGGTACTTGCCATCTCAGTGATCTTAATCAATGAACATATATATAAATTTCAAATTTATAATTCATAATCTATGAGTCAAATCAATTTAAAGATGAAAAAATCAACATAGCTAACTCATAGCCATGTTCAAAGATCATCTTAAACAAATATTCATGCAAAATATATATATATTAATCACATCAAGGCAATCAAGAACTATGCATGAATATTAATCAAAGTGAATTAAACAATCCAAGCTTTAAAAAAATATTAAGATAATTTTTATCCAATAGCTTGGTGACTAATTTAAACAACGTGTTCATATGTTCAACCATAAAATCATATATTTGCACATATCAAAACAAGCATGTATATGTATTCAAACTCATACATCATATCATAAAGTCGATACATTTACCTCCATTCATGTCAAACTTTGTTGTTATGCTTATTTGGCTTTGAATTCTCAAATCTAATTCATTTGAGTAAAACTAGGTTTGATTGCTAAAGATGACTTGTATTGCTTGCTATACTTGAAATTCTAAAAATGTAGGCTTATTCATGCTCATTTCAAGTTTTTCTAACATAGACTTAGAAAATATTTTTGACAAAGAAATGTTCATTAATAGCATCATGAATATCAATTGATAAAAATTATACTAATGGTTAGAAAATGAATTCCATATTCAAAGTCATTATAGGCAAAAGAAAATTTTGCACATTAGGTACAATTTGTCAATTTGCTAGCAAATCATTCAATATTAACTAAAGCTATAGACTATTCATCATAATAAATATCATATAGCACAATGGTGGCATTAAAGCAAAAGTTTTTAAGTAATGTACAAAACATCAATATTTCTAGATTATTTATGAACACAAATAAGACATATTCAATAATCATGTATATTCAAGAAATCAATAAAGAATATATCAAAACCAATTTAAGGCCTTATAAAATTAAAAAAAAAAAACTTAAGAAAGACATTTATCATAAAAAAAATAAAAAAAACTTCATCACAAAAACATAAATATATCTACACAAATTTTAAGTCATAATCACTAATGATTTAAGCTAAAAATAAGCATCATAAGAAAATCATTTATTTAAGTCATATTGCAACTATGTCAAGTCAAAAAAAATCATATTTATCATATATGCACATATAGTTGATAAGAATAATAGATGAACAAACAATATCTATTATTTAAGAACAAGTAATTCATCAATTCAAAATCAAAATTAAAAAATTTAGGGATAAAACAATTAAGCACAAGATCCAAAATATTTCACAAAATTAATAAATTAATTTAGTACAAAAGCAAGTATATTTAAGAATATTTTAAAAATCAAGAAACAAAATTTTAAGCACTTTCAAATTACAAGGATTAAAGTCAAGTTTAATCAATAATCATATGAGCATATATCTTAACTAAGATCATAAATGAACTAAGAATCAATTTATATCTTTTAAGCACAAGATATTCGTCAATTCATCAACACACAAATCAATAATCAAAACAATTATGTGTAACACATCAAGTTTAAAGAATTCACAAGATCCAAGCATTATAAATAAATTGAGCAATTTTAAACATCATGGTCATATAGGTATGTTTAATAATCACAAATCAATATGTATAAAAATCAAAAAATTATTTTCATCATGCCAAAATCATTTAAAAAAATATATTTATGCAGAATACCATAGGATAATCCATTCAAAGCTTAATATGTTTAGGATTTTGATTTTTGCACTTTAAAACTCATTTTTGCTTGAAAAATACCTTAATAAATCTCAAAACTAGTCAAGCTCATTTTTAACCAACTTGAACCATTCTAACAAATTTCAAATGATAAAACAAAATTGTTCAAGTGATCATTTGGCATTAGAATAAGGAAATCAAAATGTTAACTCTTAATCCTTATATTTTTTTAAAAAATGCTATTAAGATGGGCAAATCTGTTTAAACACACATATAAGCTCTTCAAACTATTAAGAAAAGTTTTATATCACACTTTGAAAAAGTCCAAATGATTTTTATGCCCGTAAATATTCAAAAATAAGATTTGATATTTTAAGTTCTACAATCTTTTGAAACTTGCATGTAGTAGTTATGAAATTTTAAACCATTACAAGTTATCAAGTTATCTTTGTTTAAGCAAGTTTAAATCATTGAATTCAAGATATTTAAATTCATTTTACAATTAAAAACTTGTTAAAACAAAATTTCATATTTTAAGGCTTGACTTTAGCAAAAATTACTTTCAAAGCAAAACATAAAATTTCAAAATTATTAAGCTTTGAGTATTCTCCCTAAGTTTGTGCATAAATATAAAAATAATTTAGCACACAATTAATCATATCAAGCACCAATAACAATTTCACAAAGCATGCCTGATATCATCAATATCCAACATTCATATACACAATCATGCATAAGCACAAGTTCTTAAGAATATCGATTTCACAAATAACATCAAAATATCAAGATCATTCATACAATCCCAATATCAAGAGTATTCACATGTAATCTTACAAATTCATTAGAGCATACATAATTCTCCAAAAAATGTATCTCAAGCAAATAAGTATTCAACACAATAACAAGCATGAGAAATTATTAAAATTTTACGTTCAAAAGAAAACATAAATACATACACAATCATGCTCATATTTTTCAAAGTCATGCAAATTATAACATATAATCAATTTCAATCAAATTTGCAATATTAACATAGTATATATGGATATATATTTTCTCCAAAACAATTTAGAATCAATCAAGATATATCAATAAAACATATAGCAATTAAGCACTTCAACATTCAACTAAGAATAGGTAGCCAGTTTCAAATACTCTTCAAATAAATATTAGGCTTAAAGGTTACCCATTTTTATTGTGTGTCTAGAGTATCCAATCTTCAAAAGCACATTGTAGCTCATTACTCTAACACACCTACAAGAAACATTCTCATTTGATTTTTTATACCTAAATTGTTTTGGGTCCTTAAGAGTTAGTGACCAAGTCTCTAGTTCCTTTTGGAACCAATACTTGCTTAATTCTAAATGAAATTTTTCTTTTTATAGGACAAGTATGTATAGTATGACTATGAAAATGACAAAAAATTACATTTAATCATTTTAGTACTTAATGAACTCTTTAAAAGATTTTGTTTTTATTCATCGATTTATCAAATTTCTTTTTAAAAACAATATTTTCTTTTTCTAAATTTATTTCTACCTTGGGAGGTTTCAAAATCTATTTTCAATTTTTTCATATTTTTTTCAAAATATTTTTGCATTCATCAAAAAATCATTTTCAACGTTCAATTTTGAAATCATTTTCTTATATTTTCTCTCATTGATTCACATTCAACATATAGCTCATTATAAGCATCTTGTAATTCATAAAAAATATCTGAATTTAAATCAATAAAATTTAAGGTTGCCTCCGGATCTTTAAGAGCCATGAGATATGATGCATTTCGGTTGGATTGTTGTCTTTCATGTTTTTCATCCAACTTCTCTCATATCTCATTTGAGGTTGAGCACCTTGATACCATGTTTAAGTTGTAGGAGTCAAGAGCTCTACAAAGTAAGCATTTTGCCTTGGCATCATTCATCACTTACATCATATAGTTTGTATCATTTGAAGAAATTCTAAGCCCTTTTTCTATCACATTCCAAGCTTTAAAATCATAGGCCATTATAAACACATTCATCCTCATTCTTCATTCACAAAATTCATATTTATCAAACATGGAAGCTTTGAGGATTTTTTCACCACCTTGAAACTTAAATTGAGCCATAAGATCTTTACTCAAGGTGGTTAAACCTACAAAAGGAGACCAAAGCTCTTATATAAAATTTTAACTTTTTAGGTGAGATGGTGATCTAAAAAAGGACTGAATTAGATCTCTAAATTTTTCAAAAATAATGATTTTAATATAATTAAATGAAAAATTAATATCAATATCAAAATATTATGCAAATAACAATAAATTGATAATCTTAAACCAAATGCAAAGTAAAGAGATAGGAATATAGAAATCAAACACAAGGATTTATAGAGGTTTGGTCATTTTTCACAAGGTACTTACATCATCTCTTCTTGGTTGTTTGCACTAAAGCTTCAATCTACTATTCTTGCATTGAAATTACAACTCTATCTTTTTCTTAAGGCTTGGATAGCAACCTAATACTCTTTACTTTCTAGGCTGGGTATCAACCTCTCACTTTCACAAATTCAAGAGAATGCCTTACCTCTTAATTACAAAATCACTTAATAGAAATGCAACCTTAAAACAACCCTCAAAGGCTAAGTGTTTGCCAAGTTTAAGTATAAGAAAATGATGAATAAACAATAATATATTTGGATACAATAAATACAAAAGATATAGATTTTTAAGCTATATCAACTCTTAATTCCTTGAAAGAATGAAAATATAGCTTGTTGGTTTTTGCTCTCCTGATTCATCAACCTCTTTGGTATTTTGGAATGCTCAATCTATAGAGGAATTGAAGAACTAGCCGTTGGGGATAGTTTAGAAGAAGAAATGCCTGTTGGAAGCTTGAAAAACTAATTGTTATACACATTTCTAGGCAAACCCAATCGATTAGGTAGAGGGATCAATCCCTTTTACATGTTTTTGACCCAAAAAGCTTTCTGTATAAAAAATGGATCAATTGTTTAAAGCGGGGATTGATCAGGGCATTTTCAAACCTTAACCAATCGATCCCTATAGGAAGGGGATCGATCCGGTCAGGCTGAGTTGTTGTCTCTTATTTATACTCTACTTACTAATTTGATCATATCTTGAGTTATACAATTCCAAATCAAAAACCACTTAAAGATTTAGAAACTAGACTTAAAGGGCTTTGTATCAATAAAAATTCATCACCTAATTTATTGTATACAAATTATAGTGAATTTTCAAATCTACTTTCTGTGTAGTTTTTAGACAACTGCAAAGTGTCTAGTAAAAATTGAAAATCTTTTGTTAGAAAATTTGGATTTTGATTTTGTTTAATCCATTTGAAAGTAGACTCAAAGAGCTTTCCAACCATTCTAAATTTAAATATTAAAGCTTTGTGAATTAATACAGAAAAATAAAACAATTTCAATATTGGAAAACTTTATTCTTGTAAAACAACTTTCTTAATTTAATCAATTTTCAAAACCAATATTATCGAAATTGTATTGAGTCCAAAATGAATAAGGTCACTTTAAAAACAACAATTAGACTTCCATTTAAACTCAAATAAATAATGTTTAAAGATACTTTTGATTTGAGAAATAAGAAAACATAAGAAAATGTTTGTTTAAACTTTGAAAATTGTATTATTTGTTTAGTACCAAAATATAAAACTTAAGAATTTGTACTAAATAAATCTTTTTTAAAATCTTGATCAAGATTATTTGGCTTAATGTTTTGTCATTTCAAAATAATAATTAATTCAAGGCTAACATTATTCAACAACCTGGATTGAGAATTAAGAAAGTGATAGTAATTAGGACAAGCAAAGGCAAGAGAAATGTTGTTAATGATGTAATTGGTACTTAAGAAAATCAAGTTCTTGCTTCCAAAAGAAATAAGGGGAAACAAAAAACCTGAGAAGTTATATTCTATTTTGTTAATTATTGCTGCTGATGTTAACTACTTTTTTTTTTTTTTGTTAATGTTGTAAGAACACTTTATATTCAACCTTCTATTGGCTAAATGTTTTTTGTACTAAATGTTGTGTAAGAACACTTTTTGTTGACATTCATCAGATTACTTTGTTATAAGATTACCTCTATTATCAGAGTGTCTCAGATTACTTTCTAGTTACATATTGCAAGTTGAATATATTACACTAAATCACATTTTCACAACTAATAATATAAAGCAACAAAATTCACAGCTAATAACATTAATTCAATTGCCATTGATATAATAAGAGTTTTAACAAACATTTACAGACCCTCATAACAATCCTAACCCACTATCAAGTATATAAATCAAGTTTTCAAAAATTTTTTGGCACTAAAAAATATTACACAAAACACAAATATAAAAAAGAATGAGATAAACCAAATTATTTTTCAGTTGCCATCTCTACCATGTCCACCACCAGCAATTTTATTACTTTTTTCAATTTTAACATAAAAAAACTAGCCTCTCTTCAACTACATATATTCTGTGATAATATTAGCTTCATCAACATTTTTCTTACACTTTGAAACTTCATATTTCAAACTTTGAACATGACTATATAAAATTTTTTTTTCTTTTTTTCAGCTCTAGAATAATCTCTTTTACTTTTTAAAAAATTTTAGAATCATGCCATAAATGAAATCCACAAATAGTGCTCTACAATCACACTAAAGAAATCTCAGCAAATAAATTCTAGTAAAAACACCAAAAAAATATAAAAAAATTTACCGACCTACAATCACATCAAGAAAATATTATGAAACAAATACCAACAAAAATACCAAAAAATACTAGTAAAAATATTAAAGAAATACCAACAAATTTATCGGATAATGTAGACATCCATAAAATTTTTTACCAATATTACTATTCGTCCATGACGTCCACCTAGCTACTTTCACATTGTTGTAATAGAAAATGAGTTCTCCTTCAAAGTCCCATTTTATAGGGTAACTAATTGAAATTAACTTATACGTGTTTATACAATAAGACCTTTATCTAAAAACCTTACAATTTTAATATTTTGAAAAATAAATTCAGAGAAAATCAGAGCATGAGAAAAATCTAAAATTTATACTAATATTGAATTTAAGTTGCTAATTGAATTAATATTTGAAAAAAATATTGTATTCAGATGTTATTTCAATTGAAAATTTTTTCTCACTTTAAGTTGAAAAACGAGGAAAAATCTTAAGTTGAAGGTGTCTCACGTTATTATTGACAAAAAGAATAAAAAAGAATACCAAAATAAAAAACATAATAAGTTTAAAAAAACAATCAAAATCTTAACTAGGTTATCGTTACACATGAATAAATTAATTTCATATCATATTTTATGTCATATCTGTGATGATTTTTACACAAATAATTTAATTGTGCGTAACACTTGTATTGTTTTTACCGTTGAAATAAATATTATATTATTATAAATCACTGACGTTTAATATTTATTTGAACGAATTAAAACATTAAATCCTGAATTGAGTAACATCATGATCCTTATTTAAGCATTTAACCGTCTTTTTTACATTCTTCTTTCTCTCCAAAATCACAACTGCCAACATATCACGCAACTGCCTCTGAGCAACCCGAAACCCTATTCCTCTCCGTCGCCGGCGAGTCCCCATTCTTCCCATATGCCGACGACCAACACTTCTCATTTATCGTCCCTTTCCTCCGTTATTTCCTCTTCTCCCAAAATCATCGAGAGACACGGCCATAATCCTCAAGGAAACCCGATTGCCTCCCCTTCCCTAGAGACGGCAAGTACCCTATTCCATCCCCCTTTCTTTCAGCGAGCTTTGCCCCCTTTTCCTCCTTCGAGTCTCTTCCTTTTCTTTTATTTGATTCCTTTTAAAATTATTTCATTGTTATTATTTTTGCTTTTAATTTTTTTACGGAACTTTTCTTTTATTTTCATAATTTTGAAGTAATTTATTTGCTTCAATTTTAATTTAAATTATATTAGGGCATCTTGATCTCTGGACTTTGAACAATAAAAATAATTTATATTCTACATTTTTATTATATTTTGATTTTGCCATAACAATTATTTGATTTTTGTTTTATGGGTATTATATTTCTTTGCTTCACAATTAATTAATTAACCAATCAATTTAGAAAAAGCTAGACTTTTGAATAATTTTTTTTTTGTTTTATGGGTATATGCGTTTTTTGTGTATTCTATCAAATATTTGTAATTTTGTTGAATTGATTTGAAAAATGAGCATAATTGCTGCTTGCAGGTGAAACAAATGTTGATGAAGCAGTGAGGGATCTTCCTGGCGCCAATACGGTAAGGCTTGAATGTTAATCCCTTCTCCTTGAAACCTCTATACGGTAAGGCTTGAATATTTTTTTGGTAGTGTGCATATGGAGGAACTATGTGGGACTGACTTGTACTTTGCGATGAAAGTTATGGATAAAGTGTTATGCTTAACTCAAACAAGGCATTTGAAATTGCATTGACTATGAATATTAAGCTTCAAACCCAGATATTCATTTGTTTGCTATCTAATGATAAGTCTGGTAATGCATATAACTATGGTACTAGGACCAGGAGAGGAGCTCCCCTTTAGTTTAAATCTTCAATGTTTTAGTTTGTTAGTTCGGTAACAGTGAACATGTAGTGGGCTTTGATTAAGTTTATTTGAAAGTTTAAGATAATTAGGATTTTAGTAGTCATTTAGTATTAATAATACGATTGAATTGTCCTTTAATTCATTTATATTTTATTTAAGTTCATATTTTGTTATTTAATGCTTATGCTAAATAATTCCTTTTTTTTTTTTCTAGCACTAGCAATGAATTTTAATTATTGGCGTGGAAAAAGTTTCTCTATGAACAAAATGATTATCAAAAAAGCTGTGGAAACTAGAGTCAAAGAGTTGTCTTGATTCCTTTGGTTCAACATGTCAAGCAGCAAGAGATGCTAGAATGATCTTCTTTCCTGGTAATATTATATTTTTTCCAAATTCTTTCACAATTTTGCAAGTGAAAGCTTTTTTTCCAGTTTCTTTCACAATTTTGCAAGTGAAAGCTTTTTTTCCAGTTTCTTTCACAATTTTGTTAGTGGAAGCTACTGATTTTTCTCTTTTAACTTTTGGTCCATTCTTTTTGTTGGCATCTATGATTAAAAAGAATTATTTGCCTACTTTGTAGTAAAGATCCTAATTAACTTGATTGAACTTCAATTTTGTTGCAGGGTTGGGGCAGAGTTGTCGCAACATTTTTCGGTAAAAATCGAAACCTCTCCTACGGTATCTGTTCAAAAACCCTTTGCTGCCTTTGATTGGGCTGTCGAAGACTCATGGGAAGTTTGTTCTTGTCGGTGCTCCTAAGAAACCAATTGAGTTACGAGCCTTTTCAAAGCAGATGTTAAATACCGATTTGTCAAATACTGAATTTTCATCGACAAACCAGTTTCAAGTTTATATAGATTATGCCACTTGTTATATTAAACTTTGAGAAGATTGTAATTAATAATAAATAAATATATTACCTTTCAAATTAATATTATTTTCTATTTTTTAATATTTGCATGAATTTTTAAGTTCTTTGATGTATTTAAATAAACATTTTAAAATTAATAAAATTAGTGCTAAATATTTGTTTACTATTTATAACAACAAAAATATTGTTGGCAAAGATTATTTGTAACAATAATACTGGTTATTAAAATTTTTAAATCATTGTAATAAAAATTAAAAGCATAAAATTGTGGTTTCATAAGAACTTTGGTAACAATTATTGTCGTTATTAAATTAACTATTTCAATAATAAAATAATTGTTGTCAAAGATTATTTGCAACAAAACAAATAGTGTTGCAAAAAATTTTAACTAAAATACTATTGTTACTTAAAAGTTTTAGCAACCAAATATATGGTTGTCAAAAAAAGATTTGACAACTTGTTACTTAAAATATAGTTTATTTACTAACAACAAAAAGTCATTGCAATAAATATGTTTTAGATGATTTTTTATACGATAAAAATTGTTGCATATATTTTTAACAATGGAAGTATGGGCAACGACTTTACAATGATTTTTTGTCATTATAAAAAGATTTTTGCAACGATAAATTGATATTTTGAAATGACATTAAGTGTTGCTAAATCAACTTTTTCTAATAGTGCTTGGTGGTCCATTAGTTCTGCAACTAAACCGTTTTCATTTTGATCTCGTGAGATTTATACTTTGAATGGCCAATTAGTTGGAAGCCACCTGTCCTCCCATATGCGAATACATTGCCCATTGCCCACCCTCCATCCCAACCATCTTGCTATCACGGCCCTAGCACCGCATATGATCCTCCATTTGTGAGAGGGATTATGTCCCATCTTGGATTCCATGAATGGAACGTTCAGGAAGTTTTTGGCTTGTAGGACCTAATATGCGAGAGTGTTCGTCTTTGACACGAGCCTCCGGCATTGTTTCCCCCTTATTAAATGCCTTTATTTCTCTAAACCCTAGTCCATCTTTAGACTTTGGCAAGCACAGATCCTTCCATTTTAGCCGGTGAATGCCTTTCGCCCTCGTCCCATGACTTCGCCAATATTTACCAATAATGTTATTTATTTCCTAGCACAGGGTTTGTGGCAGCATAAAGCAATCCATAGCATAGGCTGGTACAGCTTGGAGGACAGACTTAATGAAGACCTCTTTCCCATCTTCTGAAAGGCACATATTTCTCCATCCACTCACCTTTGCTTTGATCCTTTCTTTAATCTCTCTGAATGCTATCAATTCATTTCGCCCCACCATTGATAGCCAACCAAGATATTTCTCAGAATTCACTGTAGCTTGGACTTCAAACATTTCTTTATGTAGCTCCTTTTGTTCCATTCTAGTATTTTGCTAAAGAACAAAGTTGATTTGTCAAAATTGATTTGTTATCTAGAGCGTTCCTTGTATTTTTGTAGCATACTCTTCACCTTTTCGTCCTTGGTTGCTATTGCCTTGGAAAAAAGTAAGCTATCATCTACGAAGAAAAAGTGAGTGACTTTGGGCCATTTAGACTGGCTTAGACTCGATGGATAAAGGCTTCTCTCTGAGCATTAGCTAACAAAGATGACAATCATATTGCGCCTGAAGCAATAATCATAACAATACAGAAGCAATAGACCATAATCAATAATAAAAAAAACATAGAAAAAATAAAGCACATACCAAGATTTACGTGAAAAACCCTCCAGTGTAGAGAAAAAAACTACGGATCACCAGAAAAATCTTTACTATCAAATAATAGGTATACAAAGTTTTTCTCTAGCTAAAATTAGAGCTAATCAACAACTAGAGAAACAATTGGAGAAATCTCACCAAATAAGTGACTTAACAAATACACACTGGATTTGTTCCTAGAGAGCTTCAAACCCGATCTTTACCGTTCAGAATGTAAAACTCTGAATCATAAACCTCCTGACAAGGTTCCAACTCAATCGAACTACGGATCGACTTCTGTTCAACTAACTCTCCCTTTTCTTTTTTCTCTCTGCTTTTTCTAGCTTTTCTTCTTTCTCTACTTGATTTTTGACACTCCTTTAAAACAACCCCACCTCTTTTTTATTAAGTAGCCAGGGCTCTGTGTAAAATGAAAGATCAAGGCCCATGACCTTTACTTGGTCCAAAACCACTTACATGAGGCTGGACCCCATTTTCCTAATAATCTCCCCCTCCAGCCCCATTAGGAGGAGATTCATCACCATAGCAGTTTCATTTGGAACTTACCTTGGCCAGGAAACTCATTCCGGCCAAGTTACTGCAGAGCTTAAGCTTTTCCCTATGAAGTATCTTAGTCAACATATCTGTTACATTCTTATCAGTATGGATTTTTTTCAATAGTATCTGATGTTCTTCAATCACTGAACGTAACCAATGATATCTAACATCAATGTACTTTGTTCTAGCATGGTACATGGTATTCTTACTCAAATCTAAAGCACTCTGGCTATCACAAAATACCACATACTCTTTCTGATTCAACCTCAATTCAAGAGGAAAATGTTTCATCCAAAGTATTTCTTTACATGCTTCGGTTGCTGCAATATACTCAGTTTCTGTAGTTGCAAAGCAACACACTTCTGCAACTTAGATTGCCAAGATACAGCTCCTCCTGTAAAAGTGAACAAATACCTTGAAGTAGATTTCCTACTATCAAGATCGCCTGCCATGTCAGCATCAGTAAACCCTTCTAAAGCTGGTTGTGAAACTCCATAAGTCAAGCACATTTTTGAGGTACCCCTCAAATATTTAAAAATTCATTTCATTGCTTCTCAGTGAACCTTTCTCAGATTAGAAATAAATCTGCTCACTACACAATTGCATGAGCAATGTCAGGCCCTGTACAAACCATAAGATACATTAAAGAACTGACTGCAGAAGAATAAGGAATACTAGACATAGCTAGTTGCTTTTTCATAGACACTGGACAAGATTTCTTACTTAGATGAAAATGATTGGCAAGTGGACTGCTAACTGATTTAGCATGTTGTATGTTGAATCTACCAAGCATTCGCTCAACATACTTTTCCTGTGACAACCATAGCTTTTCAGCTCTCCTATCTTGGATAATGTTCATACAAAGAATCTGCTTTGCAAGACCTAAATCTTTCATGTCAAAGGACTTAGACAATTGTTCTTTCAACCTGTAAACCATACTAGCATCTTGTCCTACAATCAACATATCATCAACATATAATAATAGGATAATGAAGTTGCCATTAGGGAATTGTTTAATATGCACACAAGAATCCGCTGCTGTTCTTTTATAACTATGACTCACCATAAAAGAATCAAACTTTTTGTACCACTATCGCGGAGCTTGTTTCAAGTCATACAAGCTTTTCTTCAATTTGCAAACTAAGTGCTCTTTCCCTTTCACTTTAAAACCCTCAGGCTGATTCATATAAATGTCCTCCTGTAAATCACCATGCAAAAATACAGTTTTAACATCAAGTTGCTCAAGCTCAAGATTTAAACTAGTTGCTAATCCCAGTAACACTCGAATAGAACTCATCTTCACAACTGGAGCAAAGATCTCATCAAAATTGATGCCTGGTTTCTGAGAAAAACCTTTTACTACTAATCGAGCTTTGTACCTCACTAGTTTGTCACCATCTTTTTTCAACTTTAACACCCATTTATTCTTTAATGGCCTCTTTCCTGTTGGAAGTTTAACAAGATCATAAGTACCATTCTTTCGTAATGACTCCATCTTTTCTTTCATTGCTTTTAACCAGTGTTCTCTATCCGGAGTAGCCTACACAGTTGAAAGCTTTCTGGCTCTCTTTCACTGGTAACTAAAATAAAATATAAACTTGGAAACCTGGTAGATAGCTTGCGCTCTCTAGTAGATCTCTTGGGCTGAGACTTTACATCACTTTATGCCAAAGGTAGCTCCCTCTACTCAACACTCTCAGGTAGAAAGGATTGCTCCCCCTACTCAAAACTAATTGCATCTGGCTCATCACCAACTGTGGCTAGCTCATTCATATTCCCAAGTTCTGTTTCTTGCTCATTTCCACCATCTGTGGCTCTTTCTTATGGAATCTCTATCGGTGTTGAAACATCACACTCAACAGTAACCCGTGTAGTCTTCTCATTTTTCTCAAGGTCTGCTATAATTTTTTTTTCATAAAAGACCACATCTCTACTTCTGACTATCTTTTTTTTTACTGGATCCCATACCCTGTAACCAAATTTCTCATCACCATATCCTACAAACACACATTGTATGGCTTTACTGTCAAGCTTTGATCTCTGTTCTTTCAACACATACATGAAATGCTTTACACCCAAAAACTTTTAAGTGAGAGTATGAAGTATCTTTTCCTGTCCACACTCTTTCTGAAATGTCAAAGCCCAAAGGAACTGATGGTGACCTGTTAAGTAAGTAACAAGCTGTGTTGACTGCTTCACCTTAGAATGACTTTGGTAATTTTACCATCCTCAACATACATCTGACTTTTCCCACAATGGTGCGATTCATTCTTTTAGCTATACCATTATGCTACGGTGTTTCAGGTTCTGTCATCTTATGCCTGATCCCATGCTTTGAACAATACTCTTTAAAGCCTTTAGATGTATATTCTCACCATTATCAGTTCGAATACACTTCAAGGGTAACCCTATCATCCTTTCAACCATGGCATGAAATTTTTGAAAATACTGTAGTACCTGACTTTTGTATTTCAACATATACACCCAAGTCTTACGTGAAGCATCATCAATAAAAGTAACAAAATATTTGCTACCACCTAATGACTCAACCTCAATGGGACCACATACGTCAGAATAAATTAATTACAATCTATTTTATTTTCTCTGAAAACTTGTACGAAAAGAAACTCTATGATGCTTACCAAACAAATAATAATCACATGAATCGAGAGACATACCTTTGGTCAAGGGAATAAGAGACTATCTTACCAAAACTTATAACCCCTTTTCACTCATGTGTGCTACCCTTCTGTGCCACAAGTTTACTGAAGCATCATTTTCAACAGCATTTACCTGGTTACCGTTCAATTGCATCTATGTCTTATACATTGTGCAGTATAGTTTTCTCTTTACAACTACCATAGATCCTTTGAGAAGCTTTCACTGTCCATTCTTTTGTCGACTTTTATATCCCTCCTTATCAAGGACATTAATAGCAAGCAAGTTCATTCTTATATCTGGAATGTGTTTGACATCCCTCAAAATCAATATACAGCTTGTACTAGTTTGTACAATAACATCACCAATCTCAACAGTCTGTAACACACTCTTGTTTCCTATCTTGGTACAACCAAAGTCTCTTACTTTATAAGTTGTAAACAACTCTCTCTTAGAAACACAATGATATGTCACTCTTGTGTCAACTATCCACTCAATGTCGGGATCACTAACATGATTACAATTATCATGTGTACAAATCAAAGTAACTGAATCATTATCTGAATTCACTGCTGCAACATTACTATCATCTGAACTCTTGCCTTTCTCATCTTTTTACTATTGCTTCAAGATTTTACAGTTTCGTTTTATATAACCTGCCTTACCACAATAGAAACACTTCACTTTACCTATAGACTTGAATCTATGTTTAGACTTACTACGACTTTTTGAGTCCTGACCTCTGTCGATGTTTCTACCCTTGTTTTCTATGACCAGAGCTTGATTCTCAAGGTCTACATCTTTTCACTTTGCTTCTTCATTAAGCATACTGTCTTTTATCATCTCTAATGTCACCTTATAATCAGTAGTTTATTTTAAGAACAGTCAAAACTAGAGTATTCCAACTGTCTGGCAATGAACCCAAAAGAAATAACACATTCATTTCGTCATCCATCTTAAGCTCTATAGTAGTCATCCGATTAAATATATCTTGAAAATCACTCAAGTGCTCTGTAACAGATCGTCCATCCCTGTACTGTAAAGTTGTAAGCTTTTTAACAAGCATAACTTTATTCATACCTATTTTTCTCTCATACAATGCTGTCAATTTTTCTCAAACAATGTGCGCATTTGACTCCTGCGCTACATGATAGAACACGCTGATATCAACCCATTTTTTTATTGTAGCCAGCGTCTTTCTACCTAGCTTTTTTTATCTTTCATCTTTTATATCGCTGGTTTAGCCGAATCACCTAATACTAACTCAAACAAATCTTTGCAGTATAGATGATCTTACATCATAGGCTTCTAAATTGAATAATTCGATACTGTCACTTTTATCATGAAACCTGTATCACCCTCTATGATCTCAAATAGAATTTACTTCTATCCTGGGTTGCTTCTGTATCGATGTCTCAAAATAACCTTCATTCTAATATCACTTGTTACGCTTGAAGCAATAATCATAATAATACAGAAGCAATAGACAACAATCAATAATAAAAAAAATACAGAAAAAATAAAGCACACACCAAGATTTACGTGAAAAACCCTCAAGTGTAGAGGTAAAAAACCACGGACCACCAAAAAAATCTTCACTATCAAATAATAGGTATATAAAGTTCTTCTCTAGCTAAAACTAAAGCTAATCAACAACTAGAGAAACAATTGGAGAAATCTCACCAAATAAGTGACTCAACAATGCACCCTGGATTTGTTTCTAGAGAGCTTCAAATCTGATCTTCATCGTTCAGAATGTAGAACTCTGAATCATAAACTTTCTAACAAGGTTTCAACTCAATCGGACCACGGATCGACTTTCGTTCAACTAACTCTCTCTTTTTTTTCTCTCTACTTTTTTTCTTTCTCTACTTGATTTTTGACACTCCCTTAAAATAGCCCCACCTCTTTTTTATTAAGTAGCTAGGGCTCTGTGTAAAATAAATAATCAAGGTCTATGGCCTTTACTTGGTCCAAAACCACTTACATGAAGCTGGACCTCATTTTCCTAACAAATCCTTCACTATATAATAAGAATAAGAACGAGGATAGTGGATCACCTTGTTTGAGACATCTTCCTGACCAAAATTTTGTTGGTGATACAATCATTTACAATAAATGAATATGAAACAAAATGCAACACAATGCTTTGAAAAAATATTCATCTAGACTTGAATCCTATTCTTTCCATCATTGCCTTTAAGAATCTCCATTCCACCTTATCGTAAGCCTTACTCATACTAAGCTTTAGAGCAACGAAACTGTTTTGTGCTTCTCTCTTATTTTTTAAGCTATGAAAGAGTTCATATGCAACTGGTACATTATCAGTAATAAGATGCCCAGGAACAAATACACTCTGAGTCTCACTTATGCATGATGTTAAGACACACTTTAGCCTATTAGCTAACACTTTTGCAATAATTTTATATAATACATTACAGAAGCTAATAAGTCTAAATTAGATGATGCTGCAAGGATCTCATGTTTTAGGAATCAGGATAATGATGGTATGATTAACATCACTTAAATTCCCTTCCCTATTAAGAAAAGATAGACAAAATCAAATTACATCATTACCATGTGCTAAAATTTATGGAAAAATAAGACAAGCATATCATCTGTTTCAGGGGCTTTTGTTAGGTGCATTTGCTTTATGACTGTCAGGACCTCTTCGACATTGAACTCCGCTAGCAGGAGATCATTCATCTTGTCTGACACTTGGTTTTCAGTTGCCTCTAAAATTTCTTCCATGTGTCCATTTCCTTGGTATAAGTACTTAAAGTAGCTAATGGCTATATCTCTAATCTTGTCTTCTTCTTTGCACAATTATCCCATACTATTTTTCAGGCCTCTTATATTATTACATCTTCTCCATTAGCTAGCTTTGGAATGAAAGAAAGCCGCATTATGGTCCCCTGCCCTAAACTAGTCTGCCGGTGATCTTTGGGCCTAAAATCATTCCTCTCTTTTGAAGGCCAAATTGAATTCCTCTCGAATCACTCCCACATTCTCTAAGTTTTCCTTATTCGACCTAAAGTTTTTCATATAGTAGAGTTCTCTAGTGAGTTTTTTTCACTTTCTCATGAATGCCCTAGAAGCATTCTTGATGCCATTTGGCAAGCTTTTCGGTTGTGTATGCTAATTGTTAAGTAATCTGTTCTCCTTTACATGCTAACCATGTGCCCATAACCTCCTTTTCACATTCTCTCTCTTTTACCCATATATTTTTTAAGCAAAATCGAGATTGCTTCCTTGCATTTCTATTGAATCATTGACTATTGTTAATATTGACTAAAATTAGGTTATGGTTAGACACCAACATCACAAGATGATTGACTGTATATTATGGAAACATTCCCCACCATGCATGGTTTTAGACCCCTTTGTCTAATCTCACACATTATTGATGGGGTCATTACCTCATCTGTAGGTGTACCATAAACTCTTGTACCCTAGATCTTTAAGACTGGCCTTATGTAATGCTTCACGAAATTTTTCCATCTATCTTCCACGTCGAAAACATTTCCTTAACTTTTTGTGGGACAACACTATCTCATTGAAGTTCCCCATGCATAACCATGGCATTATATGTTTGTTGCCAAGCTTCTCAATACATTCCATGATTGCCACTTTAGCCTTATATCAGGTTACCCATAAAACGTCGTGTCTCTATACTTGTGTGCTTTCTCCTTCTTGCACTTCCATGTCAATATGGTTTTTTGAATAGCTTAACAGGTTGATAGTAATTTATTCTTTCCAGAGCATTGCTAAACCCTTATCGGTCCCATATGCATCTACATTCAAACATGTAGTCATCCCACACTTCCTTGTAACTTGGTCTATCTTTCCTATATGTAGTTTTGTAGCTAAAAAACACTACATGGGGATCTTCTATCTTCAGCAGATGCCAAAGTGCTCAAACTGCATGTAGGTTCCCAAGCTCACTATGATAATGTCCAAATTTAAGAACTTGCCATTAAGTACAAAAATTATAGGGTCATCACTAATCTTTTTTATTTAAATGTGATTGGCCACCTATACAAATTTATCTTTTTTAAAGTTATCGCGAGCTTGACTAATACTCCCTAAAAGGAATAAGTTCTGGTCTACATAATCAGAATTAAGTTTAGGAGTCGATTATGTGCAAAGAAAGTTTTAGCACCCTATTACATCCAAAATGATATCAAATTAATTACATGATATCTAATTTAAGCTTTAATCAAAGATGATTTTTTTAATTAATTTTGATATTTCAAATATTAAAAAAAGTCATTAGGCTTTCACTAAAAAAGAAATTTTCTTCACCTTAAAAGAATTCAAGATAAACTTGTTGTTCACTTGAAGAGGCTCCGTTGTCAAATTTATTAAATATCTTATCAAATTTAAATTCCTTTTATTTATTCACAACATTGTCATACAAAAAATTTTATAAAAAATATAATGCAATCATACAATCATGTAAATATCATAAATATCATGCCAATATAAAAATCATACTAGAAATCATGCCAAGGCATCATGCAATAAATATAAAAAAAATTATACAATAAATCATGTAAAAATAAAAAATATAATAAATCATGCAAATATAATATTTATATATATGTAATAAATCATACAATTAATTAAACCCATGCAAAATATCATAAATAAATCATGAAATAAATTAAATTCATGTAAAATATCATGCAAATATATATTATAATTTTTCATGCAAAAAAATAAAAGCTTATGCAAATAAAAAAATCAAGCAATAAAAATCATGCAAAATAACATAAAAAATTCATATCAAAGTTTTTCTTTTCTCATATGTTTTAATTCAATCACAAAAAAAAAAAAGAATAAATGAAGCAAAAAATAAAATAAAATAATCAAAACCAAAAGAAATTTTTTTAAAAATAAAATTGAAAATAAAAAATATAAAAAAATAGAAAACCTTGGATCTGAATTGGGTAAAAATTGTGTTAAGACACAAGTTTTAAAGGTTGAAATGTGGATCCTAAACCCCAAAAATGGTGTCGTTTTGATCACATATAAAAGCCAAAAAAACTTTGATTTTTCTTAAAAATGCCTTAGTTTCTCCCTAAGTTTAATTTACTCCTCTCTTTCACTAAAATCCTACCAAGAAATTCAATCGACCAACTAATAATTTCAAATTCTAGTGTTGAAAAATTCAAATAGTGTTAGAAAGTTCAGTCAAAACCCAAAAACCAAAAAAATCTTAGAATCTTGCCACCATGAATCCACCGACCACTATGAAACTCGCCAAAAAATTCAAAATCCCACCAAAAAATTCAACTAGAAACCTAGAAATTCAAACCAAATTAGAAAAAATCCCTAAAATTCCTAAAAACCCAAAAATCTAACAAAAATTTGGAAAAGATCCTAGCAATTACAAAATCCTAAAAACACATAAGAAAGACTAGAATTTCAAATTTAAATTCCAAAAACACTTTAACTTCAAAATAATCCCAAGATTCTCAGATCTTGAATCAAATCCCAAAAAAAAAAAAATTGAAACTCAAGAACCTAGAACTAAACCCAAAAATTCTTTAAGCTTCTTAATTGATTTCTGTTCTTTAATTCTTGTCCATTGTTCATAGATTGAGGGTCTTTATATATGGATTTAATCCCTTTCAACTTGGAAATTTTTTAGTTCTATTGAATCTAAGAAAACTTTCAATTTTTTAATCTTTCCTTCTTTCATGAATTAGGGTCCAAGAATTTCCATGCATGATTAATCAATAAATTCAGAATCTAAGACTAAATCTAAGACAAAAACGAAATCCAAGGTTTTCTACCAATTTAAAAAAAAATCCCATGTTTTCTACTTTCTGATTTCCTTTTTTTTGACTATTTAACTTTACTGAAAAATAATAAAAATTAAAAAAATGAAGCTAAAAAAATTAAACTAAAATAAAAATACAAATAAAAATAAAATTTTAGGCTTTCAAAATTTGATCCCAAAATTCAATTGCTTAATCGAGGTCCAATTTTCAATTCAAAACCTATTTTGATCTCAAAATATTTTTTGAACAAAATAAGATATCTACAGTTACTCCTCTCTGTACATTTTCTATGAAACGGGAATTGTATAAAGGCAAAAGACATACATTTTGTTTGGATCAAGGAAAAATCAAATTTTCAAAAATTCTCATATGAAAAAAAGATTCTCAAAAAGCTTCTAACTTGAAATTTAAAGGTTCACACCTTTGAAATTTAACGTTTTGCCATTAAATTAAAAGATTCACAAAATTTCAAAGTTCATAAAAGATTCAAGATTAGCAAAAATTAAAAAAAAATTCACAACATGTTCAAAAATTGTAAAGATCTGAAGATTCACAAATGATTCAAATTTCACAAATATCCAAAGATTCACAAATGATTTAAGATTCAAAGATTTGTAGAAATCTAAAGTTCGCAAAATCCAAAAATTCACAAAAATTTCAAAATTTACAAAGATTTCAAGATTACAAAAATCTAAAGATTTGTAAAGATCCAAAATTCACAAATGATTCAAGATTTGCAAAAATTTTGAAAATTAACAAACGAAGCTTCTAAAATTTTAAAATTTGCATTTGAAAATTTTTTTGGATTCACATCCAAAATTTCAAAGATTTACATTCGAAAATTTTAGAGACTTATATCCAGGATTTAAAGGTTCACATTTGAAAATCTTAGAGATTCACATTCTCATTACAAACATTTTAGGATTTTCATCCAAGGTTTCAAAGATTCACATTTGAAATATTTTAGAAATTCACATATAAAATTCAAAGGATTTCACTTGAAAGTTTTAGGGATTCATATCTAAAATTCAAAGATTCTTATTTGAAAAATTTTAAGGATCCAAAATTTCAAAAATTCATATTTGAAAATTTTTAGAAATTCACATCGAAAATTCAAATATTCTCATTTGAAAAGTTCAAAAATTCTCATTTTAAACTTTTAGATAATCTCATCCAAAATTATAAGATTCACATTTGAAAGTTCAAAGATTCTTGTTTGGAACTTTTAGAGATTCATATCCAAAATTCAAAGATTTGCATTTGAAAAGTTTACATTAAAAAATCAATGTCTCAAGGATTCACATTAGGGATTTTTATCTTGTGACAAAAAAAGCTCCTCTAAATAGAAGCTTAACAACTTTAAAATCTTTTCAAATTATCTTCCTTATCCACTTCAAAAAAATCTTTAATATCAAGAGTCAAAATCTTAACAATTTTCATCCATAGGTCAAAATCTTATTTTGAAAAATTTTCTAATCTCAGGAACAAAATCATCTTAGAAAATTCCTCATCTTTTCACTGAATTTAATTTCAAAATCCATAATTAAAATTTCTTATCCATCAAACCACTATTATGAATGCAATGCATGTAATGCAAATGTCAATCAATGTCGTAAAATTCTAATTGTCGTGATAAGGCCTTCAAGCTACCATATCCCATGGGATCCTTAAATGAAGTTGTTTTCAAGTCTTTTTCTTAAACATTTTTTTCACTTAAATCCCCTATTTAGGTTTTCAATTTAAGTCTTCTTTTTTTTTGTTGCACATATTTTTCTCATTTTTTCATCTCATTCCCTTTTTTCTTGATCCAACAATAATCAATATCCTAAACATTCTTATTACAAGTTTGCATTAGTTTAATTTAAGATTTTCCATTTGAGCATTCATATTTGATCAAATAGACTTCTTAAGGTATGTAATGTAGGATAAGGTGAGGGGTTATAAAAAAAATGGATAAAATAGGCCTAAAATGTGCTTAAAGGATTATAAACCAAAGGATTATTTCTCACCATATAGACATGGCATTTTGCCTCATCAATTTTCTTTCTTTTTCTTTTCTTTTTTTTTTTTTTTGTCTTTTGTCATATTTTCTCTTTCATTTTTAATTTTGCACTTTTAATCATTTTTCACGAAAGATCTAAGAGAGTGTTTGGTTTAAAAGAATCCAAAAAGTTTTTTTCGAAATCTTGATTATGAGTATTTGATTCCCACATTTAGTTAGGGTTATCCAATTCATGGGAAAAATATAAAATTCCCAATAATACTCAAAGTTTCAAAATTGGAAACTCACATCTCCATATGGTATTTTAAGATTCCGAGTGAAAAGTTACTTGAATTCCACATTTGACCTAAATAAAAAATGTCTTCTATCTATGTTACCCTTTTTAAAAACAAGTTTGGAATTGATATTAAATTTTTTTAAGTCAATTACGACATTTTTTTGAACAAAATGTAATAATTGGTACATTTTTTATATAAACTTTCATATATATATTATAACTGCATTTTCAACATTTTACTTAAACTTAGGCCGTAATTGAGTATTTATTGCATTTAAAATCTGGCTATTACAACATTTACCATGTAAATATGCCATAATTGATATTAAATCTAACTATTACAACGTTTACTACTTAAAAATGCTGTAATTGACACATAGCACTTTGTCTACCAACAACATAATTAAAGTTATGGCATTTAACATGGTACAGGCCTCTACTTTTTCTAAAGATGATAAATAATTAATGTGACTAAAAGAAAGACAAAAATTGTTAATATATAATAATAACTTTTTTATATTTATAAATGAAATTAAAAAATTGATATATAAATTTTTTAATTGAAACCCATAAATACACATATTCATTCAGTTACGGCATTTCTATTAAACAAACACTGTCATTGAAAGTTTAGTTCAATTCTTAGACTTCATCAATTAAGGCATTTTTTGAAATGAAGCGCTGTAATTGGTGGGTTTTTTTTTTTATGTTCAATTACGATATAATGTGCAATAAATACGGTAATTGAAAGTTTGGTTTTTTATTTTTAAATATTCAATTACAGCATAATGAGTAATTAAATGCCATAATTGAGTATATTTAATTTTTAAAAAATAATAAATCTTTGTATTTCATTTGATGATAAATGCATCATTTTTCGTTTAGTTTTTTTTTTAACAAAATGAAAGGTTGCCTACAGGTTGTTAAGGATATTATGATAAATAGACATGATTTAATAAATAGACATTCTCCCAAATAAAATGACTGAATCTGAAAAAAAGATGGCCTTAAAATCAAACAAAACCCTAGGTATCACACTTTTCCAAGTATCATACTTTTCCTCAGAATCTAAGATTTTGTGAATTAAACATCTCGTAATTACAAAAAAGTTTTGCCTCTAAAATCATTTAAGACTTTCACTTTCTTTCTTGTGAACAAGCTTTTTTCAAACTTTGGCCTCTAATGTGGGGGGTGATCCTTGATTAGGGTTTTTTCAAAAAAAACTTAAAAAAGGTTAAATGGGGTAGCAAATGTATAATTTTACTCCTTGTGTAAAAAGTAGAAGAAAATGATCATTTCTCATTTCGAACATTAATACTCTCAATAAAGAATATTTATTGACTAAGAATAAATTTGTGAATGAACCATCATAAAAACCACATACCACATTACTTTCATTTTTTAATGAGCAAAACTCTTTTGTTAGATTTGACTAATTTTATAAAATTTGCCTCATTTTACTTTAATAACCTCAATAGATTAAGAGTCTCAAATTACCAATATGAATAATGTTTTAAAAATTTAATCTTGAATTATTGTCATGATTATCTAAACATTCATTATTTGGAATATGAAATAGGTATAGGAAAATATATAAGAATATAAAAGCATTATAATGATGACTCACATGAAAGAGGAAATGTCATGAAAATGCATCATATTTTTTATTTTTATTAAATGATAAAAAATAAAATGAAATCCTAATACATTAAAAAAATCTTAGCATTATCCTAAAAGAAATCCTAAAATGACAGCAATTTCACCTAACTCTAACTTTCCTTATCATTCTTATGATTATGCCATTGTACGGTCAAGTAAAGGGATTTTACCAATGTTTGGCCCATTTGGCTGATCAAAACTTACAACGCTTAATTTAATTAAACTTTGCTCCTTATGCTTAAAAGTAGGCACTTTTTTATGAAATGACCTATATTTCCATTATGATAATCATATATGACATTGGTATCACACCATTTAAGATAGCACGACTTTAGAAGTTCCAGTTTAACAAGTGCTACCAGTGATTTTTAACAAGTTCTGAGAATAACTTAACATATGACATGGGGATAGGATTAATATGAGCTTTTTATTGGTTATTTCAAAATCTCTTCAAACTATTTACTTGGTTGTCTAGTCTTGCAAATAGTGTAGTGATGGGGTTAGGTACATATGTAAGTGACTAAAAGGCTAGTTGATAAGCATAAGGACTTAGGGAAGATGTTGTTTATGGTTAGGTAATAAGGTTGGTACATCGATTAGGATAATATGAGGTGAAGCTTTCAACCAGTTTTCCTTCATGGATTACAGCTTGAACATCTATTTATTTTTAGTATAGCCAATTTCTTTACATTAGTTGCATCATAACCTTTAAGCTTCATATTCTTTATAGCAATCTGAATGATTTCTCCAAAAAGTACCATATCAACAAAATTTTTAATGGCATTTTCAATCATCATTTCATAAAAGATGTCATGAGAATATTGATAAATAGGACCATAGTCTATTTTTTAGCGAGCGATGGTTAAACTTAGCCAACAACATCCCTTTACCACTAGGCATATTCTTTAAAGCTCTTAATATCTTTATTTTCTATGCTTTGTAAAGATAAACAACTTGATGCCAAATCTATTACATGTTTATATTAAGAAATAAAGGCCTTTGGTAGTTCCTTCCAGCCATAGATGCAAGACCTATCTAATTGCATATACTATCTAACAGTTAAACCAGTGAAACTGTCTTATAAGACATGGATGAGTAACTTTTCATTATATGCAAATGAAGCCATCTTGTGATAGTACATAGTGACATTTATTATGGGGCATTTGGTTCCATCATAGTTCTTAAATTCAAGCACTTTGAATTTGAATAGGATTACCACATTAGGAACTAAGTATAATCCAATAGCATCCATTGATCCATAAAAATATGTCCCTTTAATGGTTCTAAGCCTTTCTTTTATAAGGTCTATCTTTTGTTGTAATCCAGTCCTCTTTGGCTTTTACAAAGCTTATCTTTAGTTTTTTTTTTTTTTTTGGCTCTTTTAGATCATCTAGATTAAAAACTTAGGTTGGATCAGATATATTGACATCAAAAACAAAAGCAATATGAGTAAGAATAGCTATTGATGGCATGTTAATATGCATGTAAAGGTAGTCTACAATAAACGACATTTGATGTATGGCTCTTTAAGATGCTTGTGCTGAGTATGGGCTAAAACCAAAAAGAATAAAATGGATCAGTTATAGTTTGGACCATTATCTCTTCCATCATTTTTTCCATGTTCATGCTTTCCAGTAACTTAGTAATAGCCTCTAATTGTCCCTTCAATTCTTCTTGTGCCTTTTCTAACTTTTAAAAACAAAAATTATTTTCTTCTTCCATGATCTTTGCTTGGTATCAGTGTTGTAATGCCTCAGATTGTTTGAAGATTAAACTATCATTAAACCTTAATTTACCATAATGATGGTGCATATTCAGATAAATGTTTATGAAACCATCATATTTTTAGATAAATTATAAATGCATGAATGCAATGAAAAGGATTTAACACATAATAATTGTTAACAAGAAAAATCTTTATTAAATTAAAAGTTATTTCTAATCAAATTCAAAACTACATTCATAGAAAGTCTAAAGCTTTTTATGTAAAGAAATTCCTAATTTGTTCATATTGGTCATATACTTTATTAAAGAAATCTAGTAGTTCTTGGCCATGTGTTCCCACTAATGGCACCCTTATCTTCCATTCTTCGACCTTTTCTACCATGTCTTTGGCTTCATAAGTAGTCATAGTGATTTGATCAAGCAAGTATTCCAATTGATCATGTTTTTTCATATATGTGTCTTTTGCTTACTCACATTCCTTTTTCACAGCCCATATTTGCGTTTCAATTTTAACAACCCCATTCAGCATTTGGATGTACATTATGCCTTAGAGAATGCCTCATTTCTTTCTTGCACCTTTATTGGTAACTATTCATTTTCTTTTAAGAGTTGGGCCAACTTACAAGTGGTGGATAATTGTGTTGTGCTAATGTCAATGAACAGATTCTTCCATTTATCCTTTTTTTATTTGAGTGCTTAAACTTCCTTTTCAAGGCTTTTGTTTGCAAGCTTCAATTCTTTAGACTTCATTTTCAAGCAAATATAGGATTTTACTAGGCTTTCCATAGATGTATTAAGATTCTTTTTGTTAAAATTGTTTTGTGGCAATCACTTCTTGTTATAAATCTGATGATGTAAATGTATTATGTTAATATCAATGAATAGCTTCTTCCATTCATCCATTTTTTGTTTGAGTGCTTGTACTTCCTTTTTAAGCCTTTTGTTTGCAAGTTCCAATTCTCAAACTTCCTTTCAAGCTAATAGGGGATTTCGCTAGGCTTTTTATTGATGTATTAAGATTGTTTTTGTTAAAATTATTTTGTAGCAATCACTCCTTGTTATAAATTTGATGATGTTAATGCATTATGTTAATGTCAATGAATAAATTTTTCCATTCATCCCTTTTTTGTTTGAGTGTTTGAACTTTCTTTCTAAGCCTTTTGTTTGCAACCTTCAATTACTTAGACTTCTTTTTCAGGCTAATATGTTGGGCTTTCCATTGATGTATTAAGATTTTTTTGGTTAAAATTATTTTATGGCAATCAATCTTTGTTATAAATTTGATGATGTAAATGCATTAAAACATAGTAAATGAAAAAAGTTAGCAAACGTAATATATACAAGGAATAAGATACAATTTAACAAGTAAAATAGTAATAAATGTCCTTTTATGTGACCTACTTAGGATTTTCTAACAAAGAGGAAGGCATGGCTCTAACTTAGGTTTGGATCCTAAGGTTTATATACATGTTGGGTTTAAAGGTTTGATAATTTAAAGCCCAAATTGTTCCTTACATCATTGTCCATTATAGATTGGTAAGGCATCCCAATCCTCGCATACCATTATAAACTCCAAAGAAAAATGTTCAATTTGAGTGGGAGTTTTTGCTAGCTCACATAAAGTTTATCACCTCATGAGAGTATAGATACTTGCTCCCTCTTAAGAAAGAATAAAGCTCAAGTCTATAACTCATGCATGGATGCATGCGTGGTGTGTGTAAAGGGATATGTCAACCCAAATAATCAAATAAATTGATACACATGTAAAATCAAAATAAATAAATATATTAGCATACTTACACAATCATAAGCAACAAAATAAACAAATAGGTTAGTACACATGAAAAATCATAATAATGCAACCACCAAAGCAAGGCTTAATATAACATATAATTAACTAATGGCTTAACTCTCTAAAGTCTCCAGTGGAGCCGCCAAACTATCATATTGTTCAAGTTGGAGAACCTACCTGTTAGATACAAAAGTTATGGGGCCATTACCAATCTTTTTTATTTAGTTGTAATTGACCACATGTGTAAATTTATCCTTTTTAAGATTATCCTAAACGTGACAAAGGGTCTCTAAAAAAAATAGATTCTAATCTACATAAACAAAACTAAGTTCGGGAGTCAATTATGTTCAACGAAGGTTTTAACACCCCACTATACCTAAAATTTGTACCAAATTAATCACATGTTATTTGATTTAAGCCTTAATCAAAGATGATTTTTTTTTATTAATTTCGATATTTAAAATATTGGAAAAAAGTCTATAGGCTTTCACCAAAAAAGAAATTTTTATCACCTTATAAACTTTTTGTTCACTTGAAGAGGCTCCATCATTGGATTTATCAAATTTCTTATCAAATTCAAATTCCTTTTATTAATTCACAACATTGTCATACAAAAAATTTTATCAAAAATATCAAGCAACCATGCAATCATGCAAATATCATAAATATCATGCTAATATAAAAATCATACCATAAATCATGCCAAGACATCATGCAATAAATATAAAAAAAAATTATGCAATAAATCATACAAAAATAAAAAATATAATAAACCATGCAAAAATAATAATGAAAAAATATATATAATAAATCATGCAATTAAATTAAATCTATACAAAATATCATAAGTAAATCATGCAATAAATTAAATTCATGCAAAATATCATACAAATATATATATATATATATCACAATTAAAATAAATAAATAATAAAATAAAATAAAAAGACAAAACCAAAATAATCAAAAGAAAATCAAAATAAAAAATAAAAAGAAAATAAACAAAAGAAAACTTGAGATTCGGGTCGAGTCAAAAACGGGTTGGCACGGGGGTCTTGATTGGCTGAAACGTGGGTCCAAAGCCCCAAAAATGATGTCCAAAGACCAAAACTCAATCCAAGGTTTTCTACCAATTTCAAAAAAAAAAAAGTTTCCACATTTTATATTTTTTTATTTTCCTTTTTTTTTAACTCTTTGACTTTGACTAAAAAACAATAAAAATAAAAATAAAAATAAAAATGAAGCTAAAAAAAATTAAACTAAAATAAAAATACATATAAAAATAAAATTGTGGGCTTTCAAATTTTTGACCTAAAATTCAATTGCTTAATTGAGGTTCAATTTTTAATTCAAAGTCCATTTTAATTTTTACAAATTTTTCGGATAAAATGGAATGTTTACTTTCACGGCAGTTCCATGCTAGGCAATTTCATTACTTCGGCAAGGCTGGCACCCAGCCTCCGCCGTTTCAATAGAGCTTCCTTCCATGGACTGTCATTCGGATCTATTTTTCTTCACTTGGTTCTTATATATCATCAAGTCATTGTCAGGTCCTTCATCCATTTCATCAGATTTCCGCTTTTCCATATTCATTTCTGACGTACACGAGCGTATGGTCTAGTTACTAGCTTTTCTCTTCCAGCATGTCCTCTCTTTGAATATATTAGATTCTGTTTCCCTTAGTGGTACTGTTAGTGCCACCTTATCTGCCCCACTTTTCTCTAGTAGTATATCCTCCTTTATAGTCACATGCATTGGTGCCACGTCACCAGCCATCTGACTTGTGTCCCTCCTGCCCTGTCTCACATTATAGCACCATAGTTGTCGCGCCACCTCCTTTAGATTTCCATTTTCTATTGATTTTCCACATGTGATTTCCACCCTTTCATTAGTATCTTCACCGTGGATTTGGCCCCTAACATTAGTTGTTAGGTCTTTGATTGATGAGTTGATCCTAACTGTCTTCAAGAATCTCGGCTTAGATTGCTCTGCATGTTTGATTCCATACTAGCTCTTCTTCCCTACCGATGCATCTTGGCCACCCTTTGTCGCCATGTTTCGTGCCCCTCAGTTCCGCCATCTCCCTGTGTATGCAGCTTCCCCCCATCAGCCTCCGTGTTCCAAGAGCTATCAATCTTGCGAGCCTCGCTATGTGATTGTTGGTATCCCTTTTTGATTGGTGACACTCTCATCCAGTCGCCATGCTACTTCTCGTTTTCTTGTCCTATTCCGTCTTCATCTGTTTTTATTCATTCGTTTTCTATATGGTCCAGCATTCCACATATTAAAATTTCGGTTCTTTCATATTTCAGTTTACCCCATATGTTATCCCCACCTCCTGGTTTAGCTAGCACTACGAACCTTCTCAAAGGTTTTCTGACATCTAGCTCTATTTTTATTCGTAAAAAGCGTACCCAACCCAAGCTATCCCTATTGTCATCTATCCCTTTGATAGTTCGATTTTCTGACCTATGTGTTCTGCCACCTCCTGATTAATCGACTTTAATGGGATATCATACACTCTAACCCAGAACAAAGCTTTGTTGAAACTATAATATGATGGCCTGAGATCTCCATTATAGTCTTGGAATAGAAGAAGCTTTTTATCGAAGGATCAAGGCGCTCCATCCACCATCTTTATCTTATCTTTCTTGGAGCCGAACTTGAACAGGAAGAGGTTATTATCTAAGACACAGATTTGAACTTCTTGTACCAGTTTCCATGCAACCAGAAAAGTGTTTATCATAGCTTCACAGTTGAAAGGGAGTTTAGTAAGAAGTTTCCCCACCATCGAACAATCTCCATCAACAATTCCTTCTGCTTCAATCATTCTCTTCCTCTGTCAGTGTCAAGTTTTTCTAAACTCCTTCCAACTCATCTTCCTGATAACTGCTAAAACTACCGAAGTCTTTCCTTCTCGCTTTTACTACTACTACTAATCACTAAACTTACCAGCCCTCTAGGTCACTTCACAGAAGAAATCTTGAACGCAGATTTTGTTTCCTACTAGAACTCATTCCTACAGAGCTCTACCTCTAGGAGACTCTGCAGTAAAAATGGATTTAATCTTATAGTTCCAGACCTTTACTGTTAAATTGTGTGAAAGTGCTAGCTGATCATTGGTTATTTTTAGCCATCATCTCACCAACATAGATACAAGGTTTAAAATTATCAATTGTATTTCAATAAGGAATGTTTGGGTGAATTTTAAAAATCCTTACGATGCATTTGGTTCATAAAATGTTAAATTTTGGGGGGGAGTGATTCACTCCTAATTACTTTATCTGATAAATTTTTAGGAATTTTAGACTCTTATGTTTGATTTAGTTGTGTACATCTTTATTATCTAATTACATCCTTTATTATATTGTCTTTAGTTATATTATTAATTGATGTCACCTGAATAATATATGACAAACGATTATATTTATATTATTTATTTATTTAACATATAAATTATTTTTTAATATTTACAAAATTAATAAATAATTAAAATTTATCAAATTATTTATATATATTAAATAATATTTTGTAAATAAATATTTTTAAAAAACTTGTATCTATATTTTGTTAAGTTACATAATACCTAATTATTTTCCTACCACTAATTGTCAGCAAACATGTAGAAAAGGACCAAACCATTTTATTTTAGTTTTTAGTGGCACGTTAGTTCAATGCATGTCATGTGATCACTAACATAATCATACATGATGTGTTTTGTCAGTATTCCGTTAAAAACTAACAATTGAAGGGCCCTAAATAATTTTTACTCAAATATACAAATATTTTTTTTTTCAAGGGACAATACCCTATTATAAGGAAAACGAGAGGTTTGATCCGAAATCAAGCCATTATATTTTCTTAACGATTTCTGTGACCATTAGGCCACGAAGTGAAAGACTAATGACAAATATTAAATTTCCTAAATGAGTGAGCAAAATAAAGTCACTTAAAATTAGGAAACTATGGTATATTTTAGCCTTGTAACAAGATTTACCTAAAAATGGTGAGAACGGGATGTAACTAGAGTATAAAAAGAAATTATAATAAGATAATTATATGTTTTGTAACTACTTTTGCCGGAAAAAAAACCATTATAAGTTTTGTAGTCTATTAGAAAAAGAAATGATATTCTTGGCCAAAATAATGACAATAAGAATAGTATTATAGTTTTTATGTCAAAGACTCAATTCTAAGTTTTTTCTTTTTTTTTTTGTTTAATTTCCGTGGTACTCTTTTAGTTATTGGTTATAACAGTGGGGTTGTGTAGTAGATGTTGTAATTGAGCGATTTCATATTGATCATGCTTTTAGTTCATGTATTTCGATTAATTTTAAAATTAAATAATTTTATGTTTAGATCATTTTAATAGTTTGTTTCTAATTTAAATAATTATAGGCTCAAATTATAAATCTCAAGTTTTGATATTTTAAATTCAAAGCTATTTGCTTTAAAAAAAATCAAAATTATTTGAGTTTCATCTGTTTTAATTTTTAAGTTCAATTAATTTTGAATTAATTATATTTTAGTATTTTCAAGTTAAAATTTTGGGTTTTATATATTTCAAATTAAATTAGTCTCAAGTTCGATTATTTCAAATTCAAACTACTTTTTATTTGAACTTGAACTATTTCAAGTTCAAATAGTTTTTTATTTAAATTATTTCAGATTTGATTGATTTTAATTGAATTTATTCGGATTCGGGTCTTTTAACTTTTTTTTTTTTTAATTAATCCAGTGTGGAAATGAACACACTTTCCTGAACCGCCAGGAGACAATATTGGCGGCCCTAAACGCCGAATAGTGTGAATCCAGAGATCAAGAACTTGCGACAATGGAACTTCCAAAATGGAAAAAGACAGCCCCAAAATATGTGATACCTCAAGGGCAATACAATCGCTCTTTCATGACAGCAGTCTTGCAGGGTGGATCGAGTTTCGATTTATCGTGGGAGGAAGCAATAGGCAGCATGGAAGAAATGAATATTGATCTATCAACACCAGGCACGAATGCTAACTTATGGCCGATCCTCAAATTTTCTAATGACGAGCACAAAAAAGTTTGTGAGCCTTGAAGGAAAACCCTTATTGTCAAGATCCTAGGGAAATCCTTAGGCTTTAACTTCTTAATAACCAGATTAAAGCAAATCTGGGAACTCACGGAGGGCTTCTCCCTAGTTGATCTAGGTAACTTCTATCTAGTCAAGGTGCTTAACCCAACAGATTATCTAAGAATCCTTACCGAAGGACCTTGAGTCATGGGAGGATACTATCTCACTGTAAGGAAATAGCAGCCACTGTTTAGGCCATATGAAGAGGTGATTTCATCCACGGCGCATAGGTTAGATTACCAGAACTCTCATTGGAACTTTTTTATCCAAGAATCTTTAATGGAATTGGCAACTTAATAGGAAAGACAATCAAAATAGACAGAACAATTGAAGACTCTGCAAGAGGGAAATTTGCCAGAATCTGCGTCCAAATAGACTTAACAAAACCAATAGTTGATGCTGTTGCTATTAGGCCCCATCTACAAAGGGTGGAATACGAAGGACTTGAGAATATTTGTTTTGAATGTGGCAGTTATGGACATGAGAAAGGGGCAGAATCCTGCCCAAAAGCTGAAAAGTTGAACCCAGGTGAAGAAACCACACTTGCAAAAGCCACCACAATTGAAGAAACAACCACCCAGCAGCAGAAGAAAAAGGTAATAAAAGATTCCCCATTCGGCCAATGGACTGTTGTGGAAAAGAGAAAGCCAAGGGTGAACATAAGGAAGTCACAAGGGGTTAATAAAGATGGCAAACAAGGTAACGACTCAAGATTCGCTGCTCTTGCGACCGATACTGATCTAGAAGAAACTCTGGGCAAAAAAAACCGTAGCTCAATCTCTTTAGGTAATCAGTCACAAACCACTAACAGACTAGCAAACCAGCCCAGGCAGCCAAAAGGAAAAGCCAAAGTCAATGGTATCACGACGTGCAGATCCGAGAATCCGACTGTCGGATTAGAGGAATAAGAAAACGAACGGCGAGTGAAAAATATCTTTGATAAACTACCATCCGTATGCCTAAGTCAGCTTTTAAATTGACTCTATGCTAAGCACTAACTGACTATGCCGTGCACTTGTACTGGAATTCGATTAACTTCCTAAGAGTTTAGGAGAATAATTAAGGTAAGAGTAGTTTATTTACTTGATGAGTGTGTACACTTGCTCTTTGAATACAATCCCTATGTGTTTTTTACAAAGGCTCTTAAGGCCTAAGTCCCTAATACTTCACACTCTTGCTTCCTTATGTTGTCACTTTTTGTTTATTGCTTCTCTACAAATGAGAAGGAGGCTCTCCTATTTATACTATGGGCTTTTTGGACAGTTCTAGGGTGCCCAGGTTCCAATAAGGTCGGCTAAGGCTTTTCTAGAGATCTACTGGTTTCAGGCTCCTTGCCAAGCCCTTAGGTTTGGAAAAGTTCGAGCACTCCTACTAGTGCCTACGCCTAGTGGGTTCTAGAGCTTTCTCTATATAGGCACCACTCTGCCCACAGCTAGGGCCTTCTAGAAACTTCATCGTGTGGGTGCTACAATACCCGTTACTATGCCTATGCCTGGCCCTTCTAGAATCTTCGATACCCTTGCGCCTGGCTTGTCTCTAGGCAATTCTAGGCCTTTTTATGCTTGATTGCATGTGCCACATCCTAGGGCTTTCTAGAACATTCCAACGAGCAGTTCTCATCCTTGGCACTGTGTAGCTCACCTTGAGTGTACTTTTACATTTTGACCTTGGCCTTAGTCGCACACTTGGGTAAAGTATGTGCCTTTAAGGCTTTGGTTCCTATCCTTCCTAGTTCGTTACCCATACCATTTCGAGCAAGTCTTATCACATGACCCTCTTGGTTTCTAACTCGTGCATGATCTGTGATATTCTCTATCACTTGTTCTAGCAATGCCCTCATTGCTAGAGGAATGTTGATCCTTCACTGCACATGCATACTAGATCAATGTCCGTCCCTTGTCTTAATGGTTTTTGGCACATTTTTGTGATCATCCATTTCTCTTGCCTTAACGTCGATGCATCTATTGTCGAACTGACTTATTTATAATAGTTGCCAGCTATGCATTCTGATGGGGGGTCTGACTTATCTCTTTATCTTGACTAATGGCTCTCTGCGACCACACTTTTATCATATTCACTAAAAGCCTAAGAGGTTTTCTCCCTTCGACTCAACCGAATAGCACCTAACCTCAACATAATTGTAGAGTCTTCAAAGTGCTTTTGGTTACCATTATTCTTGCCATTAGACTCCTCATAAGTCTTCACAATGGCTATGAGCTTTTTTTATTATGCGTAAATCCTAGACTTATGTGATCCTAAATACAAGAAGCAGTTAAAGGTAATGTCCTTTTTAACTTTGTTTTTGTTAGGCTCTTTGGCACTTGTCTTGCGATGTCGGGGCTTCTCCTCATCCTCGTTCTTTGATGAGAAGCTGCTACTCTTGTCTCCTCAACTTAAGCCGTTGTCCTTAGAATCAAAAGAGTTAGTGCACTTATACTTGACCAATAATTTGGCAATTGCAATTGCCTGACTCAAGTTCTGGACTCTACGTCACTTTAACTCAATTCTTGCCTATGACTTTAACCCATCGAGGAAGTAGAATAAGACTTCTTACTCACCCATGCTGGGAACCATAAGCGACAGGTTTCGAGAACTCCCAACAACAGTCTCGCACTCTTTCCCTCTGAGTGAGCCAGTAAAAGTTTGCTTGAGCTTTTTTTTTCACATACTCCAACTTAAATTGTCTCGTTAGTTCCCTCCCAAATTGATCCCATGTGGTGATCATAGTCTCTTTTCATTGCATGCCATTGCACCTTTGACGCCACCACAACAGGGCCACATCAATTAAGTACCTAGCAATAGTGTTTACCTTGGCTTCCTCAGCTATACCAGTCACTTGAAAGTACTGCTCCATGCCCCATACGAAATTGTTAACTTCTTTGATAAAATAACTTTTAGTGAATGGCTTTGGCTTGAGCACTTCCACCCTAAGTCCCAAACCACTGTTTTGCAACCATAGTAGCTTGAAACATAACAAACTCCTACTTGAGTTGCTCTAGTTCTTCTCTTACAGCTATCACTTGATCCATTAGAGCCTTGTTGTGCTGTGTGAGCACTTTCATATCTCGGGTCAAAGCACCATGTATCTCTTTTTAGAGTTTCTCTTATGTTGAGTCCATATTTTGGATATGATCCTCAATATCTATGAACTGATCTCATAAATCTCCCATGGCTAACTCGTATTTTGCCAATTGAAAGTTCATAGATAACAACAAATCCTTCAAACTAGCTTTTTTCCCTTTGCTCGTGGGTGGGCAGCCCTCTTACAGGTCACTTGTGCACTCCACTTAAAGGTCACTAGCCATGCTTTTGCACTCGCACCACAATCGCGAAGCTCAAACTAAGGTTTTCCTCTAACTTTCTTAAAAGCACTCCAATGTTTTTGTGCCTTACTTTTGGCACTGACAACCAACAATCACCCACACAACACTCCCTACTACAAGTCAATAGCACAATTGACATACTAGCATACAAGTTGCGCGTACACTCAAATTGACACCAACATTGGTTACAACTAAGGTTTTAATCCCACCATAGTTAAACCTGCTCTAATACCAATTGTCATGGGCTGAGAGCTTAAGCCTAGCTATCATGCAGCCTTAGGCAGAAAACTACTATCTGTATGCCTAAGGCAACCTTTAAATTGACTCTGTGCCGAGCGCTAACCGACTATATTGCACACTTGCGCTAGAACTCAACTAACCTCCTAGGAATTTAGAAAAAAGCTAGAAAAGAAATGGTTAAGGCAAGAGTAGTTTATTTACTTAATAAGTGTGCACACTTGCTCTTAGAAAACAGTCCCTATGTGTTTTCTACAAAGGCTCTTAAGGCCTATGTTAACTTTATAGGTTAGATGGTGATCCAAGAAGGGGAATGAATTGGATCTCTCTAAATTCTTTCCAAATAATGATTTGAATATAGTTGAATGGAAATTAAGACAATAAGCCCTTTTGATGAAAATATAATGAAAATAATAACAATTAATGAACTTAAAATCAAATATGAACAATAATAAATTATAAGGAAATAGGGATAGAGAAATCAAACACAATAATTTATAGAGGTTCGGTCCTTCTCCACAAGGCACCTACATCTTCTCTCTTGATTGTCCACACCAAGGCTCTAATCCACTATGTGTTGAAGATTACAAACAAGCTTCTTAAAGCTTTACAAACTCAACATTACACACTCTTAAGGGTTATCCTCTTTTTTAAGCTTACAAGCACACGATACAAATTTTTTAAAGTGTTTTGCAAACTCTAAGAACCTCTTAAATATTGGGTGTTTGCTAATTTGAAGTATACAATGGTATAGACAAGAAAATGATAAATGAACAACAAAAATAATTTGGATACAATAAATGCAAAGATATAGACTTTGAAGCTCTAAAAACTCTTGATTATTTGAGAGAATGAAAATATTGCTTGTTGGCTCTTGCTCTCTTGATTCATCAATCTTATTGGTGTGTTGGAGTGTCCAATTTATAGAGAAATTGAAGAAGTAGCCATTGGAAGTGTTTTGGAAGTGAAAGTAGTCGTTGAATCCTTGATAAAATAGCCGTTAGAGTGATTTTGGCCCTCAGGGGATCGATCCCCTCCCTTAAGGGATCAATTGGTTCATGTTTGGAACCAATTTCCCTTTGAAAATAGCCTAACTGATCGATCCTTTTTCTAGATTTTTGGTCCTAGGAGCATTCTGTTTGAAAACCAATCGATCCCTTCTAGAAGGGATCAACCTTGTCCATGTTAGGTGGTAGTTTTGCGTTTTACACTCTACTTACTAATTTGATTATAACTTAAGTTATATAAATCCAAATCACATACCGTTTAAAGATTTAGAAACTAGACTTAAAGGGTTTTCTATCCATATAAAGTTCATCACTGAATTCATTGTATACTAATTATAGTGAATTTTCAAATTTACGCCTTGTGCAATTTTTTTTATAACTGCAGAGTGTCTAGTAAAAATTCAAAATCTTTTCTTAAAAAATTTGGATTTTGATTTTCTTTAATCCATTAGAAAGTAGATTCAAAAAGCCTTCCAACCATATAAAATTCAAATATTAAGACTTTGTGAATTAATACAAAAAATAAAACAAGTTCAATGTTGGAAAACTTTATTCTTGTAAAATAGCTTTCTTAAGTTAATATATTTCTCAAGACCAATATTATCAAAATTGTATTAAGTGCAAAATGAATAAATTCACTTTAAAAACAACAATTGGACTTTCATTTAAGCTCAAATAAATAATCTTTAAAGATAGATTTGGTTTGAGAAATATGAAAACAAAGAAAGATTTGTTTAAGCTTTGAAAATCATATTATTTATTTAGTACCAAAATATAAAACTTAAGAACATGTACTAAATAAATCTTTTTTCAAAATCTTGATCAAGTTTATTTAGCTTTAATGCTTTGTCATTTCAAAATAAGGATCAATTCAAGGCTAACAATCTCTTTCTTTTTTATATGACAAAACTTAAAGATAAATTTTCTTAATGAAAAACTTTCTTTGAAACATTTAAGATTTTGAAAGACATTTTGGAAAACTGCCCCTTAAACAATGCATGGCAAATTTGTGCATCCTAATCCAATGGCAAAAATCCCCCTCAATTTGTGCATCCTAATCAACACAACTTAACAAACATATGCTAGTCAAATATATGAAATAAGCACAATCAAACATATGCATGTCAAGCACAAGCAAATTTGTCTATATGATATTTCTCCCCCTTTTTGTCATAACAAAAAGGCATGAGCAAATTAATTAGCAAATAAACACAAAGAGGTATCATTAACAAATATATTCATAAACATTTCTCCTTTTTGTTTATGCTTTTTATACCAAATGTTTAAGCTCCTATATCAATTGCTATAAGCATACAAGAAGAGATATCTCTAAACTCTCTCCCCTTTTTTGTCATTTCAAAAGAAAGAGAAATCAATTCAAGGCATGGGACAAAGTGTTTGATACCAATAATATCAAGAGTATTTTGAATGCATGTAATCAAGTGTAATATGCACAATGAAATTCACATACATGTATTCAAGCACAAAAGCATAATAGTATAAATGTATCCAATTTTAGCATTTTAGCATAAGTCATCAAATTTACTACATGAAATTTATGAGCAAAGGATAATGAATGATATGCAATCTACTCATAAATCATGTTAGGATAAGATGTGCTTAGAACTTAAAACATCAATAACAATTAAGCATAAATTCAAACACATGCATACAAGCTCATACCAATTGTTAAAGATATGTCATCAAGAAGCATATCAATTGTTATCACAAAACAAATCAAGCAAAATTGTATTATAAAAGCTCACCTCATTTTCAAAATAAGGATTAATCAATTTAAGGCACACATAATTTTACCTGAAAGGTACAAGCTATATCAAGGATAGACATATAAACAAGTGTCTATAAAAGTTAAAACAAAAAGTCTAGCAATTTTGATATCAATTGTTACCAATTGTTAGCAATTTTATTCAACAACTTTCATAGAATAAACATAATTCAAGCATATGAAAGATTTATTCAATACATGCATAAATGATAGTAATAATCCTTCATAAGCTGTCCTATCCAAACAAGAATTGAAAGCTCATATGTATATAATAAATCATGAGTACTAATGAGCAATGAGGTTCAATTATCATCATGTCATAACAAAGATTATATAAGCATGATTCTCCAAACATGATGAGCACATATGCTATAGCAAATAAATAATGAAAGCATGATTAATCCAAATTATTTCAATGCTTAGCAATCTAATTAATCTAAGCATATGCAAGTAATCAAACATATATTTATTTCAAACAAAATCACACAAGCATATGCAAGAACATTTCAAAACATGTATAACAATATACCCAAAAAAATGTAAACCTTTAGACACAATATGGTACATGCTATCTCAATAGACTCAATCAATGAACATGTTTAAAGAAATCAATCTATTTAACTCATATCCATGTCCAAAGATTCAAATGAATATTCATGCAATTAAAACTATTAATCAAAGTAATCAAGAACTAGGCATGAATATTAGTGAAGGTGAATTAATCAATCCAAGCCTTAAAAAAAATTAGAACAATATCTACCAAGTGGCTTGGTGATTAATTTGTGCAATGTGTTCATATATTCAACCACAAAATCATATATTTGCACATATTAAAGCAAGCATGTATATGTATTCAAACTATACATCATATCATAAAGTTGATACATTTACCTCAATCCATATCAAGCTTTGTTGTTGTGCTCATTTGGCTTTGAATTCTCCAATCCACATCATTTGAGCTAAGTCTTTGATGTACTTGAGCTTGATAGATAAAGATGACATGCTTTGCTTTCTATACTTGAAATTCTAAAAATGTAGGCTCTTTATGCTCATTTCAAATTCTCTTAGCATAGACTTAAAAAAATTTCTTGACAAAAGATTTTCATTAGAAGCATCAAAAAAATCAATTGATCAAAATTATACCAATTGTTAGAAAACAATTCCATATTCTAAATCATTATAGGCAAAAGAAAATTTATTCACTAAGCACAAGTTGTCAATTGCAAGGGAGATATATACTTAAGCTAGAAGTCATATATCAAGTTAAGAATCAAATATCACAATATTGGCACTAAAGCTAAAGTTCTCATATAATGTGCAAAATATGAATCTTTTCTAGATCATTTAAAAATATTGAACACAAAGAAGACATATTCAATAAATCACCGATGAATATGCCAAAATAAATTTTAGGCCATATCAAAACTAAAAACTCAAGGAAGACATATTTATCATCAAAAACATATTCAAGAAATTTTTTAGCACAAAAGCATAAATATATCTATACAAATTATAGGCCATAATCAACAATGACTTAAGCTAAAAATAAGTATCATAAGACATTCAGTTACTTAAGTCATGTTGCAACCATGTCAAGTAAAAAAAAATCACGTTTATCATATATGCACACACTTGACAAGAATAATAGATGAACCAATAACACATATCATTTACAAGCAAGTAGTTCATCATATTCAAAATCACAAATCAAAAGGTTGACAATTCAAGCATTTTAAACCACAAACATTAAGGTCAAATTGAATTAATGATCATACAAGCATATATCTTGACCAAGACTAGAGATGAATCAAGAATCAATATATTCCATTTAAGCACATAATGTTCATCAATTCATCAACATAAGAGAAGAAATACATCTTGAATTAATAAGGATAAATAATTAAAGCATATTTCAAGACTATTTCATAAGAAATCACGAGATGAACAATCAAACATCAATAATATATATGATTTAAGCACAAGATGTTCATCAATTCACAAATCAAGAGTTATAACAACTTAGAATATAGCAATCAAGTTTTTTAAAAAAATATTTCACACTATCCAAGCATTAAAAATAAATTGAGTAATTTTAATCAACATGGTCATATAGGCATATTCAACAATCACAAATCAATATATATAAAAATCACAAAATTATTTTCATTATGCCAAAATCATTTAAGCAAATAGTAATTTAACACCACAATCAATTTCAACAAGTATCTCAAGCATACTTAAGAGCAAAATAAATGCATGTTCAATTCAAGCTCACATTTTCTCAAGTAAAATTAGTATATTTAATATATATCAATAAGCTATATACCAATATCCATTAAGCATTCTATGTCTAACAAGAATAGGCAACCAAATTTTGCGTAATCAATCAAGCATTTAAATTTCATCAAGAATAGGTAACCAAATTCAAATTCTTTTCAAATAAAAGTTTAGAGGTTACCCATCTCTATTGTGTGTCTAGAGTATTCAATCTTCAATCTCACATTGTAGCTCCTTGCACTAGCATACTTACGAGAGATAATCTCATTTGATTTTTGATACCCAAATTGATTTGGTTCCTTTAGAGTTAGTGACCAAGTCTCTTGTTCCTTTAGGAACCTATACTTGCCTAATTTTAAATGAAACTTTTCTTCTAATAGGACAAGTATGTATAGTATGACCATAAAAATTATAAAAATTGTATTTAATTATTTTAGCACTAAATGAATTCTTTAAAAGATTTTATTTTTCATTCATCAAATCATCAAATTTCTTTTTCAAATCAAAATTTTCTTTTTCTAAGAATTCATTTCTACTTTGAGAGGTTTCAAAATCTGTTTTCAATTTTTCATTTTTTTTTTCAAAACATTTTTTGCATTCATTAAAAACTCATTCTCTACATTCAACTTTGAAATCACTTTCTTATATTTCCTCTTCATTGATTCACATTCAACATATAGCTCATTATAAGTATCTTGCAATTCATCAAAAGCATATGAATTTGAATCAATAGAATTAGATGATACCTTTGAATCTTCAAGAGCCATGAGACATGATGTATTTCGGTTGGATTGTTGTCTTTTATGTATTTCCTCCAACTTCTCCCATATCTCATTTAAGGTTGGATACTTTGATACCAAGTTGAATTTGTGAGAGTCAAGAGCTCCATATAGTAAGCACTTGGCCTTGGCATCATCCATCACTTGCCTCATGTAGTTTGCATCATTTGAAAAAGTTCCAAGCCCTTTTTCAATCACATTCCAAGCTCTAAAATCTTAGGCCATAATGCACATCTTCATCCTTCATTTCCATTCACAAAATTTAAATTTATCAATCATAGGAGCTTTGAGGACTTTCTCACCATCTTGGAACCAAAATTGAGCCATAGGATCTTTTTTCAAGGTGGTTAAACCTACAAAAATGAAACCAAAGCTCTGATACCAATTGTTACCTTTATAGGTTAGATGGTGATCCAAGAGGGTGGTGAATTGGATCTCTCCAAATTCTTCCCAAATAATGATTTCAATATAGTTGAATGGAAATTAAGACAATAAGCCCTTTTGATGAAAATATAATGAAAACAATAACAATTAATGACCTTAAAATCAAATATGAACAATAATAAATTATAAGGAGATAGGGATAAAGAAATCAAACACAATGATTTATAAAGGTTCGATCCTTCTCTACAAGGCACCTATATCCTCTTTATTGGTTGTTCACACCAAGGCTCTAATCCACTATGTGTTGAAGATTACAAAAAAACTTCTCAAAGCTTTATAAACTCAACACTACACACTCTTAAGGGTTATCCTCCCCCTTAAGCTTATAAGCACATAATACAAATTTTTTGAAGTGTTTTACAAACTCTAAGAACCTCTAAAAGGTTGGGTGTTTGCTAATTTGAAGTATACAATGGTATAGACAAGAAAATGATGAATGAACGACAAAAATAATTTGGATACAATAAATGCAAAGATATAGACTTTGAAGCTCTAAAAACTTTTGATTATTTAAGAGAATGAAAATATTACTTGTTGGCTTTTGCTCTCTTGATTCATCAATCTTCTTGGTGTGTTGGAGTGTCCAATTTATAGAGAAATTGAAGAAGTAGCCATTGAAAGTGTTTAGGAAGTGAAAGCAGCCATTGAATCCTTGAAAAAATAGCCCGTTGGAGTGATTTTGGCCTTCAGGGGATCGATCCCCTCCCTTAGGGGATCGATTGGTTCATGTTTTGAACCAATTTCCCTTTGAAAATAGCCTAACCGATCGATCCCTTTAGTAGGGGATAGATCTTTTTTCTGGATTTTCGATCCTGGGAGCATTCTGTTTGAAAACCAATCGATCTCTTCTAGAGGGGATCAATCCTGTCCATGCTAGGAGGTAGTTTCGTATTTTGTACTTTACTTATTAATTTGATCATAACTTGAGTTATACAAATCCAAATCATAAAGTGCTTGAAGATTTAGAAACTAAACTTAGAGGGCTTTCTATCCATATAAAGTTCATCACCGAATTCATTTTATACGAATTATAGTGAAGTTTTAAATTTACGCCTTGTGCAGTTTTTTTTATAACTACAGAGTGTCTAGTAAAAATTCAAAATCTTTTTTTAGAAAATTTGGATTTTGATTTTGTTTAATCCATTAGAAAGTAGACTCAAAGAGCTTTCTAACCATATAAAATTTAAATATTAAGACTTTATGAATTAATACAGAAAAATAAAAAAAGTTCGATGTTGGAAAATTTTATTCTTGTAAAATAGCTTTCTTAAGTTAATTTATTTCTCAAAACCAAGATTATCAAAATTGTATTAAGTCCAAAATGAATAAGTTCACTTTAAAAACAACAATTGGACTTTCATTTAAGCTCAAATAAATAATCTTTAAAGATAGATTTGATTTGAGAAATATGAAAACAAAGAAAGGTTTGTTTAACCTTTGAAAATCATATTATTTATTTAGTACCAAAATATAAAACTTAAGAACATGTACTAAATAAATCATTTTTCAAAATCTTGATCAAGTTTATTTAGCTTTAATATTTTATCATTTCAAAATAAAGATCAATTCAAGGCTAACAGCCTAAGTCCCTAACACTTCACACTTTTGCTTATCTATGTTGTCATTTATTACTTATTGCTTCTTTACAAATAAGAGGAAGGCTCTCTTATTTATACTTGAGCCCCCTTGGTACTTGTGGTTACAATGAATCCTAATATATGGCCACTATAGGCCTTCTAAACAGTTCTAGGGTACCCGGGCTCTAATAAGGTTAGTTAAGGCCTTTCTAAAGATTTGTAGATTTCAGGCTCCCTTTCGAGCCCTTGGGTATGGAAGAGTTCGGGCACTGCTATTGAGTGCCTACAACAAGTGAGTTCCAGGGCCTTCTTCATCTAGGCACCAATCTGTCTGCAACTAGGATTTTTAGAAACTTCTTCATGTGGGCGCTATGGCGCCTGTCACTGTGCTCGTGCCTAGCCTTTTTGGAACCTTCGGTGCCCTTGCACTTGACCTACCTCCAAGCATCTCTAGATTTTCTATACCCACGTACCTAGTTTCTCTCTAGGCAGTTCTAGGCCTTTTTGTGCCTAACTACCCGCGCCACATCTTGGGGCTTTCTAGAACCCTTAAACGAGTAGTCTTCATCCCTAACACCGTGCAACTCACCTCGAGTGTATTCCTACATTTCAATCTTGGTGTTGTCCCTCACACTAGGGTAAAGTATGTGTCTTTAGGGCCTTAGTGTTAATCCTTCTTGGTTTATTGCCCTTACCATCTAAAGCAAGTCTTGTTACATGACCCACTTGGTCTCGGACCTACGCAGTCCATGACATATGCAACATTATAGTAAAAATGGATCAAAACTAATTTAAAATTTTAAAAACATGTTTCACCATTTTTTTTATTTTAAAATTCATGTAAATAACAAGAAAAAATCACTAAAAGTCTACTAATTCAACATTTTTATTCATTGAAAATTTAATCAAACACATAAAAAACTTAATGAATAAACCAAAAACACATCCAAATAAGCATAACAATAAGTAACCTTTAGCCATTTTTTAAAGGGGGAGGTTGGCCAGGCATTGAGAAAACTTGGCCAAATGTTTCATTATCATTTCCAACATTATGCAGTCTTATTTAGCTTAGAACAACATGTTTAGCACTCAATGGAAACTATAATATAGAGATATTTTTATCATAAAAGGACTTTTATCAAAATATAGTAAACCATTAAAGGAAGAAACTATAAAAACATAAACATGAGCCGAACACCATATGCAAACTTATTAAAACAAAATAACAATCATGCATGTAACACATAGTATAGCATTAAACACTTTAACAAACATTATTTGAAATAAGATAAACAAGAAAAACAAACCAAGGAAGGTTCAGCCATGGGAAGAATAGAGGTTGGTCAAACCTCTTATGGACATTTAAATGGTGGATTTGTTTAATTTTGCTTGATCTCGTTTTGTTTTAAACACAACTATTATTTTAGTTGGATGAAACCTTGATTCAAGCTTTGATTTAAAGATGACAAACTATAGATTTTCTCAAGAAAACAAAAAAAAAATAATAATGAAAAGATAATATAAAATAAGATGAAAATACAATGAAATGTGATGAAATACAAGAAAGAAACTAGTGAAGATTATACCTCCAAACAAGCTTCCAAATTCTTTTTTCTTTTTTTCTTTTTTGATTTTTCTCCTTTCCCACGCCAATCCCAATAGCCTTATCCTCCCTTCCAGCCCTAAAATATGAATAAATATCTCATGCAAAAATCATGCAAGCCCTTAGATGCCTTTTTTCATGTATTGACCATCTTTTCTCCCTTGTTTATTCTTGCAAGAAACCACATTTCACCATTAGATTTAGCCCATTAAGATCATTTCACAATTTAGAATGTTCATGATCAAAGGTTAATTTTAATGCTGCTGAGACCATGAGAAAAGACTATTTTACCTCAAATTAGAAAGTTTTTACCTTTTATACACTTTTCTTAGAGAACCATGATCCCTTTTTTATTTTTGTGATTATAAAGCACCAAAAATCTTAAAATAATATAAAATTATGATTTAAAAGTTTTCGTGAAAAACCAATCGTACAAAGGTTAAATTATGAAATTGCCCTTTAAAGGCATTATAGTACTTTCATACCTTTCGAGTTGCAATCAAGGCTTTTAATGTACCAAAAATCATAAAATAATGTAAAACTATAATTTAGAACACTTTGCAAAAAACTAACATTGGAAAGGTCAAATTACGAAAATATCTTTAAAGGTATTTTAGTAATTTCACACTTTCTGATGTGCAATTAAGGCTTTTAATATACAAAAAATCATGAAATAATATAAAACCATTATCTAGAGTGTTTCGCATAAAACCCACCACGAGAATATTAAATTACAAAAATACATCTAAAGATATTTTCCTAATTTCTTACTTCCCGATGTGCGATCAAAGTTTTTGATGCATCAAAAATTATAAAATAATATTTAAATATGATTTGAAAGTTTTCATGAAAATTCAATTTTGAGAAGATTAAATTACAAAAATACCCCTAAAAGGTATTTCAGTAATTTTATCCTTCACAAAGTGTAATTAAAGTTTTTAATATTTCAAAATCATAACTATCATTCTCAAGGCTGATTAATCTCATTTGGTTATGAATTTTGAAACACTGACTTGAGTTCAATTCGATTTAACTGATTTTGATCAACTTTAACCAAGTTTGACCTTAAGGTTTTTAGATCAAATTGATCCCAAATTTAATTTTAAAAACTTATTAAAATTAATATATATATATATATATATATATATATTGGATTTGAATCGGATCAAATTTTAAGAACCTTACAACTGACCGAATTCTTCCCTCGAACAAAATTCAGTGTCTACAAATACTCTTCAAGATATCTCTAATGTTCCTCCCTCCAACCCCACTATTATCTTTGGAGCTCCAAATCCCAGTCAAAATCCAACATACCAATAAATTTCCCCTTTACCAGGGCTAATTTTAATAAAGGTGCTTGTTGCAGCTCCACAAAAACAACAAAGAAAAATTCTGCCTTTAAACCCGAGACAGTACCCAGACCAAATTCCGCATTGAGCTCCTCTTCTTCACCGTTTCAAACCTATCCCATCCCACCCACTACCCTCCCCTCTTCTTACCCCATCAATGAGTACTGCCGAGCTACCTGATCCTCACCCTATGATCATAGTACCCCAACACCAACCCCACCAAATAATACCACCCCAAGTCAACATGAGATAGCTGTCCAAATTGATGATCACTCGACTGATTCTGAACAAATGAAGATTGAGCATTGTGGTGCCCCTACATTAAATGGCAACGTTGAATGTGTTTCAGCTGAAGGTCTTATCTGCCAAGAAGACCAAGCCATGGGTGAAGCCCATGGGCTTAGTGTTTAAATCCTTTCCCACTAAAAACATCTTTATGAAATCCTATATTGGAAAGTTAGGAGCTGGAGGTGCTAAGTTTCTTGTAACTATTAAAGATCTAATAACAACACAGACCTACCATCATAGATATCATGGAAACTCGAGTTCAGAACTCAAAAGCAGTAAAGATCATCAGTCGCATTGGCTTACCAAAATGGAAAATCGTCGAAGGCCTTGGTTTTTTGGGGGGGTTATGGTTACTTTGGAATGACTAAGAAGTGGATATATGTAACAGTGGAGGATACTTTCTTCCAAGCGATTACCATCTCCATTAATCACAACAATAAAAACTGGATATTATTTAAAGTATCCTGCAGTCTTGCAAATGTTATGAGAGAGGAACTATGGGCATATATGAGAAATCAAGCTCAAAGGCAAGACAACCCATGGGTGATTGGAGGGGACTTCAACGAAATTGCATACAGAAGATCTTGGAACCTACTTCACCCCATTATTTGTTTGAGCTTGAGAAAAAACTCCAAGCTGAGTATTCTGAAATACAAAATAAAGAGGAAATGCTATGGTTCCATAAATCAAGTGCAAAATGGATTCAATCTGGAGATAGGAACACGGGTATTTCCACACCCTAGCACTCATCTGAAGGAGTAAGAGCAAGGAAGTAATGGTGAATGGATCGTTGATAAAGAGAAACTCAAACAACAAGCAGTTTTGCATTTTAAATCCCTCGTATTGAGCCTGGGAGAGAATATGAAAAACCCAATTTAGCCACAACATTTCCTTTGTTGGAACAAACTGATATCGAAGAAATTCACAGGCCCGTGAGAGACGAGGAAATCAGGAAGCACTGTTCAAGAACGGTCCTATACAGCCCGAGGCCCGGATGGATTTCAAGCCTGTTTCTTTCAGAAAAATTGGAATGTAGTTGGGCATGACATCACGGGATGCTTTCAGGAAAGAAGGAATTCCCCAAGGCCTTAACGAAACACTGATTACCTTAATTCCCAAGATCCTGAATCAATTTTTTATCAACCAGCTCCACCCCATGAGCCTTTGCAATGTGGTCTACAAAGTGATTTCAAAAGTCCTGGTGAATAGAAATTGTGAAGTCCTTCCCACTCTTATTTCCCCTAACCATAGCAGCATTGTACCTGGAAGACAAAGTGTAGATAATATTCATTCTCGTAAAAAGAAGAAAGGGAAAGTGGGAGCAGTGGCTTGGAAAATCGATCTTGAAAAAGCTTATGACAAAATGAGTTGGAGCTTTATTAAGGATATCCTATTTGAGATTGGGTTCAACAACTCTCTCACCTTTCTTATTATGAGTTGCATAATTACTGCTTCCCTTGAAGTCTTATGGAAGGGAGAAAAATCGGAGCAATTCTTACCATCTATAGGACTAAGACAGGGGATCCCCTTTCACCTTATCTTTTTGTCCTTGGCATGGAGAAATTATCTCATCTGATCCAAGAGAAGATAAGAACGGAAAAAATGAAAACCAATTAAACATTTTTTTTTTTTTGCTGTATGACTTGGTTCTTTTTTGCCATGCTACTTTAGACAAAGTCGAGATTGTCAAAGAAACATTAGAATAATTTAGCTTTTGGTCTGGACAAACAGTCAACTTCACTTAATCCAAGATCTTCATATCAAAAAACAACCGGGAGACACTAGCTAGAGAGTTTTGGCAGACTCAGCAATATCCAAAGGACATTGAACCTCGGTAAATATCTTGGGGTATCTAAACTCCATGAAAGAGTAAATAAAAAAACTTATTGGCACCTGATGGAAAAAGTCCAAACTAGACTTGCAGGTAGGAAGATTGATAAACTCCCATTGGCGAGTAGATCTATTCTCGCCCAATCTACCTGTGCCGCATTCAATTTTTTTTTTAGCTCAATTGATCACAGGTTTGTCATCCTCCATAAAAAATTTTAAATTTAATATTTATTAAAATTATTTTTAATATATAATTTATAATGATTTATTTTAAATAATTAAATATAATATATTTTATATTGAACTGAGACTAAATAATTTATTTACCGTCGATCAAATTATACCGTACAGAAAGTGTCTCTTACGGTACGTGATCATACCGACAAACTCAACATTAATTTCTTATGGGGAAGCTCCACAGACAAAAAACGACTCCACCTTACTAAATGGGAAACGGTTTGCAAACCAAAAGAAAGCGAGGGCCATGGGTTGAAGATATCCAAAGATGTCAACCTCACTTTCCTTGCGAAAATGGGCTGGCGACTTCTGACACAGGAAAATAGCCTATGAAACAAGTTCTGACGAACATATATCTTAATAATAGAGGACTTTGGTCAGCCCAGAAAACTGGCACCATTTCTAACACATGGAAAAGCATGTTGAACGGAAAATGGCTACTTGAAAGAAGGTATAGGTGGAGACTTGGGGATGGGACAAATGTCAGGTTTTGGTTCGATAAATGTTGCAGCAAAGAATCCCCTCTCGTAGATACTATTTCTCCTGCCTTGAATAAAAACATGGAGGAACTGAGAGTCCGCGATTTCACGAATGATAGCGGGTGGGATGAGGAGAAGCTACTAGAATACCTCCTACAAGAAATTGTTAAACTTTATTGTGTGCATTCTAGTCAAGCCGGTAGTTGACATACCCGACAGAAGAATTTGGGGACTTACAACATCAGGCTCTTTCTCAATTAAGTCAGCATACAGAAGCTTATTCAAGGATGCCTCCCACGTATGTATTGACGCTAAACTTATTTGGCTAGTGAAGGTGCAGCCAAAGATACAGCTTTTCCTGTGGCTGGTCTCAAATGATAAAATTTTGAGCAACGTCAATAGAAAAACCAGATATCTTACTAAGGATATTAGCTGCATGGCCTGTGGGGACCCCTTTGAATCAACGCTCCACATATTAAGAGATTGTCCAAGAGCCAAAGTCATATGGACAACCCTTATTATTCATGAAAAGCAAATCAATTTCTGGTCGGGTAATCTAAAAGAACGGATCCACGTCAATTTGACTGACTACAAATCCATCATGATTGGTGACTGGAATTGGGTAAAGTCTCTTTGCTAATACACTGGCTTATTTGGAACTGGAGAAATAATGCTAAGAAAATTGTTCCTCCAACGGCGTCTGGTATGAAAATGCAACTGAAGATGGTTCTATACCTGTTGATGCAACTGTAATCAGGAAACGAATTGTTTCTCTGCAACATTCGTCCATTACTATACCAACCAGACATTGGTTATGCCTTTTGATAACCCCTCTTAGAACAAGCATGCTCCAACTCTATCATTCGTCCATTTAAAAAAGAATTCTTAGATAAAAGTACATCAGTTTGAATAAAATCCAATCATTAATCTAAAGAACCATAGACATCCTAGGAAGCTAGACGAAAAATCAGTGTCATTAACCTTCGATTTCATTATGACAAAATGTTGCTAACTACAAAAGGAGATTGATTTTCAGTTTGTATCACATGTTAGGTCTTTCACTACAAAGGCTTCAGCTATATTGAAGTTCAGGTTGCTTCTCATGGTTCTGCTTCTTCCGATCCCACCACCCTTTCTCATCATTGCAGCAAACTCCTCATAATCTATTCGCCCATCCTGCAATTTTATATAATCATAAGAAAAGTTGGGAATAAGAAATTATAATGATTTTTATTCTGATAGATTTTAGTATATTTATTTTGTACAAAAGAAACCGCAGCCTGGAGATAAGAGAAAAGGTTATAATTGCTGAGATTTGAATTCTAAATCTACTGAATGCTGCTTTTTAAGAGTGAATGCATAAACTAACCGAGCTAAGCTCCGGGTTTGATTTTAGTATATTTTGATATGACCATATCATGCACTTTCAGACAGATGTTAAATGATTCAAAGATATTGACCTTTTATAGCTAGCAGCACTATAATAACACACACACACACACACAGTTATTAAAACTGCAGCCCAAAAATAACTGTCATAAGCTCTGTAATCTCATAGCAGGTCACTCTGTTTTCTTTGGATAAATGGAGTATCACATTATCACTTATCTAAATTAAAAATGCTTGAGGACGTTCTCAGAGCTAAGGACTGAAGAAAAACCCACATGTCACATTTGTTGGAGGCAAGAATATAAAATATGTAACCACATGGGTGTTGGTAGAGTGCCGGACTCTTAGTCAAGTACCCAAATAAATAAATAAATAAATCTCCCTAACTGCAACAACCGAGGCTAACATATGCAATCTTTTTCTTCAGTTTTTCAATTTGCCACTATATTAAACTATTAATGTTCAGCAAAATATAAAGAACACAGTATAGGGAACAGAAAGCAAATAAGAGACAGAGAAATGAAGGGGCTACAGGCTACAGCAACCACTAAGACTGTATTTCATAGGGAAAAGGATGAGGAAGGAAAAAACAGGTAATTTAATTTCCTTCCATGTGTTTGCTAGTCCTATCCTTCACACCTATTAGGCAACTAGATTTATTCTACTCACTTCTTTCTCCAATATACAAATCACATTACAAGTTCCTCTCCATGATAAAATTCATACAGCTGAAATGAATCAATAGTGAAGATATGATCATGATGACGATACCTGAAAACTATGGCAATATAACTTCACAATGCAGAATGTGAAAAGTAACTTCAGAATTTGAAGGTCCAATCTACCAGGGATACTTACGTTATCTTGGTCGATTTCTTTAATCATCTCATCCAGATGAACATCACCTAGACCGAACTCTTTGCAAGCTTGTTGAAGTTCATCTATGGTGATATAACCATTACCATCTTTGTCAAAAAAGGAGAAAGCAGCAACTAAATTTTCCTCTCTCTATCCTATTTATGTGCAATGTAGCAGCAAGGAATTCACCATAGTCAATTGTTCCACTGTTGTCGATATCGGCCTGCCAAATTTCCCAAGGCAATATTTATAACTGTCATCAGTCACTCAATCATGTTATAACATAGGAGAATCTGATGCTTGAGTAAAAAAGAAAACATTAAAGTAACATTAATTTTCAGTAACTCAAAAAAGTATATTTACAGCTTCCATTAGAGACTTGATATCTGTTCCATTAATTCAGAGCCCACTTTATTTAAACCATCTTTGAGTTCCTGGAATGTTATCGTCCCACTGTTGTCTGTGTCAATCATTTTGAACACCTCTTTCAGGCCACCAATTTCTTCCTCAGAGAGTCTTTCTGCTATGACCTGCAACAGAATTTATTTTCCATCGTAAAAAATGAATGTGAAACATATATAAATGTTAGAAGGAAATGGTATTTTTCACATGCACATAAAAATCAACAAAATATATTTAATTCTTCTAACTGCTTGTATTTCATGCATGACTTTTGCCAGACAAAACAAAGACGATAACTCATTGTTGCATTCTACCATACAGCTGACTAGAGTTAAAGAATCATTCTACGAATATGAATCGTTGAACTTTGAGAAATAAGCTACTTTTCTACAATCATGGGTTATAGCATAACTAACTAACTGAAAAGGAAAATAAATTTTGAGTAAAATAGAATTACAATAGTTTTGCCTTCTTTCCTCTTTCCTCTCTCTAGTAACAATCCCCGCCCCTTGCACGTCTCACGAAGCTATTTGATGGTGAATTTACTTCTTGGGGAGAAAGGATGGTTTGTGGTAGTATTTTATCATAAGCCCTAGATAAAGTTAATATGCATCAACATTAAGAAGATTGTTAAATTTTTGGAAGTTTAAGATATTACGATCCTGACTTCTACAGCAACCAACTTCAGCCGAAAGAGCTTTTCACTACAGAGGCTATAGTTGAGTGACTAACAACAATTATAACATCATGGACAATGTAACTCTCCACCAAAAACCGTTAAATTCCAGACCCAGCCTCCACCCAACTAATTACCAGCTAGCCAACACCAAAGGTTCGTTTTACAGGACAAACAAAAACGATGAATGGATGTTTTGCTCTACCATGCAGATGATTACAGTCCCAGAATCATTGTAACAATAAAAATATGAATGGGTGAACTAGTACTCATTTGATAACATACTTCTTTTATACCACCATTAGATTTGCTTCTTTCTTAACCCCAGCACTCCCTTCATGATGAATTTTCTTCTTGGGGTGAAAGGCCCTTATTATTATTATTATTATTTTGTTCTTTTTCTTCCCCTTGTTTGGCTGTTTGTTTGAAGTATGATTTATCAGAAGAACCTCAGCCAAAATATAATATAAATCAAGCTCAAGAAGATTGATTGACTTTGGAAGTTTGAGATTTTACCACCACACTTCAACTGCAATTAATTGCAGTAGAAAGAGAAGTCCGCCATAGGGGCGATCATTTAGTATGACAGCTTCCTAATGATACTTAAATATTATGGAAAACATAAATGCCTCCACCTAAAAACCTGTCAAAGCCCAGACCCCTGCCTCCATCTAACTAAGCAGCATTTAGGCAAAACCTGGGGTTTGATTCAAGGCAAACATTTTGGGTAAAACATGCCACAGATTCAAAACATCAAAAGTTAAGTGAAAGGGAAAAGCTTGTATATGTATAAAAATTGGTAAGGCCTTGTGAGCGAATATTAAAATAAACAATAGTTGGGTACCATATCAAATATAAATGCCAAACTATTTCTATGCAGAATGAATTAGATCACAGCACCACACCATGCTAACAAAAACTGCAAGTTATATCTTCAATGTTCTGGTTTAAAAGGAAGCCAAAATAAAAGCTTCAAGAATCTTGGCAGACCTAGTTATACTTCCTCTCCTACTGTTTACTTATTATGCCAAAATCTGTACTTCAGACTTTAAGTATGTTTTCAAAAGACCATTTCCATAGTTTACAGTGTGAGAACAAAAATAACACTAATACTCGTATGCTAAGATCTGTATCATCTTATTACACACTCAATTTTAGCAGACTCTTATGTTTATTTCTACAAAATCAGAATGACCATTTTATGCCAGATATCATTCATTTCATAAACAGTTAATCAGAAGCTTTTGATCATTTTATTCTCCTGGTGCCCAAGACAGGCTTCATTCTAATTTCAGATATCCTAAGTCACTTTCTAAAAGTCACAACATGAATTCAGCATTAAAAATCCTTCAGCAAGAAGATGCAATTTTAAATTCAGTATAGCAGATAACTAACTTCACAATCAGATTTCCACGGAAATTTTTCCTATTAAGTATAGATCATTTGGAAGATAAAACAGGAAAACCACATACACGCAAAGCCATCTTTTTAAGTTTGTTCATTGCTAAGAACTGCTTCAGGCATGATAAAACAGCAGAATCCAGAGGTTTGTCTGGGGCAACTTTATCATCAACAATCCATGAGTGACCTGATGCATAAATCAACCAACTGTTGGGACTTACACATAAACAATAAAGGTAAGACATTGTCATTCCCGAGCTATTGCAAAGAAATAAAAATATAGATGACATATAATATTCAAATGACTTACATAGGACTTCATGGGCAGAAATTCTTTGCCTTGGGTGCTTCTCAAGCATCTTTCGCATCAGATCTTTTGCGCTTTCAGAGATACTAGGCCATGGCTCAGATACAAAATCAATTTTTCCATGTACAATCTGTCAGAATATTCCTGATTCAGTTTTTATGAGTAGAGAAGAAAAGTACACCCTACGAGATGAGACCATAAGAATGGCACCAACTATTGCAGGAAGTATGATTATTGAGATAAACACCTGCTCAAAATGGCGGAACGCTATTCAACAAGATGTAAAGGATAACACCAGCACTCCATATATCTACTTCTGGTCCATAATGCTTGCACAAAACCTCTGGTGCAACATAATAGGGACTCCCAACAACATCATAAAACTATTTTCCTGGAAGGGAAAAGAATAGAAAATGTAACCCCCATTTACTATGAGAGGAAAAATTACAGAAAAACAAAAGGAAAGCATTAGCGCATGCAGTAGTGTGAAGTTGTCCATCCTTTGAAGAAGCCTCGGGATTCTTCCAAGCGCAAGAAATTTGAAAATGATATTCATACAAGCAAGCAGAATTCAGTACTTAGGCGCAACCTGATATTATAGTGATGCTGATCTTGGCATTAGTAACAAAGGGAAAGCATTAGCACATGGGATAGTGTGAAGTTTTCCATCCTGTGAAGAAGCCTACGGATTCTTCCAAGCACAAGAAATTTGAAAGTGATTCATACAAGCAAGCAGAATTCAGTACTGAGGCACAACCTGATATTTTAGTGATGCTGATCTTGACATCAGTATGGAGTTTTCCAAGCAATTGGTAGTCATTGAACCATCCCGGCTAATGTTAAAAAAGGTTTTACGTTGTATCCAATTGAATTAGATATTTAGTACATTAATTATGGACAAAAACTAAATAAGAAACCTTCTTAGAAAACTAATGGACTATGTATAACAGAGCATCGTTCAAACCAAACAAACCAGAACAAACAAACCAGAACCAACATTCCACGCAATTTTAAAGAAATGAACTTCCAAAACTACATACAAAATATGAGATATCCTAACATGAACTGATCTAATGAACATGATCAGAAGACCATTCGGTGAATCAATCAACGTGACGAAACATAAATATCCAAAAAAAAAAAAAGAAAAAAAATTAAAAGAAAACCCCAATCATGGAAACAACCAATATCATATACTCAACAATAACCCTTCAACAAGGTATTGAACTTCCAATCAAAGAATCAAGAAAGTCCCCAACTTCGAATCCGAAAATCAATCCAAAGTCAGAAAAAAATCAAAACGCTATTTCTTGGTTTTTCCGTATATACATAAATCATTTAAGCATATAAACAAAACTAACGTATAAACAAAATAAAACCCAAGAACCAACCTGGCTTATAGAAGATAGACAAGCCAAAATCTGTAGCCTTGAGAATGGCATTATCAGCAGGAGAATCAAAAAAGAAATTCTCAGGTTTGAGATCTCTATGCATAACCCCAACAGAATGACAAGCCTCGACAACACCAACAATAGTTTTGATAAGCTTAGCAGCCTGTCTTTCACTATAATGACCCTTAGCCACAATTCTATCAAAAAGTTCCCCACCTGCACAAAGCTCCATAACCAAGTGAACAAACACAGAATCTTCATAAGTTCCCTTGATCTGCACCACGCTTGGGTGCTCAGACAAATGATGCATGATCTGAATCTCTCTCCAAACGTCATCGTAATCTTCACGGCATAAAAGTTTGCGCTTTGGAATTGATTTGCAAGCGTAAAGCGTGCCAGTAGCTTTGTGGGTACATTGATATGTGATGCCAAATTGGCCTTGCCCAAGCTTCTTGCCTAACAAATAATGGTCCCTTAGTCTTAGGGTTTGGTATGGCAAAACTGTGCCTGTGGGCGTTGTTGTTGTTGATGATGATGTGATTTTCTTACTCATTGCCACAAATATCTCAGATGAGATCTCTTTCTCTTTCTCTTTCTCTTCTGGTTTCCCTGTTGTTTGCCAGTTTTTTTCTCTTCTTCAGTGTTCCTGTTTTTTGGGATTTTGTCGTTGTAGTTGTATTGGTGACTCGATGACTTGGTAGTACGTGTGATAACCAAATAATGGAAAGCAAACAAAGCTCAAAACTTTATGGTAGTGAAAGTTTTATATACACTAATAATACCGAAATTTTGATGAGTTGATAATTTAAAATATAATTCAATGATATGATATAAAAATAATATAATTAAAAAATATAAAAATAATATAATTTAAATTTTAAAAAAATATAAATAAATTTAATAAAATCATAAATTTTTATTTTATATTTTTATATCAATATAAATAATAATACGTTATTTTTGTATAAAATATTATATAAATAAAATATTTTATATAATATAATAATACGAATTAACAAATCTAAATAATACCAAAATTTTGATAATGAAGATGGGGTTATTATTTTATTTTTAGCAAATATAATTTGATCACAAAGAAAAAAAAAGGGTAAAAGTCTCCAATATATTAGTAGTATGATTTTGATTAGATATATTTTAAATAAACAAAAATAATAAAAAATAAATAAATTTTATCATTTTAATTAAATAAAATTTTATATTTATTATACAAATAAATCTTCAACCTTTAATTTATGCTTAAATAAAACTTTAACTTTTCATTTATATTCAAATAAACCTTTAATTTTTAATTTTTAATTTTTAATTAAATATCCTTTTAACACAAATCAATCTTTCATTTAAAATAAAAACTTATGTAGATATAAATAAAAAGATTGACCCTTAATATGTTTTACATTTGAATATCCACACAAATTATAATAAAATAATTTTTATATTTAACATATATTTTACACAAATACACATGATAAATATACATAAATTATGAAATCCAATTCCTTTCCTTGCCAATCGAACTAACCATATGTGGATTAAATAGAGAAAGCAAGAACAAGCACAATGTATAATGTATAGTATATAAAGGTCCCAAAAAACACATATTACAAATTATATCAAGGTTTCAAACACCACACCGCAAACACCACCCCCACTGAAATTGGATCATATTCGCTGGGCAAGTTTTTTAGACAATTTGGCTGGTGGCACATCTCAAGCTAAAATTGATTACATTCCTCAGGGATTCGATGAACTGAAAGACAAAAGGGAAACAAAACGGTTTAAAAAAAAAAAGCAGTGATCATCCGTGCAGACGCGTCTTGATACTTCACAACCTTTCGTCAAGCACTATTATTTAGCTGCCATAAGAAAATCCCAGCCAAGAACAAAGAGCAGCAAGATGCAGAACCAGTAAACCAGTTCGAATCAACAATACTTTCAATGTCCTTATCATCATCCGAGAACAAAGATTCTACAAGTCATTTGCCAATATACATTGCTGTCTGAATCCATAAGATTCAACAATATCTGATGAAATATCCATGGGATGCATGTTTTCGCTCCTGATTAGTGATTATGATGACCACAAGGTGTACATTGCATGCAATTGACTCAAGTCAGTAGAATTCAAAGACATTTTGTAAAGCTCCCTGAGCTTTCCAGCATCTCCAGACCTGTTAGATGTTGTAGTTGATTGAGTATCTGAAGTAGATTTATTTGAATTAATAGAGAGATACATAGCCAGCATTTTCTTCAAAAGCATCTGTAACTGACTCCAAAATTTTGCATGCAATTCAGGGTAGTCTGTTCTAAATAAATTTGAGAATGCTTCCGATACACGGCGTGCTTCAAGTAGGTGGGACAATGCATCCAGCATCTGGAGAAAAAGCCATTTATCAGCATCTCTAGTAAATGGGATGAAAATTTTATTGTAAAATGTGTTTCTGCTTGCTTCATAAAAAATGTACAAAAATAATGGGAGGGGGGGGGGGGGGGAGAGTAAGGTATCACTGGTGAATTAACTGTTGGCAAGCCAAGATCGGCAGTCTTAACAAAACAAATAAATTCTTTTTCAGCTATTGGCTATATGGTTCAATGTCGTATTGCACCAGTGAATGCTATTCGAGTGAATTAATAGCAGTCTTAGCATGAAGAATATGCTGTTAACTTAAACAACCGGCATGACAGAGCATAATGCTGGTTAATACCAAAAAGCGTGTAGAATAAAAAATCAACCAAAGTTTCATAGAAAAAAAGACAAACAATGCTGCTATAATTCTTGTCATGATTGTGAGCAACATCAACAAGCTCTGTTATGTTTTTTTAGTAAAAACTGCAACACAAGCTAATAGTCTTCGTAGATAGAAAAGAGATGTCAATACTACTGTTATGATTGTTTATTGAGACCTCACTCAATATGCCTTTGGGAATCTAACCTAGCTAAGGCTGTGCTAGCTTGTTAGTCAAAGGTTTGAACAACCAGCAGAATAAGATGCGCTTTATAACACCTCCAAGATATACAACCATGCAAACTATCAACTTAGCATGAGACTATATCTCAATGCTTTCTAAACAAAAAAGAAAAACAAAAAAAAAAGGTCATGATAAGGAACATAAAAGATGTTGTCTTGGAAATATAGAAGACTGTTCTGGTACACTACTCATTTACATAAGGCTACACTGCAGATGCAAGGCAATTTTTGCTCTAGGCAATCAAATATAATTTTCATTTATCACTTATCCTAAAACAGAAGTATCGGACATTCCCAACCTCTAAATCCGTACCCATATCAACTTCATATAACATGAAATCAGTTAATCAGTTGCATAGAGCTCAATGTAGAAGGATCACAAATTCTCTGGCGAAATATCACATGAAATCCTACTTGAATTTGTCATTTATATACAAAATGATTAAGAAAGATAAGATCACATTTAAATTGTTACAAGCAAGATACCAAATCATTTTAATGCCTTCTAAAGAGAAATTCAAAAAAGCAAAGCAACAAAACACTGTATAGAAAAGAAAATAGTAGGATAGCTATTGTTTATTCCTATAACAAAAAGCTTGGCAGAAATAATCTCGAGCAAAACACTACAAATATTTAATTGAGAGTAATAGTAAATAAAAACTTCATAACATACCATGTTTGCATGCAAATAGCTTGACAGGCTAAATGAAAGAGCCGATCTCTCAATAAGAATAGTCAAGTACATGCTGGGATGTGTCTGAGAACCATAAAAGTCTATTGCCTTTTGCCAGTTCCTATCAGCCAAGGAAGCATATTGCTTGACCCTCTGGTGAACGCCATTCTCACCTTTTGGCAAGCTACTTTTCTTATGTTCCGGTGCCAAAAATTTCAAGCAGCAATCTCTTTGGTAACAAGCAAGCTGAAAATATGTGTAAGCAGCCTCCTGCTTACGTGATTCACCCAGTAATTCGTACACTGACAATGCCTCTCTAATGGCCTCGTTGGCTGTTATCTCATGCTTCCTCAGCTCTTTCCTAGCTTTTCTGTCATGTGGGATAGATATAGCTTCAAGAGCTCCATTTTCATAAACCTCAGCAGTTGTATCTTCTCTCGCTAAAAGCATCCCAAGCCTCAGATATGTATGCGCAAACTGTGTATAGACATCATTCCTCCTGTCACTTGACACAGAGCATGCCTCTTCCACTATAGCACTCACTTCTGACTTCGCTGCCCCATAATGTCTAAGTGATTCACAATATTCTAGTTTTGCAGTTTCCAAAGCCTGTTTGTATGCATTATGGAAAATTGCATGCATTTTCAGACCTTCCATCTTCGTCACCATCTCTTCAGCTAATGCTCGTCTGCCATGACCCAAATTACAGTATATTAATATTATATTGGTGTAGTCCAAGGCTTCTCTGAATGCATTTATTGCATCTGAAAATGTAAGTTCAGCTTTTCTTAACTCTTTCAGCGCAAGCCTGTTTCGACCTAGTTCATTACAAACCCATCCTTTCTTTTTCAGAACAGACTGTAGATCTGCTGAACCAGAAGGAAGTTCACCCAAAGCCTTTATTGCTTCTTCATAACAGCTCAAAGCAGATAAGAGATTGTGTTCTGCATCTGCAACTACAGTATTCCTAAGGTACTTGAAAATGCCACCATCTTTCAATTTGGGAGTTTCTTTTAAAGCAATTTCATTTTGGATGGCCACTTCAGACTTTTTGTCATGCATTTCAAACGAAGCCTCCGTTCTTTTAGAATTAGTAGTTTCCATTGAATTTACACCAGGCTCATCTGTACTAGTAATAGCTCTTATTATGTTGTCACCATCTCCAGTGTGCCGAAACTGTCTATTATCAGGAATTTGTCTACTCTTTACTTTTTGATGACCATTGTTATCTTCATTGCCTCCCAAAAGTGTGTTAGGAACATTATTACCACGTGATCTCTTGCCATGTTTTCTGCCATATGTTACTGCATGTGTATCTCCGCCACTGCTGCTTGCACTATTACCACTGCTGGCCCTATCACTTTCGCAGCTACAATTCACCAAGGAACATGAACTACAATTGTGATTATACTGGCCCAGCTTCTTCTTGAGCCTTTGTACTTCCTTCACAACTTCAGATGACATTTTCAACTCTCTGGTAGAAGGTTTTTTCTCTGCTTGAGCAGAGATCTCTTGACCCTTAATTATGTGGAACTCAACATACACATCTCCAACTAGTGTCCATGCATTTGCCCAGAAAAGATATGTGGATGAGAAGTGCTCCACAATATAGCAGTTGTCAGCAGAGTTGGATTTCACTTTTTTCACATCACCAGTAAATGAAATTTTCTTTTTATCTCTGTCATTGAACTTTGTATCAGATGGTGAGCATTTAACTATTGAGGAAATAAATCTTGTATCTTCAAGTTGCCGAGGCATAGATCCATAAACAGAGCAAGCTAATTCCACTATCTTCAAAGCTTGATGCAATTGACCATCCTCCTTGTAAGCTTGTCCAAGTGCCAAATATGATTCCCCAAGGAGAAGAACAAGTTTCCACAACTTGTGGTCCAGTTTGGATGTTGGAAGCCATTCTCGAATATCACAAACTTCAATGCAATCAGCATCACCACAAGCACAAACAGAAAAATTCATAGATGAAGGTAGCTGATCATGAATACCAATATCCTGGTTGACTAACCGTGGTTCAGAGGTTTGCAGTTGGCGCATCCATCTGAGAGATTTGATAGCTTGAGAAACATGATGCACTGCTGCAAGCTTAGAGGAGATTGGATCAGTAACAGGCTGAACTAAAGCATCAGATGTTGAAGACATGTTGTATACCATGAAGTTCTCATCACCATGAAACCTTGACAAGGTATTTTCTTCATCTCCCAACCCAGTATCAGAAAATGCTATCATTTTGTTGGGGACAGATATATTTGCTTCCAAAGTCATCATTACAGAAACTTCGGATGCTAAATCATGAAATTCTGTTCCATCTTCTGTTAGTTTGTTATCAGCAACCACAGAAAAGTCATGGACAGCAGATTCGGAAAAACAGTTAAAAGGGTCCACCTCACCAACTTCAGTAACTGTAACTTCACAATCTATTGGAAGATATTCAGATGTTAGATCTAGTTCTTCATCGTAATTCAGAATAAGCCTGGCAAATTGTTCATGGGCAAATGCACGTACAACCTATTTAGGAATATCTGATAATAAGTATCCATGTTTTCCAATCATTAATGACTAATAAAATAAAAATAAATTAAAGAACTGCTCTTTGAACAAAACACAAATTTAGTTTAGAAAGCATAGATACCAGATGATCTGGTTCATCCAGGAAATCCAAGCATTTTTTAAAAAACTTTGCACACTTGGCCCTGTTATTAGTTGCCTGCACCAATAACATCTACACAGTTAGCAGATCATTACATGAAGTGGGGTTATCTACTGATAAGAGTTATATGTTTTACACACCATTGAAAGTGAAAGCCTGTGAGCAATGCGGTAGAGGAGAGTTCCAAGTGAAAATAAAGAATCACTTCTCCCTCTATGTACTAGAGAAGGCAAGGAGCTTGAGCTATCATCACAATCACTAGAAGAATGGTTCTTGGA